>NC_047575.1:26276635-26619135 GCF_011004845.1 Esox lucius | reverse complement strand
TAGATCTGTGGTAAACACGTCCTACGTGAACTACTGTGACTGTTCAAGCACCCATCGGATTTGTTCCCACACGGAGATGCCATAATTGCTGAAAATGTCTACCTTGATCCATCTTAAGCACACTTACCAAAAGGACAACCCTGCAGCTAGTCCTTCAAAATCGTTATAATCAAGCACACAAAAAAATGCACTGAGAAACCTATGTAATTTTCTATGCTTAAATAACTTCAACATGTCCTTCTAGAAGGTCTGGCTAGCAAAGGCTTCCAGTCATCTGACCCATTTTCAGAATGGCCTATCGATTCTTAGACAATAACGTGATTTCGATGTCCAATGTCAAATAGGCCATGCCTCAAACAAAAAGGCACTGCTTTTTAATTTGAAACATTCCCTTAAAACATTAAATGCAGATGTCTACTGAGCATTTTGGCTTGTATTTACGCTAGTAGCACAATAAAAATCTGGACCTTTAAAATTAAACTCAGTTAGGGAGCCAGTGTATTTGCTGCAACGGTAACATTGTGCAAAGCATTATTCCTTTAAAGACAATTCTCAATAGACTAAAGGGCATGGTACCTGAAATATCTGCTTAGATTTAACTTCAGAGTTACTATCTTTTTTCTATAATTTAGTAACATTTTGTATGAAAATATATAATATTTATGAATAATTATTAAGTGACTTTGGGGGCCTTGAAATCTGCTATATAAGTAATATTATAGCCAAGATCTCTGAAATTAACCCAATATTGCCATTTAGTGTTTAAAAGCTGTCATACACAAATGAGCTTGTATCTGGAACAGTGCAGACCACTGGTTGGCTAACCTAGACCTAAAAAGACTGTAGACCCCTTTAAATCTCACTGGTCTAGGTTGGACCTCAGTCGCTATAGGTCTTCACAGAAGCTCATCTCTTTGTACACAGCTAAATCCAGGAGCGCTAGAGGCTGCAACTTTTACCTCGACCATCTCGACATGCTTCTCAAAGTAACCCCTTACAGACACTGTAGCCAGTCTATGACAAAATGTAAACCTCTGTCTCACTCCGCCCATTTCCCCAGTTTTAAAACAGGCTACATCCTGGAGGCAATACATTCAGGTAATGGGCTTAACTATTTCCTGAAATAGGAAAGTCAACACTTTGTTTCCCCACATCATTAGACTTGCCTTTGTCTCAGCCAGAGGGGATACTGTTAAAATAGCTCTGTATCCAGAGCTTGTTTAGTCCTAGAGGTTGATGAGTCTCTTTTGATGTACTCACAGACGACACATGAATATGTTCCCCAGTCAGCAAAAACTGTTCAAAATAATTCCCTGGGTTAACAGCACATTGATGCTCCTGATAATAGAAGCACCCAGCGGTAGGTGTCCTCAACTCTGCAAGGTTTGATTGTTTCGTCCTCACCTTGAGAACTTCAAAGATCAATTAATGACATTGATTCCTCGCCCGGTTTCCAAGGACTAAGTCAGTCACTGATTAAAGGTAAGGATCAGAAGAAGTAGATACTGTGGTCCTTGAGGACTGGGATTTGAAAACAGCTTCCTTATACGGACAAAGGCAGTTTGTGCTTGTGGTGACATGGGGAAGTCAAGGTCCAGACCTGCTTTCAACTGGACTTCAGATTCATGTAAGGTTGCAGTGGAGAATGTGTAGTAGGGGTGATTGAATGTTTACCACTTAGAAGGTTACTGGGACAGCTGGGAAAATAAGTGCTAGGGAATATAACCTTTGTGATTAATTAATACAGTGATAATCTCACTCCATATTGTTTGGAAATATATGTGATTGTAAGTGAACATAGCATGTAGGTAGTACTTAGTAAAAGTACCCACAAGTCTGGCATTTAGTTGGCATGTGTTCCTGGGTCTACCTAGATATTTCAGAAACCCAGGACTCTGGGATGACAAGTGAATGGAATGTGTGCCTGGGCCTAACCAGACTGTTTATTAACCCAGGACTCAAGGATGACAAGTCTGGTCACTTTGACTTACTTACATGCGTATAATTATCAGTAGTAACTCAAGTATGAAGATGAACGAGGAATGCCGCTGAATCTACATTTCAAAGTGATACCATTTATTTGAATCACGTAAATAAAGTTACAATACAAAACATAGTTACATACCAGCAATATTCAACCTCCCAAATCATATACAAGTCTACTAATTACACCATAAGTAAAGTCTACTAATTATACCATAAGTATCTAAAACACACTATAGCACGAATGTGTGCTAAGTGCATCCGCTAACAATAGACCCCCTAACCCGTTTAACGACACAAGGTGTCAGGTCTTTTTAACAAGGAAAAACTCCAGTAACTGTTTGAGATGTCTATTTATCCTAACAGCAGACACATCGAAAACACTCCACCAGATAATCGTTAGCATTACTTTACTTTAACACAATGAACACAAAAGACAGGAACTGTCCAACACGTGCAACACGGACAAACATTCTACAGTGTTCTTGTGAAGTTTGATCTATAACCTGTACAGTACAATAAAGGATATCAGACTATTCATCCTTTATGGGGAACAAGGGAGATCCAAATGGTACAGATAAATGTCCACAATACCATGTATTTGGTTTCACACCTCTCCAGGTGAGCTCAGGAAAGACAGGGGCCGATGGCCCACACGTGTTCCAGCTCTTAAGAGAAGCAAATGTTTTGCAGGACACCTGATTAACATCACCAATGGTCTGTTGGAGACTTGGTATGGCCAGACACACTCTTCTGACACACTCTTATCACACTCTTCCTGAACAGACTTTTCTCATTACACTACTAATGTGACTGGAAACCTTTCAAATGTATCACCAGTGAACTGCTAGAATTTTGGAAACTGAATAAAATGATACTGCATTTGGCTAGTGGCAGGTAAATCAGGCAATTTTACCAGCCACTTTGGTGGGTAGCAAACAGGAAGTCACCAAGATATTCTACTACATTATGGGACTAGACGTCACACTCACATTTGTGGATTGTTGACCTGTGACCCGAACTCGGAACATAACTGCCAAAATTCTGTGCTTAAATGTAAACCTATCCACGCACACAACTTGATCCACGAAAGCAAACAAAGGTGTTGACTGACAAATCTGGTTGCATTTATATCATTTATGTTATTTTAGGAATGAGTCAGGTAGTGTTTGTTTGTGGATAGTGATCTTTTTTTAATACGAATCATTTACAGTCATGGATTCGCTGCTCTGTATTTACAGACCATGGTTTACATGTGTGGATTGTATGCTGTGTATTTACTGATAACGGTTTACATGTGTGGATTGTATGCTGTGTATATACGGATCATGGCTCACATTTGTTCTATGCTGTGAATACAAACATTTTGACAGTATTCTGTTTCCATAAAGCTTGTGTCAAATGAAAAACAATATGAAAACTAAAGAATGTTTTAAGTGTTTTCCCATTTACTGCTACAATGACAAGCCGATCGTTATAGTTAAATTTCTTCCAATCCACAGGCAGAGCATTGAATAACAGTAAATAAGAATGTGTTAGCAGTGGCCTACCCAGTAGATCAGTTTGAAGTAAAATGTAATGTGTTCAAAGATGGCAAGAGATGTCCGTGAGGGCAATGAACCGAACATGGCATAATTATCTCTGTAGGGTTTTCATTAGTAAAATGAAAAACCTATCATGACAACATTTTGGAAAACAGTCTTTGGCTGGTAAAAAAAAATCCAAGCAGCTGGTCGATTTCTTTCATCTGGAGGCAAAAAAAATAAATGTTGACCTGTTTGGAACGATATAAGTATATTAAGGTAACTGAACCAACTGGTCTCTTTCCACCGATCCTCCCATCCATCAATCCATGAATCCATCAATCCATGAATCCATCCATCTATATCAAATACTATCTGAAAGCATGAGAGTGTCCTAGGTGTGATGAGGGAAAAGATTTTGTGGTCAACATATAGAATTTCGAATTTAGCCCCAAAAGCTATGTGTGGTACAAACCTAACACTGTCCATGCCTCAAGATACACCATCCCTACAGCGAAGTATGGTGCTATCAGTGCCATGCTGTGGGTTACAACATAAAACTAACGTCACCTTACAGTAATACATTTGGAAAGTCAGTGATTTCATATAGATTAAAAAAATTCTAAAATAATCTCTACGTACTATTTGCAATTCAAAACTATTTGAGAATCAGTCAGGTGCCTGAATACTTCAGCAGCAGCAATGAGATGAGAAAAATGTTTGTGTATTGCCCAGCTGAATCGGAATTCGGCAATGGACAGACCTGCCATCACTCTACATTCACTGGTGCGTTGAGGACCATTAATCCCACTGGTCTAAATTGCTAGTTTGGGGATCTCATTCAATCTGGTATGTATTTAAACACACTTTTAGGTTTTGGCACTGCTGATAACAAATGTTGCTGTGCCACGGTATCCTGCCATATAAAAAACCCGCTTACATAAATCATAAATCTGGTCTACCACAGCCTTACATGTAGGGATTAAGAGAGAACATTCAAATTCAGTTTAACAGGGGAAAAACAAATAATATTGATTTCTGTTTCTACACACCAGCCCCATTGTTGTGTACTGTTGCCCTAGTGTGTATTCCACCTGCCCCATTGTTGTGTACTGTTGCGCTAGTGTGTATTTCTGCGGCCCCATTGTTGTGTACTGTTGCCCTAGTGTGTATTCCACCTGCCCCATTGTTGTGTACTGTTGCCCTAGTGTGTATTCCACCTGCCCCATTGTTGTGTACTGTTGCCCTAGTGTGTATTTCAGCGGCCCCATTGTTGTGTACTGTTGCCCTAGTGTGTATTTCAACGGCCCCATTGTTGTGTACTGTTGCACAAGTGTGTATTTCAGCGGCCCCATTATTGTGTACTGTTGCCCTAGTGTGTATTTCAACGGCCCCATTGTTGTGTACTGTTGCGCTAGTGTGAATTTCAGCGGCCCCATTGTTGTGTACTGTTGCGCTAGTGTGTATTTCAGCGGCCCCATTGTTGTATACTGTTGCACTAGTGTGTATTTTAGCGGCCCCATTGTTGTGTACTGTTGCACTAGTGTGTATTTCAGCGGCCCCATTGTTGTGTACTGTTGCGCTAGTGTGTATTTCAGCGGCCCCATTGTTGTGTACTGTTGCACTAGTGTGAATTTCAGCGGCCCCATTGTTGTGTACTGTTGCGCTAGTGTGTATTTCAGCGGCCCCATTGTTGTATACTGTTGCACTAGTGTGAATTTCAGCGGCCCCATTGTTGTGTACTGTTGCGCTAGTGTGTATTTCAGCGGCCCCATTGTTGTATACTGTTGCACTAGTGTGTATTTCAGCGGCCCCATTGTTGTATACTGTTGCACTAGTGTGTATTTTAGCGGCCCCATTGTTGTATACTGTTGCACTAGTGTGTATTTCAGCGGCCCCATTGTTGTGTACTGTTGCGCTAGTGTGTATTTCAGCGGCCCCATTGTTGTGTACTGTTGCCCTAGTGTGTATTTCAGCGGCCCCATTGTTGTGTACTGTTGCCCTAGTGTGTATTTCAACGGCCCCATTGTTGTGTACTGTTGCACAAGTGTGTATTTCAGCGGCCCCATTGTTGTGTACTGTTGCGCTAGTGTGTATTTCAGAAGCCCCGCGTGTCTGGGAACCCTCGCACGGAGAGGCGTGCTCTGCATTACATCACCACCTGGAGAATGGAGAGCCTGTCTAAAAAAAGAAACCTCAGTTCGTGGGGAATTAACACACTGTAGTGAGTAGGAGCGCTCTCTCAATGTCTCCCTTTCTCTTCCTCTCACTCTCCCCCTGTGTCTTTTCTCTCACTCTCCCCTTGTGTCTTTTCTCTCACTCTCCCCTTGTGTCTTTTCCTTCTCCCTTCCTCTTCCTTTAATTCTCTCCCTCGCTCTTTTCCTCTCCTTCTCACGGACTCGGACTGTCCTTTTCTCTCCTTTCACTCTCCCTGTCACTTTTCTTTCCACTGTTCTGCTCTCTCCTGCATTCCTCTCTCTCTCTCTCTCTGTTACAGCTTTGCACCCAACGTGCCTCACTATCATTACATAATATGCCTGTGGAATGAAAATTGCATATCATTACGCTTCACACGACAGGGGATGGGGTTGTGTCCAGTGTGAAACTCCAGCCAGAGCAGTGCTATGCTAGTAGCAAACATTGTTGGGGATACCTCGATAACCAGACGCAGAGCAACCGGAAGATAAAGTTGTCTAAATTGGCTATTCGTATGTTCCAGTCGGACAGCAGAATCAGCATCTTCATACCACAAGGACACAGTAGTCCCATGTTTGACAGCCACAGTATATAAATCCTTCACTGCCATACAATCAGTACTCACATGGGAAATTCAATACAATGGACACAAGCCAAATGGTTAGTCTTTTCCATCTCACTTGCATAGCGAGGACACTAATGAGTTGTTTGTGTGCGCGCCAGAGTTGAACTGTCTGCCCACGCACTCGGTCATCAGCTTGGATCACTAGTCCCTCGCACTCGCATTCACATGATCAACCAACAGCTAGCCCACCTCATGGTCATGGTCACAAGCAGCAAAGCTATTTAACCCATATTAGCCAGATTGATCAAAAAACATTTTGAAGCAGTCCAAAAGGAGTCAGCAAGAAAAAACAACTAAAAGGAATATAGAAAAGGAGAGGATTCAGGAATTAGCAAGGTGAAATGGAGAGCAGAAACATGGAGCTTTGAATCTAATGCCTAAGATGAACTAGGGGTGGGTTGGATGCGTCTGTTGTCTCCATCTAGGGCCAGGAGTCACTGTCGAAGACCCAAGATAAATATCAGGCACCCCATTTCACAGACACAGAGTCTACTGTCTGAGGCCATGCCAGGCTGCACAACGAGCAACAATTCAGCCTGGGGCCTGTCATCAAAATAATTACACTCACATATTTCAAGAAAATGTGATGACCCCATTTGCTGTGGATAATAGACTAGTGCAACAAGGGTCCAACTCAAAACCAGGAAGTGGGCTCACAAAGTAAATCAGAGTAAATCTTCCCATGTGCTGTCGAAAATTTTTTATTCTATTAAATTTTTTCCCCAGAAACATCTGTTTTGTACTGGATGCCTGCTGATCATTGAGAAACACTTCTGTACACAAGATGAGCACTAATGCTAAGTCTACACTATACAATGTTGCATTCCCGGGCACAGTTTCAATACATTTACATTAAAAAAAATCTGAACCAGGACTGGAACACCAGCACTTGTGTCATCCTATTTGGAAAACCAAAATATTTTTTGAAATACCAGTTTAGGCACCAACACCGAATTACAAATTTACTAAAACATGTAGTACTATGTTGAAAATACTGGGATTAAAGAGAAAAGTATTTTAAAATGATATTTTAATTGGTGTAAATGTGTATTTTCCTATTTAAATTGACATTGTTCCTATCTGGTAAGATTTCTTTCAATTCAAACTGGATTATTCATTCATAAAATATTTGTATCACTCAAACCCCCAGTTTGTGATGCCCAGGTATATTGTATGTCCAACATTAGCCAGTCAATTATGTCATATGTCTGTCTTGTCTTATGTTTTACTTTCCTCAAGGAACCACAGACTGGATATTTATCTTTATACTATTCCTATTAACTACTACTACTTACTGTTTCTGTTTTCATGACTTAAATACATTGTTGTTTTATTGTTTTGCATATTTGCACTAACGTATGCATAAATACCCCTTGTGGGATAAATGCGGAATTGGAACTGAATGTGTAGGTCAAATCATATACTTTCAAACAACACATTGTTAGGTTTAGTGAATCAATCTAAATCTCTCCATTTAAAATACACAAAAAGCTTCAGACATTCACGGTCAACATTGATGCTGTTCATGACAAGTAATATACCACCAGTATTTTCAAAAGGCACACTTTACTGTGACAATCACTCCTCAATGGAAGCACTGTTTTATCATGCATGATACAGATGCTATTTCTAGCACAGCAGCTTGAATAGAATTCAAATGTCAACTCCTCAGAACAAACCGGCCAGATCTTAGTACCTCAGTATCTGGAGTAAGAATGTATAGAGAGCTAACAAGCTTCCAACTGCAGGCCTGGCTAGCGACAGGAGAGACAGAAGTGGATATATGGGAATATCTAATGAAATTTCTCAAAACAAATATTCTTAATTAGCATGTCCCTAGAAGGTATAACTTACACTCACCTAAAGGATAATTAGGAACACCATACTAATACTGTGTTTGACCCCCTTTCGCCTTCAGAACTGCCTTAATTCTACGTGGCATTGATTCAACAAGGTGCTGAAAGCATTCTTTAGAAATTATGGCCCATATTGATAGGATAGCATCTTGCAGTTGATGGAGATTTGTGGGACGCACATCCAGGGCACGAAGCAATTTTGGTGAGCTCGTGCAAATTGTAGCCTCTTTTTCCTATTTGTAGTGGAGATGAGTGGGGTCTTCTGCTGTTGTAGCCCATCCACCTCAAGGTTGTGCGTGTTGTGGCTTCACAAATGCTTTGCTGCATACCTCGGTTGTAACGAATGGTTATTTCAGTCAAAGTTGCTCTTCTATCAGCTTGAATCAGTCGGCCCATTCTCCTCTGACCTCTAGCATCAATAAGGCATTTTCGCCCACAGGACTGCCGCATACTGGATGTTTTTCCCTTTTCACACCATTCTTTGTAAACCCTAGAAATGGTTGTGCGTGAAAATCCCAGTAACTGACCAACAACCATGCCACGCTCAGAATTGCTTAAATCACCTTTCTTTCCCATTCTGACATTCAGTTTGGAGTTCAGGAGATTGTCTTGACCAGGACCACACCCCTAAATGCATTGAAGCAACTGCCATGTGATTGGTTGATTAGATAATTGCATTAATGAGAAATTGAACAGGTGTTCCTAATAATCCTTTAGGTGAGTGTATAACCAAATGCATCACACTAACCCTCTTATCATGCATCAGTTGTGAGTGACTATCTCTCACTCTCTGTCTCTCTTACACACACACACACACACACACACACAGGCACACATGGTTTTTGTCTGCTCTGGAGCCATTCGATGTTCTGCCCAAAAAACTTACTAATTTAGGGGGATGGTGCACTAAAAAACATTAACACAATGAGTACATTGCAATGAAAACCTGTGTGAAACCTGTGCGCTGAAAGCAGTATATCCCACCGCACAGAACAAACATTATGGATTTGACATGGCATAGAGACAGAGACATTCCCATTTACTAGGCTTTCAGAGACGGAATTAACATTATTTTCATCCAGGGAGCTGCTGAGTCGTTTTCATTGTAGCAAACGAAGGAAAACGTTTATACATTTGGATTCCAAGGTTACAATGAGAATGACTGCAAAGGAGGTGCCCCGGGATTACTTTTTCGCTGAGTGCTGATTTAGAATATCGGAAATTAACTTTAATCCTAACCACAGAGGTACATCCCTGACCCCAGATCAGTGTCTTGGGGTTAAACTTCACCCAAACCGAGGCTGGTAAGTTCTGACACCCCTCTCCAAGAAACATACATTTATATTTACAAAAAAAGTCAAAATGGTTTAAATTAGTCAAACCAATGATTTGGTCAATCAGGACTTCAGGATCAGTCTATAACAACAAAAAGTAACAGGGAGATAACAGCTGTGTCTTGTTCTATAAACCATGGCTAACAAACAAACAAAGTGATCTTCGCAGCGGCTCTCAAAGGTAATCATCTCCATTAACTTTTATACAAGTTATTGTATAAACTATGGACTGCCGGGAAAGAGAGACATCCTCCGCATTAAATCCAGCTCTGCTCTGACTTATTGCTCCTGATCAATAAAGAGTTTCCTTAGAACTTTCAGAGTGTCATTATTTTTCTGACTGCAATGGAAGACTTCTTGAAGTTTCCAACAAGTTCTTGGAGTGCAAAATGTCAACTGAACTGCAGGCTATAAGCCTGTTCTGGACAGATGGATGGACACACACACACACACGGAAACAATTTGTAGGATGGGTCACACTTAATCATGGGAAGATTCACCACTGGCCATTGTGTCTTGAATGCTCAGACACACAAAGACACACACACACACACACAGTCATAGAGCAGAAACCAATTCTGTTGCACACCAACACACACACACACACACACACACACACACACACATACAGCTTCTTTCCTTCGCTTTTGCCTGCATGCCTCTCTCATGCCACCTCTCTCATTCTGTCGCTCTCACTCATACTGCCACTCTTACCTTAGTGGTGACAATACAAAGACAATCCATTGCGGGCAGAAAAGCTCAACCTATGCTCGAATTCATCACCGTCAGAAAATATGTGTGAGATGGAACGAAGGGAAAAAAAAGAGGGGGTGGGGGAGAAGAGGAGGAAGCCGACACTGGAGAGAAGGCACACAGAGAGATAGCTGCTACTGGAAGTGGGACCCCTCTGAGAAACTGGAGTCCTCCTCCACAGCGCTGAAGGCATTCATGATCCCAGCGCTGTCTTTGAGTCAAAGCACACGTCATCCGCCATACAAACGCAGGAGTTCTGCTGGGCAGCGTGCCACAAGCATGGCCCCCTCCAACCTGAGAACCCACTCGCCTTCACTCCTCTGCTCTCCAGTCGCCAGCTGAGCGACGCGGTAGAGAGAAGAGCAGTGGAGAAGCTAGCGCACAGCTGAGACGGAGCAGCGGCTAGGCGGGGGGAAAAAAGGCTCCCCAGCGGTTCCCCCACATTCAGATACAATCCCGACTGAAGATGAAATGAAGGACGTGAGGAAGAAGGAAGAAAGGAAGGAAGGAAAAGAAGAGCATCAGCAGCGCTCATCATGAACGCTCTCTAGAAACATTGGTGAAAATCCCTTTAGTAGGGGTACTATCTGTTCTGCAGTGTACAGTGCTATAATGTTATTTAACCTTACTAGTACCATAAACAATATGCTAGGGTAAATCATCCTGCTTTCAGTTAATTCCGCAGCAATTAAAAACATTTTGGTTAATGAACAGTTTTTGCAGTCTAGTATTAATATTCTGATTAGTAAACCTAGAACATCCATTTACTCTACTCTATTGAGATAATACAACACTCAGTTTAGAAGCATTGCATTTCTATAATGCACTCATATCAAAGATCAACAAACTGTTCTGGAACAGCAGCTAAAGTGTGAAATATCCCACAGGGGAAGCAGATCGTTAAATGAAAGTGTCATAAGATAAAACAGACGGTGCCAAACAAAGATGGAGTTTAAAAAAGAAACAACAGCTGGTTGCGCTTGTAGCTGTGCAACCCAAGAGCAGATGCTAGCTGGCTTAAGCCTCTTCTAACTGGAGACCCCCACCAGCATCGGCAGGCATGGGGGCCCATGCACCGGTCAGCTTAAACCAGTAAAAAAATATATATAATTGTCCGGGCTTGGTGCACCTCCCTGCCTGCCGATCCAAAAAGTTTAAAAAGGTTAATTATCTAAAAAGATATTGTTCCAAAGTTAACACAAATTACAGTCAGACTGGATGAGCCAGTTATGGTCAACACAAACAAGGGCTGCAATATTCTGGTAACCTTCCCAAATATCCAAGTGAAGCACAAAATCACAAATGTGTTGTGGGCCGACATTACCCAGCCGGGATGGTGGCAATGAGATGTCCCCCAACATGAGCCAGTGGGCACTTTGTTACAATGGAGTCAACTACGTTTCAACTGGGCACTGGGACATGAAACAGTAGAAGCTGTTCTTTGCCGGACCGCGTAAGCAAAGCCGGCCTAGAAGAGCAAAAGTCTCTTACTTACTGACTGACTGACTGACTGAGTGTGTGAGTGGGTGAGTGAGTGACGGACTACCCCTTGTTAAATAGCGTAGTGGTTAGAGTTATGGTTATAGTTGTGGTTATAGTAAGCCTAAAATTAAACAGTTCTTGTGGATATAAGGATTTGTTCAGGACAGACAAACACTTCGCTGGCTACACAATTCTCTCGTCTTTTCACTTGACAATAAAGTATCAGTTACCGTCTCTTATATTGATAGATACTGTATCAGTGTCATTCATGAATGGCTAATTAGCTGTTAAAACGGCCAGTGGCAAAAGAGGATTTGTTCAGGATAGACAAAGACTTAGCTGGCTACAGCCCTCAGTAGCAATGTTATGGGAAGCCAGAAATGAAACTGTTTACTGTTATATTGTGACTATTTCTGGTGGATTTTCAAATTATGTCTCAGGGTTGGTTTAGAATAGACAAATACTTCGCTGACTATATGATTCTCTCATCTTTTCACTTGATGAAAACCTCAGTTATCGTCACCTATATTGATACAGTAGTTATTGTATCAATGTCATTCTCGAATGGTTAATAAGCTGTTAAAAGGGCCAGCGGCAAAAGCCATACATTTCATAGATGCTATCTGTGGTTGAGGTAAACTTCATAAGAAACATTACTCAGTTTAACACAATGGTTAATGGTGTCTAATGAAATATTCACACTTGGCGTGATGTTAATGTGTGACAAAATTATATAATGTCAAGAGGTTATATGACACCCAGCAAACCTATTGCTCTGTGGCGTAGTGGTTATAGACACAGCCTTTCACATGGGTGACCCAGGTTTGATTCTTAGGAGGGTAACACCGATCAACACTTTTAATTGTGGGTGGCTGAACTAGGCTTGCCTGGTTTTGTGTTTCATAACAATCTTGGGAAGATTTAAAAGCACCATATCCAAAGAGGCAGATATTTTTTCCTACTGGCTTTGATAAAAAGGAACACTCCTACTTAGAGGATTACATTTCATATGTTCCATTAACTTTTGTTTATGGTGGATATTACTGTTAAAAACCGTTGGATATAAACTTAAGTGTTTCCATGCTTTGCCATAAACATACAATATAGCATAACTGCATCCAAATGCACTCCGTTTTATACTGAAAAACCTTTCATTTAGGTACAATTATTGCAAATTCAAAGACTGCTATCATTTGCCAGCCCAGGTACATACATTATTACCACCACAATATTTACTTCTGACTAACTTTACATGATATAAGGCCCAGGGAGCAGAACTAACAATCCAAAAGGCAGACAAATCAGCAGTGAATTCCTAGTCAGAAACAAGCTAACAAACAAATAAACCAGAATGTATTTCCTACAAAACAAATAAAATCCCTCTCTTTCTCACTCAGCCTAATTATCATCCCATTGATGCTGCTTTCCTCTTCAGAGGCCTATAAAAGCCACCGAAGATTGGATGAGGTCTAGGAGTCATCATCCTCAATGTCTCTCCTACTGAAGTTGTACTGAGGTGTTTACCTGCTCCTTGTAGAATACCTGATCCTCTGGTTGAAGTTCCTCAGAGAAGAGCACTTTAATTACAGATTTCATTGATGGACATAGCAGCGCCCTCCACAAACAAATGCACGGGTTCTCTATTAGCACAGAGAAAGGGCTGGTTACTGGGACTAATCTTTTAAGTAGATGGGACTTAAGATGGCTCCTCCTGATAACATCATGAAGGGGCATCTTTCCTTGACTTGATCCAAAGGTATGGGGGAGGCACTGGGGACCGTGATGACGGCTGTAACTGATATAGGACTAAGAATATGTCTTAGGTTTGTGACTCCTCTTGCTATACACTGGAGTCCGCTTATGGCGATCACAGTTATAAGGTTCATCCGCTTATAGTGATCAAAAAGCTTGGGACGGAATCGTTCCCATACAAATTAAATAATTAGCTTATAGTGATCAATTAGTCCGCTTATAGTGTTCATTTTGGGTCTTTTCATACATTTCAACATAATTAAAACCTAATACAAATTTTTAGAATTTCATTTTAATTTCAGTTCATTTTAATTGTTTTCCTACATAACCTTTTTTACTTGTCGTGAAATGCTTATTTTGCCCCGCGTGAAGCTGTCTATGGCGGGCAAAAGAAAGTCATTTTAGATCCAAGAAAAACGTTGTCTCTATGACAGGCTGCCAAAAATGAGCCTACGAGATGCGGCAGTGATCCAGCCATCAATGGACAGGTTTGTGAAATTAACTTTCCAGCCGACAATTTTTTGTAGGCTAGTTATTGTTATTTTTTTTATTATCTTTTTACAAAGATCTGAATATTTTTGGTTACATTTGTTTTAAAACTCTGAAACCAGTTCAGCATTGACAGCCTACAGTTTACTTAATGTATTTTATTTCAAATACACTGAAACTATTGTAGCCTACCGGCAAGCTGTTGCTAGCCTAACTGCATTGACATAATTTGAAAGTCAATAAACTTCAGTTAATAGCAAAGCTGTCCGTTTCATGACTTTATATTTATGTAATAAATATATACATGTTAATTAAATGGTAATCTGCATGCAAAATACAGTAATCTGCATGTACAGTAAATACAATAAAAAAAATCTGTTACAAGTATCGTCTGCTTATAGGGATCAAATTGCCCCAGACAGAGCTGTTCACCATAAACGGACTCCACTGTAGTACATACTGTACCTTCATGCCTCCGGCCACCTCTCCCAGTTTGGTGTTGTTTTAGGGCTTCTTTTGCTATTAAACATAAATTCAAATATTAGGAATTTCATATCACTATAATCAGGGGTTAAATTGTAATTTGGAAGGTGAGGGAACTCTTGACCCTAAACAAGGGCAGAGGGTCAGCAGCTTACCATAAATAAGGCATATTTAAGCCATACTGCTGAAAGGAAACCATTGGTATAACAAACAACTAGGCCACACTGAATAATTAAATATGCAATAAGTTAACACTAAGAACTGTAATCCTTTTCACTTAAACACCATGAACAGTGCCAGATCACCATACATATATCCATTATATTATTTAGAGCAGCTGTTCAATCTAAAAGGAAAATGCAATCTTTATATTAGATATTAAACAGAACAACAGTAAGACAATTAAAAATAAATTGCAGTACAGGCCTACACTGTATATTTGATATACAAACACATTTTCATGTTCTATTCATTTATTTAATTGGCCTACATTTTTATTGAAAATAATCAGTTAGCAAATTCAAGTTGGCTCCTCTTCTGTCCATCTCTGTAAGATACAGTAAGTTGGAATGACCAATTAGTTGGCCTGAATAAGCTAGTGTGGTATTACACTGTTTGCAAGTTAAAGAAAGGATTATCATATTTATTATTTAATATATTAATGTTATGTTAATGTTCCGTGCATCTGTCTGAATAAAATTTACTAGCTAGCGTAGGCTACAGCAAAAGACTTAATCACCAAGCCACAAGCTAATGTTACGCCATGCAAACCAACTACTGAAACTTGCAAGCTCCATTTGAACATAATTTGATAAACAAACTTGGACATTATGAGGAATAAATTGTACTTAAGATTATCACATCTATTATAAAAAGTTTGGTTAGGTGGACAGTAAACCTATCTCTGTAGCATGGTTAAAATTAACAGAGTAGATTTAACATTTTAAAGAGGTTTGAGAATGCATGCTCTGCCTCTCATATTCATAGACACAACCATTTCACACTGAGCTTTCTCCACTACCACGGGCAATTACTGGGACACCCTCTAACAAAACTGAAACGATTGGCTATTCAACTGACAGCGACAGCAAATACAGTTCAGGATGCAAGTAAAACTAAGCAAAAGATGGGCAGTCAAATCACATTGTATTTTTTATGTGGTTTGTTATTAGCACGCCATTTTCGGTCCATTCTGCACCAATTTAACCCCTTATTATAATATTTATTCATACATTTGTTCCCAATTATGTCTAACAAGAGTTTGAAAATTGAACCATATGTCCACATTTGCACATTTCAGCCACAGTGCTCTCTCAAACAGGAAGTATTCACTGGCACATACATGCTGAAGGTGTGCAGTCCCTGTCAACAACCCAGATTGAGCTGACAGACACCTGACCAATCAAAAAGGAGTTGCTAGAGAAAAACGAGACAAGTCAATCCAGTCTGCTGTCAATCCATCCACCCAGATTCCTGGGAACTCTCGGTACACCGCAAACAGGATTCAAACTTCCTGGCCCCAATGGCATAACTGTACTGCCAGGCAGTGACTAACACCACTGTGCCGCTCAGGGGTCCAGAAACCACTGGAATTGACCAGAAAAAAAACGATTCTACTGAAGTCATGGGTAGACCACAGTTAGTGAGTCATGGTTTCCACATACACACCATGGCCAAAAGTATGTGGACACCCCCCGAATAATAATTGAGTACATACCTATGGCTCACAGGAGCATAAAATCTAGCACAAAGCCAAAAAAACTCCATAGATAGACAAATTGGTAGACCACATAAACTCACAGAGAGGGGCTGCCGAGTGCAAAAGCACGTAGTGCTTAAAAATCGCCTACCTGTTGCATCACTCGCCAGAGTTCCAAACTGCCTCTGGAAGCAACATCAGCAAAACAAAAACATTTGTTTCCATGGCTGAGCAGATTCAGTACTACAACCGCAATGACAAGCAGAAGCTGGAGTGGTGTAAAGCACACTGCCACTGAACTCAGGAGCAGTGGATTCATGTTCTCTGGAGCTGATGCTTCACTATCTTGCTGTCTGACGGACGAATCTGGGTGTAACGGATGCCAGGAGAATACTGCCGACCGAAATGCATAGTGCTTAGTGTAAAGTTTGGTGGAGGAGGGATAATGGACCGGGGCTGGGGTTCCGGGTTTGGGCTAGGCCCCTTGGTTCAACGGAAGGGTAATCTTAATGCCACAGGATACATAGAGATTTTAGACAACTGATTTGGTTGTGCTTCTAACTTTGTGGCAACTGTTTGGGGAAGGCCCTTTCCTGTTCCAGCATGGCGGTTTTAGAATTGTTATAATATCACATCCGTCTCCACAAAAACAGGAAGACTGCCATTTACCATTTACTCTGAGTGAAGGATTTGTTTAGCTTTCAGCCAAGTTGGCTATCCATTCAGTATTCTGTTGTATCAAAATGTCCAACAAGCTCAAATAGGTGTGATGGTCGGGCGTCCACATACTTTTGGCCATATAGTGCATAAGCACATCTCTTTCCCAACAGTTTAAAGACAACGACAGTAAATAGTTCATCAGAATCAGGTGTGCGAGTGCTAGGTTAGACCAATAGCTGTTACCCCACAATGGCTTAGCTTGCATTTATTTCAATGAAAACCTGGGCTTAAAGGGATAATTCGTCCAAAAATCATATTTCGGTGACAGTCCCCTTACTCCCAGTTGGTCCTTCAGGCACATAGAGTAATTATTTTAAACAATCCATTAATCAGCTCTGTCTCAGTAATTAGTGTTATTAGCATTGTACAAATTCATGAATGGAAACCGTAGGTACCCCTATTGCAAAGCTGCATTGCAAGAGGAAAACTACTAGAAAGCAAGTCACCTATTTCGTTTTTAATATTCACCTCAGACAGTCACCTCGGCGATGGTAATCCCAAACCCTTGCTCAGAATATCCGGAGGCAACATGTTCTTTGTGTATTACAACATAGCAATCAGAAGTATTACTTACAATCTGTCTTGTCTCCCCGGGTTGAACTGGGTAACTTGATGGAATTGCATTTGCCTTTAGTACTATTCTAAGTGAACGTGTGTCACGATCTTCCGTATTAAAATGTTTCTTGCACAAATTGTACCTCTTGTAGGCAAAGTTGCTCCACTGATTCTCCAACAAAACCACTTGGGAAAGGCAGAGGTATTGTCCCAATTGCAGAGCAGGTAGAATTGAATTAACTTAAGATCCACGAGCAGGCAAACAAGCAAACAGAGATTGTTATCGATGCAAACAAAGGAAATCCAAAGTTTATTAACCAAATACAACATAATTTATTAACCACCAAATACATCATCCTGCACAATGAAATTATTGTGACATGGCACAAGACATCTATGTGGTAAGAATTAAGAAATATATAAAGCAAAAATATAGCAATAATATATTCAAGTGTAAACTAGCAGCAATTTTAAAAAGCTAGGTGAAGCAACCTTTCATCACATAGCTTGTTGAGGTTAAAGTTCATGCTCACCTAAATGACATCAAGGCCAAAGAACAGAAGCTGTGTATGGTGGCTATAGGAAATAGTTCGCTAGTGCCGGTTTGAATTCAGCCAATTCCGCACTCTGTTTCGTCAGTGTACAGTTTAAAAAAATCGCTGCGACTGTGACGGATTACTGAATGTAGATTTGAAGTGTTTTGCCGTTGTTTTCCACTTGCAATGCAGTTTGTGACAGCGGTACAAAACGTTTCCATTCATGAATAAGGATGATGCTAATAACGCTAATTACAGACTGGGACAGAATGGGAGCTGAAAAATTGATTGTTTGGAAAAAATACTTTATGGGCCTTCTGGAACATCTGTTGGTAAGTGAAATTTCTGAAAAATATACATTTTGGACGCACTATCCCTTTAAAATAAAAATCTATTATATAAAAAGTCTATTCGTATTTAAAATAAAGAAAAGTATATTTCTGAGAACAGTTGATAAAGTATTGTGTGCTCTGTTCACACTGGCAAAAAGCTATGCATCCACCATAGAAGCAAACAACTAGTGCCAGTAGGACTGCAGCCAGCCGGTCCTGAAAGACTTCGGTACCGCCTGGGGTTGAACGCTCTGGAACTCTAATGTTCTGTTAAATGACAATTTTTTTCACCTGTTTATCCATTGTTGCAGAGAGATTATACATGTACAAGACACTACCAGCTCACCAGCCATCGGGCACAACCTTGAGTCAATGTACTTCAACAGCAAGAAGCAAGTAGAGTAGCACCTCAGAATTACACATTAACATGCAGTATAAGGCTCAGAGACTTCTAGGACTTCACTAGCAGTTAAATTCCCCAGCACTCAGGTAGATCTTCTTAAACCACGGACAGTTGTCAAGTTCTGGCTATTTCTAAACTAATCTCATAACCAAAACATTTCCCACCACCAGTGATGGAGCCGAGCGGAGCGCATGGGATGGACGATGTGACATGGCGCTGTTAACGCACAGGCAGACACCGCACTAGGCAGAACGGAGTGTCTACAGGTTACTCACCCCAGAGAGGTTCACGCCAGTCTCTATCTGATCCTTCCCACCAGGACCTGAGGTGCTCCGCGCCCTCATCTGGACACACACACACACACACACACACTAAGCGTCGTTGGATTATGTTACTACAATGAAATAGGCTTCACTGAGACTAAACAACTATGTCGCTAAGTACAGAGAAATAAACTGCTTGAGGTTTACACGGTTTTGTTGAGCCCAATTAGTCATGAACAGGCATATTGTCATAACATCACATCGGTCTCTACAACAGAAAGACTGACGTTTACCATTCACTCTGAGTGAGTGATTTGTTTCGCTTTCGGCCAAGTTGGTGTTCCACGCAGTATTCTGTTGTCTAAGACCATCACGAAGAAATGCTTAGACCTGCCGCGCGCGCGCGCACGTGAGGGCACACACACAAACACTCTGCCTGTATAGTGGACACACTGATTAGTCCATGTCTATTTGAACTAATTGGCCACTTCAATCAGTCTCACTTAATCTACTCACCATCTATCCCTCCTGCTTTTCAAACGTCTCCAACGAAACTGCGTATCTCTAATTCCTGATGTCAAGTGAATACAAGCTCAGCATCCCAGGAAAGGTTGACGCTTGTGCACGGTGTAAGGCTGAAGTGGTAACCCACAGTGGGATCAAAAATACAGGACCAGATGGCATCATGGGATGGAGGCAACACTCAAAAAGCACCAATTCTTTTTAAGCCGTCAATCTATTTTCCATGGCCTAAAACGCTCAGCTTGAGCTTCGTAACGTGGAGAGAAAAACACAACAACATGTCAACCGATTTTTGACCCAAATGAGCAAAGTTATGGAACGTGTTTAGGGCACAATGTTTGTGGAACTATGGTGTTAGGTGTATGGTGTAGGGTAGAGTTATGGGACAATGGAACTATGGTGTTAGGTGTATGGTGTAGGGTAGAGTTATGGGACAATGGAACTATGGTGTTAGGTGTATGGTGTCGGGTAGAGTTATGGGACAATGGAACTATGGTGTTAGGTGTATGGTGTCGGGTAGAGTTATGGGACAATGGAACTATGGTGTTAGGTGTATGGTGTAGGGTAGAGTTATGGGACAATGGAACTATGGTGTTAGGTGTATGGTGTCGGGTAGAGTTATGGGACAATGGAACTATGGTGTTAGGTGTATGGTGTCGGGTAGAGTTATGGGACAATGGAACTATGGTGTTAGGTGTATGGTGTCGGGTAGAGTTATGGGACAATGGAACTATGGTGTTAGGTAAAGTGTAACGTTTAGGGAAATGCAATCCTGGAGCATTACTGCAGGTAAACCAAGGCAGGGCAGACAGTGTTACGAGCTGCTGTGTGTTGCTTTTTACCTAATACCCTTCTTTAGAAGAGAGGTTTGAGAATGGCTCCCGTT
The DNA here is from genome assembly GCF_011004845.1 of Esox lucius. Taxonomy (NCBI): domain Eukaryota; kingdom Metazoa; phylum Chordata; class Actinopteri; order Esociformes; family Esocidae; genus Esox; species Esox lucius. The sequence continues at coordinate 26,598,743 of NC_047575.1, read as the reverse complement.
GCACTCATGTTAATAGGACAGGACACATCTCAGTCTCCTGACACTTCAATAATCCCTTCACTGATCCCCATGCATCTACTAAACACACCACCCACTTACTCTCTTCAGGCTACCATGGGATGATGGTTGTACAGTACAAAGTTCCGAACTACACAGGTTTTTCCACTGGTTTGTACAACTTTGGGAAAGAAACCAGGGAGGGAAATATACTGTATAAATGAAACCAAGAATCTTTCAATTGAGAGAAATTGGATTACTACAGGATTACTGAGGTTGCTGGTTTGATGCCAATTACAATGTCAAACACACACACATATGCAAGCAGACACAAAGACACACACTCAGACACACACACACACACACACACTCGCACTACAACACAAATCCTTATTTATACTTTAAAGGGTCAAATTGTAAAACAGAGGGAGAACTAAAATCAAAGATGTGTTTAGAGATGCATTAATTGATGCATAGATCAATGTGATATTCAAATGCAGATCTATAGAATTACAGAGGATAATGAATATTTAAACATGCGGTACGTAGTTCAACTCAGGCCTCACCTTTGTACTGGTGTACATATTTTACAAAGACTAGCTTCCCCCTAGTGGATGCATAAAACAAAATCTTTAACTGTCTCAAAGGTAAACCAATTGTCAACTAACCAGAGCATTTTAAACAATATCATATCCATTCTTAAATGGCATATTAAAATAATCCACACATTTAAACAACCGAAGTGAAAAAAATCACAGAAAATCTCATCCCACTGGAAAACACAGCTTTGCTGCTTCTTAATCCCTCGTCCTAGATAGATACAGATCCTGTGGGCTTTTGTCAGATGATACAAAACATAATGTAAACACAACGACAGCAAACCTTTGGGCTTCATTGTGTTAATCCTTGATAGTGATTTCATGTATGTAATGTTGTCTATTAGTGTAGTGGCTTAACATTACTTTTTAGAATTCAAATCAAATCAATAAAACCATAATTCAAAACAAATGTTGTGCAAAAAAATACAAAATACGCTTGTAGCCCAGGGGTTCGCAACCTAAGGAATTGAGGTTATGAGTGGCACGCAAAGGTATTAGCCTTGACCAACCATGGCTTCATATAAAACAGCATAAAAATCTATAAGAAATACACATTTTTTATATTACAATTTCTTAGAATTTCAAGTAAACTAGTTTATATTATTTTCACCGTTTGTAAAGAAAACTGGAGAACATGATTGAAATTGCATTCGTTTTCACTGCAAGATTGTAGTTCTCCCAAAATCTTTGTCAGCTTTTATAATGTTGCAGCTAACGGTTCTACTCAGCCGGACTCTTATTCATAGGCGCCCCCCAAAATTCAAAACTCAACTGAAACTAAACATTGCTGATGAGATTTCAAATAGCAACCAGCTGGCAAGCGTTCTTTCTTTATTTTCTTGAGTTCAGCACCAAAACAGATGTCTTCTCCAAAATAGGCGGTAATTATTCAACATGAAATACTATTATTTCTAAAATATTCCTGTAATATCCCCTACATTCTATAATTGAATTTTTTTTTGGCATTTGGGTTGCTTCAACATTTGGTTTAAGTCCTACCATAAGTCCTACCACTCCCATCATTACAGCGTCGTAGCCACTGGACACAAACGGAGGCAAAGTTGTATATCAAGGTTCAAAACTGAGTAGTTGGGGAAATCTACCTATGCTTTTTAGTTTGTTCATCCAAATCATTTTACACTCTGCCTTTTTGAATCCCAGTCATATTTTGTCATTTATTTACCCTCACCCTTCAGGTCTTTCCGTACTTTCCATTTAATTCCAATGCCACACGCCAGGCCTGGTGCATACAGTGCATTCAAGTGCTAGGCGCACACTCCTCCAACATTAGCAGCCTTTCGCAACGTCCAATTAACCAGAGCTACAATCCAGGCATTTACTGCCTCTTGTTATTTGTGTTGGGAATGGCTCTTTAGTAAACAATGGAACGGAAGCCTGCCTTTATCAATGGGTACTAGTGTTTGTTATTGGGGTGCTGAGGAAGACATGGGTATGTGGAGCTGGCAAGCTGCTCAAGGCTCTGGATTCCAAGGGGATCTAGGGACCAATTATCGGTTCCCCTCTTGGCTTTTACATTGGAGGCCTATTTTTTTAATGATGACAGTTGAGAGCCAAGTTTGCACCAATGGCTGGCATGGTATTACCAGGGTGTGTGTATTAATTGTACATTTTATGTCCTACCAATAGCCTGAAATGTGCAGTAAGAAAATGGAAAATAATACATTCGAAGACACAATGTAGATAAAAAACTATTCCGGGATTACATTTTTAATGATCCAACATTATGTTTACAAAAGCTTATTTTTCTACATATTGAAAGGAAAACAATTTGGGACCCAACCAAATCAGGCTCCAACTCATCTTTCATTGTGGATCAATGAAAAACTTAGACAACTTACAACATACACAAGATAAAAATACAATGACAGAGAAATATTTAAATTTCTAGCAAATGTATTCTGCTTTCTGTTAAATTTTCTTAGAACTGAAAGAGGAATTTCACCCTGTCGAGGTTTGTTTGGCGGTTGAGATAAAAATATTCAGTAATTATTGTATTTTCATCTTGTCAATTTGTGTGTAGTCGCAGGTGTTGTCACAGTTGTCACAGTCTTTCAATTAATTTTCAATCATCAGATTTGAAATGGTGGTTCTTGATACAGTGGATCTCAAATGTATTCACCCCCTTGGGCTATTTCTTATTTTATTATAACATTTAATCAATTTAAATGTTTTTGACACTGATGAATAGATAAAAGTCCATAATGTCAAAGTGAAAAATTACTTTTACAAATTGTTCTAAATACATTACAAATACAAAACAGAAAATAAATGGTTGCATAAGTATTCACTCACTTCAGGCAATATGTATGGATGAAGTCTCTACCAGTCTCTACCAGCTTCGTACATTTAGAAAAATACATTTCTGCCTATTCTTCTACACAATTGCTCAAGATCCTTCAAACCTTTGGTGAACAGCAATTTCAATTCCTTCCACATATTTTCTATTGGATTAAGGTGCAGACTTTTACTGGGTTCATTCATCTGCGGGAAGATTTTCTCCCTAGTCATAGGTGTCTTACAGACGTAATCTTCCAGGATTTCTCTGTACTTTGCTGCATCCATTTTGCCCTCTATCTTCACAAGCTTTCCAGGCCCTGACACTGAGAAAAGCATCCCCATAGCATAATGCTGCCACCACCATGTGTCACAGTAGGGATGGTGTTCTCAGAACGGTGTGCGGTGTAAGGCTTGGGTGAAATATAGCGCTTAGTGCTGAGGCCAATAAGCTCTATTTTGGTGTCATCGGACCATAAATCTTCATCCACTTAGTCTCAGAGCCTTCCACATGCCTTCTAGCTCAGATTTGAATTAACTTTTTGCCACTCTCCCATGAAAGCCATTTGTTGCAGTTGGCACAGTGTCTCATAGCTCACCAGACCCCCCTGTCTCAGTTCCAAGGTGTTACGCTGCTATATTATTGTGCTGGGGGATATGAGGGACGTACTACTAACTTTTCTCAGTCTCCTCCAGTTTTACATTTTAGGAGGAGATGAGGTCCTGGTCCACACCTGCGGAGTACCTGGTTTGGGGGGCCCGTTGCTGTCCCTGTCCTTGTCCACCTGGTCACACTTCTGACCTAGTCTAAAATCAAATAGACCCTGGATTTAGCCCGGAGAAATGTATTTATTATTCCAATTGGACTCTTAATATCTCACCCGGCACAGCCAGAAGAAGACTGGTCACCCCTCTGAGCCTGGGTCCTCTCTAGGTTTCATCCTAAAATTCGACCTTCTTAGGGAGTTTTTCCTAGCCACTGAAATTCAACACTACTGTTGTTTGCTCCTAGGGGTTTAAGGCCGGGTGTCTCTGTAAAGCACTTTGTGACAACTGCTGTTGTAAAAAGGGCTTTATAAATACATTTGATTGATTGAGCCATGGAAGACTGACTCCTTTAGAGTTGCCATAGGCCTCTTTGTGGTCTCTTTGACCAGGGCCCTACTCGCCTGGATACTCAGTTTTTGAGGAAGGCCTGTTCTAGACAGAATCACAGTTGTGCCATATTCCCGCCATTCAAATGTTACGTTGTTTAAATGATACAAAGAGCTCAAATGCCTCAAATCACACACATTATAGCTCTATCTTAATATAGCCCTATCTTATTATTATCATATCTTAAAATATGATATTAATACATGACTAGTTGGCTAGTTCGCTTGTCCTACCGTAGTCTGTTTAACATTAGATTGGGGCAAACATTTCTTTGTCTAACACCCAGCCTATGATACAACATTTGTAAAATCAACATTTACTTTTACATTTCTCTAATAATAAGATAGTAATAATAATAATCCAATAGTATGTTATCCAGTAAACATGTTTGTGATTTGTAGTAGTAGAACGCAGTAGTAGAACGCAATCCTTGGCTTAGCATATATCCTATGTCAATATATGCGTCTTCAGCAATGGAACACGAACGGATTCTTGATTGGTGAAATGGGTCAGATGAAGCATCTAAGGGCTAGGTGGGCAACCAGGACGAAAGCCATGTGATGTTTTTATAGGTTATCAACACAGCTGACAAACAGCTGGAATGCGATATTCGGTAAACAGGCAAACACAACTGTAAATTTAAAAACATTTAAAAATAAAAATAGCAGGCAAACAGGGATTGAATTTATACGGATGAGAGCTTTGACCTAAGAGAGTACTGATCATGCACTGCGAGTAAGGAAATGAGAGGGCAGGACTGTGGCGACTGCGACATAGGTTGTGTGATTGGAGCATTCCAGTAATCCACCTAGAAAAAAAGCATAGCTCCGCCTATTTCTGAGCAAGATTCAAAAACAGCATTTAGAAAGGCGACTGTCTTACCATTGACTTCAATTATCCCATAATGGGACTGGCAAAATGTATTATAAATCTATGTCCACTACTCTAAGGTGGTCCCATGTGACTCACCTCTGTTGGGCAGGAGTGTTGTAGCACGGTGGTGGAGAAACCTGTGCCAGTCTTTTCCCACTGGTCAGCCATGTGGTTAACCTCGTCCAACTTCTGCTCGCAGGTCTTCTGGGTGTTCTGCAGCGTTGCCTCGTAGAACTCCTGGATATCTGCGGGACATGTTATAGAAACCTGTTTGATTGTCTACAATAGACAGAACCTTGAATGGAAGCAGCCTCTCGCTAATTGCAGTGCAAGTCAGCACATTTGCATTCATGTAAACATGCTCCATTTCAGATCTTCATGGAAAATGGGGGTTTTGAATTTAACCCAGGATTACTGCCTCATTGGCCATCAACCAAAATGAACAGGGGCAATTTTGGAAATGTAATTGATGTCACTGAGATTAAATACCATATGAGAAGAATGGCCAAATGCACTTGTTAGGTACAGTTTATCCCCATCCAACAACCACCCTCCTGTGTGCCAATGAATGAACATGTATGAAATAGTGGATAAAGAATTACTAGAAACACAAAAGAAAAGAAACAAAACTACAAGAGAACAAAAACAAAAAGCAATTCTTTGATGACTCGTTGATTTAGCAAATCACAGCATATTTGACAAACTGTCTAAGCTAGATCTATTTGAACAGCTTGTGCCACCAGCAGTCTGGTATGTGCTGAAGCAGCTTGGTTAAAGCGGTTTATAAGTCTCAATTACATGTCCAACATGCATTTACCAAATTAATAATTTGCTATTCCACCTACAGGTTTTTATATTACGTTGTTAGTCAGACACCAGAATTTAGTAATAATGATTTAGAAAATCAATATAAAGTGAGGGTAAATGTTTTGTGATCCCCTGCTGATTTTGTACATTTGCCCACTGACAAGGAAATTATCATTCTATAGTTTTAATTGTAGGTTATTTGAAAAGTGAGACAGAATAACAACAACAAAATCAAGAAAAACACGTCAAAAATTGTATAAATGTATTTGCATTTGAATGAGTGAAATAAGTATTTGACCTCTCTGCAAAACATGACTGAGTAATTGGTGGCAAAACCCTTGTTGGCAATCACAGAGGTCAGATGTTTCTTGTAGTTGGCCACCAGGTTTGCACACATCTCAGGAGGGATTTTGTTCCACTCCTCTTTGCAGATCTTCTCCAAGTCATTTCGAGGCTGACGTTTGGCAACTCGAACCTTCAGCTCCCTCCACAGATTTTCTATGGGATTAAGGTCTGGAAACTGGCTAGGCCACTCCAGGACCTTAATGTGCTTTTTCCCAAGCCACTCCTTTGTTGCCTAAGCTGTGTGTTTTGGGTCATTGTAATGCTGGAATACCCATCCACGACCCATTTTCAATGCTCTGGCTGAGGGAAGGAGGTTCTCACCCAAGATTTGACAGTACATGGCCCCGTTCATCGTCACTTTGATGCGGTGAAGTTGTCCTGTCCCCTTAGCAGAACCCCCCCCCCCAAAACATAAGGTTTCCATCTCCATATTTGACGATGGGGATGGTGTTCTTGGGGTCATAGGCAACATTCCTCCTCCTCCAAACACGGCAAGTTGAGTTGATGCCAAAGAGCTTGATTTTGGTCTCATCTTACCACAACACTTTCACCCAGTTCTCCTCTGAATCATTCAGATGTTCATTGGCAAAATTCAGACAGCCTGTACATGTGCTTTCGTGAGCAGGGGGACCTTGCGGGCGCTGCAGGATTTCAGTCCTTCACGGCGTAGTGTGTTACCAATTGTTTTCTTGGTGACTATGGTCCCAGCTGCCTTGAGATCATTGACAAGATCCTCTCGTGTAGTTCTGGGCTGATTCCTCACCGTTCTCAAGATCATTGCAACTCACAGAGGTGACCGAGGGAAATTGACAGTCCTTTTGTGTTTCTTCCATTTGCGAATAATCTGTTGTCACCTTCTCACCAAGCTGCTTGGCGATGGTCTTATAGTCCATTCCAGCCTTGTGTATGTCTACAATCTTGTCCCTGACATCCTTGGACAGTTCTTTGGTCTTTGAGTTTGAAATCTGACTGATTGATTGCTTCTGTGGACAGGTGTCTTTTATATAGATGACAAACTGAGATTAGGAGCACTCCCTTTGTGTGCTATTGTGTGCTCCTAATCTCAGCTCGTTACCTGTATAAAAGACACCTGGGAGCCAGAAATATTTCTGATTTAAAGGGGATGAAACACTTATTTCACTAATTAAAATGCAAATCAATTTATACAATTTTTGACATGCTTTTTTCAGGATCTTTTTGTTGTTATTCTGTCTCTAACTGTTCAAATAAATCTACCATTAAAATTATAGACTGATCATTTCTCTGTCAGTGGGCAAACGTACAAAATCAGCAGGGGATCAAATAATTGTTTCCCTCACTGTAAATGTGTTAATGAATGGTTAATGAATAAAGTTGTTAGAGTATTGTATTGAATTACAACCAAATTACATATTGATTTCCTTATTTCAAAAAAGGATTCAAATATCCAGATGTATTCACAAATCCAAAGATAATGGTTGGGAGCTAGATTTGAGTGGAAACCCTGTTCTGTTCTGGACAACTCATCCTATTGTTTGGGCAGAGACATTCAGATCTCGTCATTATATCCAATATATCTGATAGGGTGTAGGGTCAAGGAGTTCATTAGGGATTGGACCACTCTTCCTTGCTTTCACCACTGATAGATATTGGGCATGAAAGGTAACTGAATTAAGCTTGACACAATATATGAGCGTATTAACGTATTAACCCACTTCTGATGGGTTCCACATATCCTGTCCATACATCCTGATAGGAGTTTTCCATGTGACTGTCATAGACTCTATGAATAGACTCATGGACCGTAGGTTGGCCCATACCATTGTGGGGAAGCCTGTCTTTACCTGATGATACACATGTATTTTAGTTCTATTCTCTTTTTAAAGGAATTTTTCGTTATCTTGTGCTATATGAGGTACCGTATCGCAATCAGTTTGTATCTACTATTGAGGGGCCCCATACAACCTGTGGAGCCAGGAAACTCAAGAGGGGACACTACCAGGCCATGTAAGGTTAGAATATAGTATACACGTATGTGATTAGAAGAAAGCCAGATATTGGAGTGGATGTGCTGGAAGATAAAAGTCTGTGTTAACCTTGAAATTATTGGAGAAAATAAAAGAACTATGGAAGGTTAACATCGTAGCCTCATGCTGAATAAAGATGGCTCTCCCCTGACTTCCGGTTGCATTCATTTTGTTCATGGACCAAAACTGGACAGAATCTAAAACCACAAATGAGAAGACAAACAAATGCCTGCTGTTACTCAAATGCCTGATGTTACCCATTGCATAGCTGTCAATTAAAGACAGACAAGTAAGGGTATCCTGCTGCCCAAAGGTTTCCACCAAGCTAAATTGTGGATTTCTAACACCCTCAAACACAAAGATATGTATATCAAATATAAAAACAGCCGATGGGCATTCAAGAAGATAAATGTGTCCCAATTCACCAGAAATGAACAGAGCAATGCTATTATATTCACTATGTATGTTATGTATGTTATGCAAATTATTATTAATCACTGGATCGATGGGAGCTCGTAAGACACTAAGAAAGACGTTCAGCTTTGCAATAAGCTACTAAATCTGTATGTTTGCAAGAAGTGATAAACGTCTACATGTAACAGTAATAATAAGATACTATTAGGTAAACTTTCCTCCCCCGGTTCTACAAAGCCCCCAAGCCACTGACGGTAGGGGGGCATGGTAGGGAGAAGTGCTGGAACAGGATGTCAGTGACCAAATCCCTGAGGCAAAAACTCTGTCCAAATCTCTCCTCTGAATGTTTGCCTGAGATATCAGGTATGTGCTGGGACTGCACCGCAAGAACAGACGGTTTAGGGCAGTTTGAATTTATGCTGTCAAAAACACTTTTTTAGAATGTATCCAAGGGAATATTCTAGATACAGCATCTCTGTTCCAGCTCTGTAATCCACCAGTTGAAATAAAGGAGTCAAAAGTAATTGAGTGTCCCTGTGGTGTTAAACAGTATGGCCCCTTGCACTTTGCTGGCGCTGGTCAAAATGACAAGAAAATGTCATTTGTGTGTGCCTGAGAAAAAAATTGGGGAAATCATTTTGTGACAGTGTCATTTCAATATCAATGTAGACACAGAATATTGAGTTAGTATTCTGAAATAACAAGGCAAAAAATATCACATTCGTAATACTGATCATAACCATTTCCTAATAACAAGATAAAATGAAAAAGTTATATAACTGGAGCTGTCCTATCCCGCGTTTCCACTGGTGCTTTACCCCGGTACCAGGGCCAAACCGATGATTTATGCTAATGTTGGCTCCAGACTTTTCTGTTTCCAATATACATTTGGTAACATGGAATTAAGGAGGGGCACACGTGGGGAGGGAGGAGTAAACAACGCAATTTGGTTTTCCAGTTACGAAAAATAAAAGGCAATATCTTTCTGGAAGTAAAAAAACAACAACGCCATGCTCAGTTTGCTTACAATATAGGGCATTTGAACTTAATAAAACAGATTTATTACTCCAACTCCTGCGACTGGCTCCTTCTCCATCTACACTAGTGACACTGCAACTAAACCAATTTTGTCAAAACTATCTACCCTTAATAGAAGGATTTGGGAGAATTTGGGGTAATTATGTGTTGTTATAGGTTCTGTAGGCTACGTCTCAGTCTCAGCGCTCCCTTTTTCTATTGAGTCAATGATATCGTATCACCTTCGGTTGTTCCAACTCTTTCCGTTCTGAGTATTTGCGTCCCTGTACTGTCTTTTTCTATATTTTATCAGGGTTCTGTATGTTAGATCGGATGAAAACGATTACGAGAAGCCTAAAGCAAATGGTACACATCATTTGAACAGGACAGCACAACACAAAAATAGTTTTCACACCATGTAACGCGTCCTAAAGTCCGGGGCCTGGCACCAAGTGAGAGCCGGGCTACACGGCCACGGCCTAGTGGCCGACTGGCGCTGGTCCGTGTCGGTGGAAACAGAAAGAAATCTTAAGGGTAAAACACCAGTGTTTGGCACCAGTGGAAAAGCGACACTAGAGAAATGAAATGTAGGCAAAAGACAATAAACAGACAATGTATAGGTCACAGACAAGCCTACTAGACAGACAAGCCTACTAAATTGCATAAAACATCACTTTTGAAGTGGTAACCCAGAACTGTACACATTCATCAATTGAATGAGACTAAATTGAAATCTTAACAGTCCTACCCAGAAAAAGTTTGATACAAAACACTCCAGTTTAACACTTATTGGCAGGCACTGTGTTTTATACATATACTGTGGTAAATCTCTCCTGTCTTGTGAAATTTAATCCAAAGAGCGGATGGTATCTTATGTGTCATGTGTGTGTGTCTGAAGCCTTTGCTGTTACGGCAACTTCAGCTTAAGACACTTATTTTGCCAGGAGGCTACAGCAGGATTCACTTGAGTGGCGGATCCTGGAAATAGAACAGCTTTAGCACTGCTCAGAGACAGTAGGCTGGCATGCAGCCTGGTATGAAATGTCCTCGTTCAATGGCATAGTACCAGGGGATATCAGAACACTAGCTGCATTTTCTGGAGTCCTTCTCTGCTCAATTGTATCACTTATGGGACAAGTCAGTGTGGAGAATATAGAAAACAGATGATGTAACAAATGTATGCACATGCCGGATTTCAGCAAACGATTGCCTATTAAACAGCCCAAGAGGATCAATCAATAAGATGTATTTCATAAAGCCCTTTTTACATCAACAGTCCCCAAGTGATTTTACAGAAACCCAGACTGAAACCCAAAAGAACAAGCAACAAGTTAAAGAGTTAATGCACAATGGCTAGGTAAAAATACCAAGAAGGACAGGTAGGGGATGTCTTTTACCGATGACCAACTGAATTGAGTGTGCCGTATGTAAAATTGGGCCTTGAATGCAAAACAGCTGTAGCCTGTTTTAATTATCATGACACATTTTAAGAATTACTGTAAGAAAGAGTGGGCAAAAATTCCTCCCCCTCGATTAGACAATTCATACAAGAAAGTAATTTCAGCCAGCTAGCCGGTTGTCAACACCAACAATTGAAGCTAGGGACGCACATATTTATTTTATGAACACAGATTTTTGAGGAATACATTAAATTGCATAGATTTTTTATTAATACATGATTTCAAAGTATTATATTTGGGTGTCATTGGATAAATTAGAAACTATTTATCTGTTAATAGTGTTAAAGTATGTTCAAATATGTTTTCTACTCTTTCACATGACAGATTATATACTATAGTCATGTGAACCTAACAAATCATATTCATAAAATAATGCTTACTTAGAGTACTAACATTCTGCATGACCCTCTATCAACCCTGTGTCAACTCTAGGAAGATGTCCACCCACTTACTCCAAAAATGAATGCGAATTACACCGTCAGTGAAAAGCTTTAGATATTTACGTTGCTTTGACAAAGCAAATTTTGAAAGTTACTAAATGTGATCAGTGATAATTTTGTCTTTTGATCCCAAAAAAATTATCCTGTCCCTGATTTAAAGGTGAACAACCCTTTTACCTTAAAAAAAAAACAGGCTACAGCTGTTTATCAACATTGAACTCAGCAAACCTGCGTGGCACACAAAGGATCCAAAAACACCACCTGGGGGAGTCAGTATAGCCTTTAAGAACAGCATGACAACTGCAGGTAGAAGAGGAGCAGAGTAATGAGGTACAAAGAGGGAAAACAAGTATTTGATACACTGCCAATTCTGCAGGTTTTTCCGACTTACAACGCATGTAGAGGTCTGTAATTTTTATCATAGGTACACTTCAACTGTGAGAGACAGAATCTCCAGAAAATCACATTGTGTGATTTTTAAATAATTAATTAGCATTTTATTGCACAACATAAGTATTTGTTCACCTACCAATCAGTAAGAATTCCAGCTCTCACAGACCTGTTAGTTTTTCTTTAAGAAGCCCTCCTGTTCTCCACTCATTTCCTGTATTAACTGCACCTGTTTGAACTCGTTACTTGTATAAAAGACACCTGTCCACACACTCAATCAAACAGACTCCAACATCTCCACAATGGCCAAGACCAGAGAGCTGTGTAAGGACATCAGGAATAAAATTGTAGACCTGCACAAGGCTGGGATGGGCTACAGGACAATAGGCAAGTAGCTTGATGAGAAGGCAAAAACTGTTGGCGCAATTATTAGAAAATGGAAGAAGTTCAAGATGACGGGCAATCTCCCTCGGTCTGGGGCTCCATGTAAGATCTCACCTCGTGGGGCATCAATGATCATGAGGAAGGTGAGGGATCAGCCCAGAACTACACGGCAGGATCTGGTCAATGACCTGAAGAGAGCTGGGACCACAGCGCATGTCCAGGCCTGTCTGAAGTTTGCCAATGACCATTTGATGATCCAGACGAGGAAGGGGAGAAGGTCATGTGGTCTGATGAGACAAAAATTTAGCTCTTTGGTCTAAACTCCACTCGCCGTGTTTGGAGGAAGAAGAAGGATGAGTACAACCCCAAGAACACCATCCCAACCGTGAACCATGGAGGTGGAAACATCATTCTTTGGGGATGCTTTTCTGCCAAGGGGACAGGACAACTGCACCGTATTGAGGGGAGGATGGATGAGGCCATGTATCGCGAGATCTTGGCCAACAACCTCCTTCCCTCAGTAAGAGCATTGAAGATGTGTCGCGGCAACGACCCGAAACACACAGCCAGGGCAACTAAGGAGTGGCTCCGTAAGAAGCATCTCAAGGTCCTGGAGTGGCCTAGCCAGTCTCCAGACATGAACCCAATCGAAAATCTTTGGAGGGAGCTGAAAGTCTGTATTGCCCAGTGACAACCCCAAAACCTGAAGGACCTGGAGGTCTGTATGGAGGAGTGGGCCAAAATCCCTGCTGCAGTGTGTGCAAACCTGGTCAAGAACTACAGGAAACGTATTATCTCTGTAATTTTAAACAAAAGGTTTCTGTACCAAATATTAAGTTCTGCATTTCTAATTTCTGATAATTACTTAAAAATCATACAATGTGATTTTCAGCATTTTTGTTTTAGATTCCATCACTCACAGTTGAAGAGTACCTATGATAACATGCTACATGCTTTGTAAGTGGGAAAACCTGCAAAATCTGCAGTGTATCAAATACTTGTTCTCCCCACTATATTTATCCCATGGTGATCTGTAGTATAGGACAGCTTTTGGACAAATGAAGCCTATTCCTGGACTAAAACACAGTCCTGGCAGACAACACACCACGTAGAACATTTGCACGCACCACTGAGCATCCCTCAGAAAAGATGTGCTCATATGAACAAACAAAAGATTCACCATAATCAACGTGGACTATTACTTGATTGTACAATCAAAGAACCTTTAATTAATTCAAAAGAGTGGCAACTGAATTTTCAACAAAAACTAAACTAAACCCATGACAATCTAATCCTCCCCAGCAGTCCAGAGGCTCTTGTCCCCGTGGATAGAAGCCACATTTACATGTAAATGGAGGTTAATGACAACAAGCTATTTGCATTCACCAAGCTATTTGCATTCACCATTGGGAGTACAATGGTTTAGTTAAGTCCCGGCTCCCTGAAACATAATAGTTTGGACCATCATACAGTGCTAAGAATTTGGCATTTATGAGTCGCACATTTGCAGGGAAACATATTGGCAAATTTGAAAGACACTACATATATGTGTATTTAACCATTGCCTCTCTATGCAATTTATGTATTACAAGACACATATACACATAATTGTAATTGTATAAAACAACATTTCTGTTCTCCCTTAATTAAGTGTCAAATGGGGACCACAATTTCTACACAAAAAGAGTCACAGCTATCTTAACATTCAATGTGAAATGTACAGGTTCTATTGGTAAACAACACTACACATGTTTAGTAAACGCACATTAGCAGGTGTAGGTACCACATTTAAAACATAAGCATATTCAGAGTATCTTAACTGTTTTAATTTGGTAACAGCAGTTAACATTTTAACTATACACAAATAAAAAACACTGTTTGCGGCAGCATTTCTTTTGACACACTGATGTCTACATCATAAAAAATTTAAAACTACCAATTAAAACCTACTGGGGAAAAAAGTACAACATGCTACTTGACAGTGTATTTTCTTTTCAATTCAAATTCAATCAGACTTTCTGCAGTTGACAAGTAGGTTAAAGGTGAATGATAGCATCAACTAAATGGCCCACAACCTAATAACATAGTGACCTGCATTCAAACAAAATACATTTCCCAAAGTAAAAGTAGCACACATGGCAACTTACAGTTCAGCAAGACTTTGCCCGTCTCCATGGACATGCCGGGCGCTGACGGTCGCTTAAAGCAGTGCGTTGTGGGAGCACCAGATGCCCATGCAAACACACATCGAGCCAAGTCCTCCGGCAGGCCGCCTGTTCAACTTCAACCCAGACAATGGCCCTGCACCCTGGGCAGCACTCACAGCCCCCGACAGCTGATTTCTAAAGCAGCCCAGCGTCTGATAATGTGCTTAACCCCCCTCCACAACACACAACCCCTAGCAGTGTAGACATGGGTGCCCCCTTTTCATGGACAGTTGAATCCACAAGTGCCGGCGGGTACTGGCAGTGGCACTCTTTGGCAAGGAAGAGGAGGGGGCGCACTGGGGGGCCCATGCCGACCCCTCTCCCTCTCAGTCCAACCCCGTGTCTGAGTGCTGAGCTGCTGCTGTCTGGTAGAACGGAGCTGTTTGAGGCGCGGCAGCTGGCGGGGGGCATTTAAGACACTTGGCTCGGCGTGAAGGGCACACTTGAGCCTGCGAGGACAACTCTGCTGGATATCGCTTTAAGTGGACGTGTAGCGCAGGGCGGATGGCCTGGGCTGCCCCACTAAGCAGACAAAAACGGGGACAGGGAACAACCCGGCAATAAGGACACAGCCTATTTCACATTAAAACCTGAAATCGAGGGATTGAAATGACACCATATCCTATGCATAATCAGCTTGATTATGGAGAAGCAGGCCTCATTTATACATCCAATGTTGCATGCCAAAGCAAGGGTGATTTCATAGTTTTCCTGGATGTCCCAAGGCAGTACGGGACACTGGATGTCCCATACTGCCTTGAGACATCCAGTGAAAACTAATGATAGGTCAACATAAATCTGCAAAACAAACTCCTTCAGCACTGCCACTGACTTAACACCTAGATGGTACAGCCAGCCAAACCCTGCAACATGTCAGTGTTACTCCGACACGTTCCTCCATGGCCATCTGACTTGTGTCTGCGTGTGCATGTTGGACAGGTGTTCTGCAACAAGTTGTACGTCAGCCTGCATCACGGGTTGCCCCCTGACCTCCGCCCAGGCCCTACATGACTTAAGAGCCAGGAAGTGTGGAGGCAAGAAGTCTGAGCATGGGTAAATGTACATAGCAAAAAGAGGTGATATTCAAGGGCACAAGTCCACAAATATTCATATAATAGGAAGTTGGTTTACTATTGATGTTTTATCTGGTGAATATGCCTGATGGTGTTGTAGGGGGGGCTCTCCTTCTGGAAGGCTACTGTGGGGGCTCCTTTTGGAAGGTTACTGTGGGGGCGGGAGGGGGGCTCCTTCTGGAAGGTTACTGTGGGGGCAGGAGGGGGGCTCCTTCTGGAAGGTTACTGTGGGGGCAGGAGGGGGGCTCCTTCTGGAAGGTTACTGTGGGGGCGGGAGGGGGGCTCCTTTTGGAAGGTTACTGTGAGGGCGGGAGGTGGACTCCTTCTGGAAGGCTACTGTGAGGGCGGGAGGTGGACTCCTTCTGGAAGGCTACTGTGAGGGCGGGAGGTGGACTCCTTCTGGAAGGCTACTGTGAGGGCGGGAGGTGGACTCCTTCTGGAAGGCTACTGTGAGGGCGGGAGGTGGACTCCTTCTGGAAGGCTACTGTGAGGGCGGGAGGTGGACTCCTTCTGGAAGGCTACTGTGAGGGCGGGAGGTGGACTCCTTCTGGAAGGCTACTGTGAGGGCGGGAGGTGGACTCCTTCTGGAAGGCTACTGCGCCCTGTCAGTGGTAATGGGCCGCCTTGCTGTTTGGGGAGTACAAGACAATGTGGGACACGCTGCCAAAAGTGGCACAGCAACACTGTATCATAACTAGCAAGGTGGCTAAATGTTAGAACAGATATAAGTCTCAATCTTGTCTAGAAAAATGGGCCACCATAAACCTAGCAATATCAAAAAGGATCATTATGCAACATTCTCAATACATTATTCATCACTCAGCCTCCATACCTTTGCATAGGTGCACTTTCTTTCGGTGTGGGTGATATCAGTGTTGACAGGTGAGAAACAGATGCACAACACTGACACATGAAACCAACCAGTCAGACACACAGGGAGAGTGAATGTGATGAGCCCTGGGGAGAGTGAATGTGATGAGCGTCTCCGCAGAATTTGTTAAATCAATATCAGATTAGAAATGGGCCCTTCTTAATGTTTGGTTCCATTAGCATGCGGCAACTCCACCTTCATGTGGTTGGCCTTGTGTCTACAGCCCTGAGTGCACAACAGCATTTAAAGACGCCTTCCTTGGATGTTGTTAGGTGTGACACCTGAGACCCATTAAAGAAGCAGGTAGAGATGGATGGCTGGGGAGGGGGTCTTGGCTGCACGTGCCACGTGTGAATTTCGGTGTCTGTCCGTGTTTAATGCCTTTGTGTGAGAGCACTAAACCACAGAACGCCTGCACAAGTCTCTCACATCAACCCAGAGGTTCCCAAACCTCCTTGGCCTGTGTTATCAGCTCTTTTTATGACCCCACAAAGCATCAAGTTACAGGTCCGGGAAAAAATAAAGAGACCACTGCATCTTTTCCTTTCCTTTCCAAAAAAGTCGAAAGGGAAGTTTTTGAGTGAGGAACAGAAGGGTTCAAATTTTGAGACCACTGCAAATTGAACGCTTCTGTTCCTCACTCAAAACTTTCCTTTTCAACTTTTTTGGAAAGGAAAGTAAAAGGTGCAGTGGACTCTTTATTTTTTCCAGAGCTGTATATGTTCTTATGCTGTCTGAGAGAATTAAACAGATACACAGAGAGACACTCCTATTCTGGCCTGAATCTACACGGCCACGGCTGAACATTATTCAATTTGTCTGAGGTGAAAACGTTTAGTGCCTTTTGTCTTCGCTGAAACATTACAAGGTATGACCAAAATAAAACCATAAGGTAGTTACTGAACTCCCCACGTGAGATGATACAAGTCATTCACCCAGAGGGGCATAGCAGGCAGGCACACAAAAGTGTCCGTTCCACTGCAGGCATATATCTGCGGAGGCCTTGTAGTTTTGGCCCAAGCCCCTGAAAAATGCTCCTGCTGCTAACAGAATCCTGTAAGAAACACTGGATAGACAGATGAACATGTCTACCCACAGACAGACTGGAGGAAAAACTGATTGACAGGAAGTCAGAGAGACATCCACTCACACTAGACAGATGAACTGGGAGTGGACACTGAGCTGGGGGTATGGTTGGGCAAGTAGTGGCTATAATAAAAGGGCCAACAGTTCTTTGCATCCGCTGCATGGGACAGAAAGGTGGGCCTTCCGCTGGGCCTGACCTAGAGAAAATGTGCTTTTTACTTACATGATCAGCACAACACTGAGTTAATTTTGCGGACACAGAGTAAGCCTAGCCACGGACTAAAATAGTCAAGCTCAAAAGAGATTTATAATGTTAGAAAGAAACAGAGAAGGGATGTCTTATTAAACAGATGCTCCCGATGAATGCAAGCCGGACCGTCTCTCTGTCTTTTGGTGAAAGAATACGCTTGTCAGATACAACTTACCTGTTCCTGTCTGTCTGTCTGTCTCAACAATTCACCCACTGCAGCTTGACGGTCAAACTCCCCTACATTCAGAGCCAGTTTCGCAGACACGGATAAACCCTAGTCTAGGATTGAAACAACAAGCTCCATTGAGTTTTCTACTGAACTTGATCTTTAAGACTTAATCTGCAAAACCGGTCCCCAATGCATTGACTTAAACATTCCCATCCTTAAAGCACATCTGTGTGTCAACATCCTGTCTGTTGTCGTGGAAGGGAGGTGGCGGGAGCGGGAGGTTTTGCAGGGAGAGAACGGAGAGGGGAGAAAGGAGAGAGGGGATCAGTGAGATGGGAGGGAGAAGAGGGAGAGGTGCAGTTTGGTGGGAGAAGGAGACAGCCATGACACAAGGGGAAAAGGAGGGAGTAAGACATATACAGACAGGGCAACATACAAAGGGACAGAGAAGCACAGAGTTGTGTAGGATTCCTCTAAGCCTCAATGCTGTAAGGCTAATGATCCCAGTTAAATTCAGTGTATTGACTTTAGCGTCATACCCAAATCCTCTAAGCGTCAATACTGTAAGGCCAACAGTCCCCCCGTCGATGGCCAAGTATTTACATAAGTCATGTCCTTGATGTACTTCTCTGTATGATCCTATTTAAAAACCAGGCGACCCCACATGGGAAATGCTGCACTAACCCTTATGAACCACAATAAGCATTCAATTTGCCATAGACCAAACATATTAATCAAACCACTTCATTTGGCAGCCGACAGCTGGTCTGTACACACAGACTCTCTCACTTTCTCTCTTCCTCTCTAACAAATAGCTACATACACACACTGCACATGTTCACACACAAACACCACACAGGAAATTAGGAATTAGCTATGCCTCAACTCACACACAAACGCTGCACCTGACCTCATCCTCCTATCACCCTGTCAAACAAATTAATGTGTTGCTGAACAGTGCCTATCAGGAGGACGTTATGGAGTTCTCCAGAGCAACATGCTGAACAGCGCCTATCAGGAGGAAGTTATGGAGTTCTCCAGAGCAACATGCTGAACAGTGCCTATCAGGAGGACGTTATGGAGTTCTCCAGAGCAACATGCTGAACAGCGCCTATCAGGAGGAAGTTATGGAGTTCTCCAGAGCAACATGCTGAACAGTGCCTATCAGGAGGACGTTATGGAGTTCTCCAGAGCAACATGCTGAGCAGCGCCTATCAGGAGGACGTTATGGAGTTCTCCAGAGCAACATGCTGAACAGCGCCTATCAGGAGGAAGTTATGGAGTTCTCCAGAGCAACATGCTGAACAGTGCCTATCAGGAGGACGTTATGGAGTTCTCCAGAGCAACATGCTGAACAGTGCCTATCAGGAGGACGTTATGGAGTTCTCCAGAGCAACATGCTGAACAGTGCCTATCAGGAGGACGTTATGGAGTTCTCCAGAGCAACATGCTGAACAGTGCCTATCAGGAGGACGTTATGGAGTTCTCCAGAGCAACATGCTGAACAGTGCCTATCAGGAGGACGTTATGGAGTTCTCCAGAGCAACATGCTGAACAGTGCCTATCAGGAGGACGTTATGGAGTTCTCCAGAGCAACATGCTGAACAGCGCCTATCAGGAGGACGTTATGGAGTTCTCCAGAGCAACATGCTGAACAGCGCCTATCAGGAGGAAGTTATGGAGTTCTCCAGAGCAACATGCTGAACAGTGCCTATCAGGAGGACGTTATGGAGTTCTCCAGAGCAACATGCTGAACAGTGCCTATCAGGAGGACGTTATGGAGTTCTCCAGAGCAACATGCTGAACAGTGCCTATCAGGAGGACGTTATGGAGTTCTCCAGAGCAACATGCTGAACAGCGCCTATCAGGAGGAAGTTATGGAGTTCTCCAGAGCAACATGCTGAACAGCGCCTATCAGGAGGAAGTTATGGAGTTCTCCAGAGCAACATGCTGAACAGCGCCTATCCGGAGGAAGTTATGGAGTTTTCCAGAGCAACATGCTTAACAGTGCTTATCAGGAAGTTATGGAGTTCTCCAGATCACCCTTCTTCATTTACGGAAGAAGATGGACCTACAACATAACCAGGTTGGACCTGGGCAGCCAGGAGTCATCAGGCCAGGTAGTCCTGAGGTGTGGTCCAAAGAATCCTCCTAAGACTCAACAGGACACTAGATAAAATACTGTGGGCGCAGGTATGTATGGCTGGACCAATTCAGTGGCATACGTTAGATCTCCATCTAATGCTTTGTAGGTTAACAGTAATGAAACCTTAAAAGGCAACCAGTTTAGAGAAGATAGCACTGGATCCTTGTGATATTTGTTATCAGCAATTGAAGTTTTTTCAGTGTCTTTGCAAGGTAGTCTGAGAGGACACCATTACCATAGTCTTCAGAAGGCAGACCAATGGAAAATTGGACGCTTGTGTCACAGGCTATGGATTTTGGTCAAACTCAATTACTGTACCTCTGCAACCAGAATGGAATTGAATGAAGTTGTGGCAGAGCCCTGTGTGGTGCTGCAGGCTTTTTTCAGTCATTATGCAACATCACTTTCTAAAGCTAGGACATTGTTCTCAATATCAAGCAGATTTTCCATCAACACTGGACTGGCCTCAGGCCATTTAAACTCTTGTGTTTCGTTCTGTATGAAGATCTGGAACCATTCAGAGTGACAAATGCAATAATTGAGGAAGTCAGAATGGGGGCAAATACTTTTTCACGACACTCTACATGTTTTCTCTGGTGACTAAGCATGATGTTGTTATTACGGGTGAGGCCATAGGGTGGTGCACATTCTGGAACATTACTGCACCCTGTCAGCATTGATGGGTAGCCTTGCTGTGTGGAAAATCTGTACCCCAAGTGTCCTCATATATAAAGACATTCTTGAATTCATTTCATGAGTGCTCTAAAGAAGGCGTATACATTTTGCAGATCAGCCCAGGGGTCCCACAGATGGTACAATTGGCCAACACCATTCGGGTTTCGTGGGTCAGTAATCCTGTTTGGTTGCCTTGCCGCGCAGGGCTCTAGAGACTCCTTTTAGTGGCTTGGGAGCCTGTGAGCTCAGTTGAGGTAGAAGGCCGGAAAAGGCTTTCCTTCCAGTGCATACGGATTCCAGAATAGACTTTCTGGTTTAGAGAGAAAATAATCAGAAAATTGTAATTGTGTGTGTATTCATCTCCGAATTCCATAAATGCACTGACAGAAAACACCCTGCTGAGTCCCCCACTACAACCCTACTGAACTACAATAAGCACTCAAACTGCCATGAAAGAAATAAATCAGTCAAAGCACCAGGCTGCCAACCGCACTGTACACATCTGAACAGCCTCGTACTCTTTCCCTCTCTCTTACTAACACATACACACACAAAATAACTCTCACACACAGAAAAAAAGGATGGATTTATTCCTGCTGCATAAGCTACCACTACCATCTGGTAACATTAGTTATTATGCAAAAGAGTACAGTTAAAATGTAATCCTAGTGACGTTTCTCTCTCTTTGATGATTCCTAGTGTGAATGACTGATACTTTTTGACAGTTTTTCCAGAACATACAATTCAAACAAGAAACGAGGCATGCCTAGTTCACCCAGCTCGCAATAAAATATATTAATTGTGGCTGCCCTCTCGAGAATCAAACCCAGATCACCCACGTGAAAGGCATTGTCGTTAACCACTACGCCACCGAACTGCACACGTGCCAGGCATTAGTATAGCCTCTTCGCATTATATTATTTTCACTCATTAACATCATGCCAAGTTTGAATATTTTGTTAGACACCATTAACAAGCGTTAAACTGAGTAACGTTTCTTATTTAGTTTACCTCCACCACAAATAGAATTTATGAACTGTACGACTTTTGCCACAGGCAGTTTTAAAAGCTTATTAGCAAGTAATATGTCGCAAGATGCCATTAAATTGTGTTAAACTGCGTAACGTTTCTTATTATGTTCAACTCCACCACAAATAGCATCTATGAATTTTATGGCTTTTGCCACTGGCCGCTTAAACAGCTTATTAGCCATTCCTGAATGACATTGATACAATTACTACTGTAACAATATAAGTGACGATAACAGACGAGACAATCGTGTAGCCAGCAAAGTGTTTGTCTATCCTGAACAAATCCTGAGACATAATTCGAAAATCCACCAGAAATAGTTGCAATATAGTAAACAGTTTCATTTAAGGCTTCCCATAATCTACTCAAGGTTGTAGCCAGCAAGGTTATCTATCCTGTCTATCTTGAACAAATCCTCTTTTGCCACTTGCCGTTTTAACAGCTAATTAGCCATTTGTGAATGACACAGATACAGTATCTATCAATATAGGTGACGATAACTAGTTTTGGTCATTCAAGGTTTCATTACCATTATTTTAGCAGCAAGATGTTATGCTAGCAGCACTCAGATTTTCTTTATCACAATAAGACATAATTGAAATGTATAAGGCAATATAGTTAATCTAGTCTGTAAAAAACACAGACAAGAATAACATTGGAACGGACATTAAACATAAAATGTACAGACAAGATTGTTGACTATATTAACGTATATAGTTCAATGATGGCTTTTATTTTGAAAAAGAAAATCTGAGTTAGCACTGCTAGCATTATATCCAACTGCTAGAAGAACGGTAATGAAGCCTCGAATGGCCATTACTAACGATAACTGACTTTTTTGTCAAGTGAAAAGACGGAAGAATCGTGCAGCCAGCAAAGTGTTTGTCTATCCTGAACAAATCCTAACATCCACCAGAACCATTTTATTTTAGGCTTCCTATTACATAACTGCATAAAGTTGTAGCCAGCAAAGTTTTTTCTGTCCTGAACCTCAGTCATCATGTGTTTAGAGTGTTACGGGAGGCAAACGCAGGACCTGTTGTTCTGGACCCCGCGTCTATAACCACTACGCTATTTAACAAGGGGTAGTCAGTCAGTCAGAGACAGACAAACGGGCTCAGTAAGAGACTTTCACTCTTCTAGGCCAGCTCTGCTTACGCGGTCCGGCAAAAAAAACATCTAAGTCCTCCTGAAAAATCAGGGTAAAGCTTTTTATCAGGCCAAGATGTTATAAGAATTTATTTCGTTATCCAAAGGGTAATTGATATGTTATGAGATGGCTAAAAGAACTGTCATAAAGAAAATAAATTGGGAGAGTTGAAGACAAATGCAGTGAAGACCCAAAAGGGTCTGATAAACGTCAATGTCACTTATTTTGGGGGACAGCAGGAAATCTAGTGAAATGCTTGCTCAGCATCTGTTGGAGAAGAATGGTTTCTTAGCTGCAAAATGAAATGTCCTTGTGTAATGAATGTATGGTGTTACGGGAGCAAGGAACCAGGTGCAGGCAGGGGTAGTCAGTGTTGACTCTTTAATTATAGAAACAAACAAAAGTAACACCGAGCACAAAAACAACGAAAGAAAAAGGCTGACGAAAGCAGCAAAACGAAAGTAGGCAACAGGTATAATATGTGACATAACAAGTCCGGGATGCATTCGTGTGGTGATGGAAACTGAGAATGTACGGAACGGTGGCGCTGCTGCTCTCCGTACCATGACACCTTGGTCAATGAATTTAGTTTGGGGCTAGATGATTCTTCCAGATGTTGAGCATGTCAAATGACTGTTTGGATAAAAGGATAAATCTATTATCTCAAATTAATAATAGTAAAACTTAATTTATTTAATTTATTAAAACAGATTTAATACCCATAGCACAGAATCACAATCTGGAAGTCAATCATGACCCAGTGTGAGTGAATATCAAGCTATTTGCTAATATTTAGTATAATGTGATATAATGCAGTCCTCCACATCGAGAGGGGTCAGCTGAGGTGGCTTGGGCATCTGTATCGGATGCCTCCGGAACGCCTTCCTGGGAAGGTGTTCCGGGCCCGTCCCACCGGGAGGAGACCCCGGGGAAGACCTAGGACATGCTGGAGGGACTATGTCTCCCGGCTGGCCTGGGAATGCCTCGGTGTCCCCCCGGAAGAGCTGGAGGAAGTGTCTGGGGAGAGGGAAGTCTGGGCATCTCTGCTTAGACTGCTGCCCCTGCGACCCGGCCCCGGATAAGCGGAAGATGATGGATGGAATGTGATATAATATACAGCTCCAGAAAAAATTAAGAAACCACAGCACTTTTTCTTTCCTTTCCAAAAAAGTCAAAAAGGAAGGTTTTGAGTGAGGAAAAAAAAGGGTTAAAATTAAGAGACAACTCTTTTCTGGAAAGGAAAGAAAAAGGTGCAGTGGTCTTTTAATGTTTTCCGGAGGTGTATAATAATATTACATTAAATCAACACTTCTGACTAAGCCATTTACAGATTCTAAATTGCTTTGTCACAGTAGGCATCACTTCACTTGCTGAATGTTACATACAATGTTTGAAATACCTGTTATTTCACCAAATTCAATGAAAGTTAACAGACTTTCAATTACCTAACTCACAGGCATGCCCAATTAAGCTTGTCAAATCATTTTCAAAAACACAAAATACTATAAACTGTTGCATGTTGGTCAAGATCACCAGCAGTTCGAACCATGGCTTTTGTACCAGGCTTTCTGTGGGGAAATACATTTCATCCATACTGTTACATTACGGCTAAACATACCTATGCTAGATTTATTCTGCATCTCATCCAACTGGTTTTATTAAGTTTCTAAAAATCCAGAATGTCTACTAACATTGAAGATGCTCTGTGTCATAGCAAGAGTTCTTGACCTATGTAGAACCTTGAAATTCAGTAAAATAAGACGGTAAGAAACTGCTATCAAAGGATAGGACAGATGATTCCCTGTAGGGAAGAGATGTCACGAAAGTTCACTAAATAATTTTTTCTTATAGACTAAACAAACCTATTTTAAGAAATGTAAAATTTCATCCAGGCAGTTCTCGGTAACAGCTACAGCTCAAATCAATTAAGTTCAGACCATTGGTGACGTACTGGTTCAGATGTGTTGGTAGGGGGACTTTACACTGCAGTACATTAGTATCTGGACAGTGACACAAGCTTTGTTGTTTTGGCTCTGTAGTACAGCACATTGGATTTTAAATGAAACAACGACTTACAGGTTAAAGTACAAACTGTCAGCATTAATTTGAGGATATTTACATGACCACATAATATGCATTACTGTATATTACCTTTTTTATACAAAATGTAATTGGACAATTGCCTGCTCAGTTGCGCCACAGCCAGTGTGTGGAATGTCAAAAAAGACATGTTGTTGCTGCATCACTAGTTCATGCACAAAGGAGCTAACAAATGGTCAAAAGACGATTCAAAGGTGGGATTTGCATTTTAAGTCGTTTGCGGTTGCCTCACAACACGAGGAGCAAAGATGTACGCTTGTACAAAAATCAGATAATGTATGGCTACTGTGTATGGCCCCCTTTAGCATCAATTACAGCGTGCTAATCTTTTGTAATAGTTGTCTATGAGGCCCCGAATTCTTGCAGGTGTTATATCTGTCCATTAATTTTGGCAAAATGCCTCCAGATCATGCAAAGTTTTTGGTGGTCTTGCATGAACCGCACGTTTGAGGAGTGGTTCAATGATATTAAGGTCAGGAGACTGTGACGGCCACTCCAGAACCTTCACCTTTTTCTGCTGTAACCACTGGAGGGTCAACTTGGCCTTGTACTTAGGGTCATTGTTATGCTGGAAAAACCAAGAGCATCCCATGTGCAGCTTTCATGCAGAAGAATGCTAATTGTCTGCCAGTAATTTCTGAAAACATGCTGCATTCATCTTGCCATTAATTTTCACAAGTTTCCCCGTGCCTTTTGAGCTCACACACCCCAAAACATCAGTGCGCCACCACCCTGCTTCATGGTAATGAGATGAGACCATGAAGCTCTATTTTGGTCTCATCTCATTACAGTGTGCCAGAAGCTGTGAGGCGTGTCAAGGTGTTGTCGGGCATATTGCCATCTGGCTTTTTTGTGGCATTGGCGCAGTAAAAGCTTCTTTCTGGCAACTCGACCATGCTGCTAATTTTTGTAGTATTAGTTGTATTGTGCTCTTTGAAACAACCACACCGTCTTTTTCCAGAGCAGCCTGTATTTTTCCCGAGGGTACCTGTGGGTTTTTCATTGTGTCCTGAAACAATTCTTATGGCTGTTTTGGCTGAAATCTTTCTTCCCCGAATTGTCCACTTCTTAATAAATGATTGAACAGTACTGACTGGCATTTGCAAGGCTTTGGATATCTTTTTATATCCTTTTCCATCTTTATAAAGTTCCATTACCTTGTTACGCAGGTCTTTTGACAGTTCTTTACTGCTCCCCATGGCTCAGTATCTAGGCGGCTCAGTGCATCCAAGTGAGAGCTAACAAACAAATTGACTATTTGTACACAGAGACTAATTGCAATTTAAAAAGCCACAGGTGTGGGAAATTCAACTTTAATTGCCATTTTTACCTGTGTGTGTCACCTTGTGTGGCCAAAGGTATGTAAAGTTTTGATCAGGGCCATTTGGGTGATTTTTGTTATCATGATTTAAAAAGGAGCCAAACAACTATGTGTTAATAAATGGCTTCATACGATCACTATCCTTAAATGTGCATGATCAGTCATATTTTCCAAATCCATGCCAACATTTCATAATTTCTGCCATAGTATGCAAACTTATGAGCACAAATGTATAGCTAAAGCAACCCCAAGGGATTTTCAGGTCCAGACAGTGGAGTGTTCTTGACTGGCCTAGTCAATCACCCAAAATGAATTCAACTGAGTTTGTGTTTCGCTTGCTGAAGATATGACTGGGGAAAAAAATGAATTGAAGATGAAGTACAAGCAAGGGTCAAAATAGTTGAAATGTCGACATTCCGACAAGGATGGCATTTATCGAAAAGTTAATCTAATTTTGGAAAGTTACAAAATAAATCTGTACTACCAATTGACTCACTTGGTGGCAGTAATCACAGATTTTTTCTTATAGACTAAACAAATCTGGCTAACAGCTAAGTACAAGAAATTATCACAGTTAGTGAAAGAATACCTGTGCATCTCGGCAACATCGTTACCGACTGAAAGAGTTTTCTCAGCTGTGGGCCTGATAGTCAACAGACTACGTAAGCCCACTCGTCCACTCCCGGAGCATATGGACACTGCCTAATGATTCTTTCCATTTTTGTTAAATGTAAAGAATGATGCTAGATGCTAGTGCATCTATGGATGCACTAGCCAGATTTTGTTTGGTTTTTGTTCATTCATTTAATATAATTAATTCTAGTTAAGCTTCCTTGCTAGGATATTTTTTATTCACTGGAAAACATCGGTAGGTTTGTTTGATTTAATACACACTGTAACTGTTAGTCTATACATTAAGTGTAGTTTTTTTTGGAAAGTATAGTTATAAGGGAATGTATATAAAAAAAATTGCTGGCTAGATGATAATTATTTATATTGTTGTTCGAAGAAAACCGTTTGAAGAAAACACTGACACAAAGACTTTAGCTAATGTAAGCCAATTCATATATATCTCTGCCCTAATTCATGGGAGACAATACGAATTTTTGACATCGTTTATAGTTCATTTACAAATGTAATTAATGGAAAAGCTTGTAACAATAATTTGAAATAGATCACTTGGTTTAAAATACTAATGACTTGACAGGCCTATGCATTAGGTTATTTGCTGCTGTTGAATCTGAATGTGTCCCAAGTGAAAGCATATCTAGCAAGCAAGCAAGAAAGTTTATTTATATAGCACAATTCATACAAAGAAGAAATTCAACGTGCTTTACAATGAAAAAAATATATAAAAATACAATAGTATAAAAAAGCATGAAAACATGAAAACAACATCATAATAATAAAACAGAGAATAAGATAATAGAAATAGAATAAAAATGGGATAAAAATATAGGAAGCTATAAAAGCTATAAGGCTAAAGAGTATGGTTATGTTTAAGTGGTCAGTCATAGGCGCGTGAAAAGTATTTTTAATCTAGATTTAAAAATGTATACGTTTGGGGCAAGTCTAAGATCATCTGGAAGTTTATTCCAGTTGTGTGCAGCATATATGCTAAACACAGCTTGGCCATGTTTAGTTTGGACTCTGGGCTCTACTAGCTGACATGAGTTCATGGATCTAAGAGCCCTGCTCGGTTTATATTATTGAAACATATCAGAAATATATTTGGGGCCTAAACCATTCAGTGATTTATAAACTAAAAGCAACACTGTAACTGACTGGAAGCCAGTGCAAAGATTTAAGAACCGGAGTGATGTGCTCTGTTCTCTTGGTCCTGGTTAACATTCAGCAGCATTCTGAATGAGCTGCAGCTGTTTTACAGTCTTTTTGGGAGTCCAAGCCCTTGATTCTGGCTATATTTTTAAGATGGTAGAATGCCGTTTTGGTGACCGCTTTGACATGACTGTTTAATGTGATAAATGTTGTTGTGTAGAATTTGGCCCAGATGTAGCATATAGAGATTGAACAGAAGTGGTCCAATAATTTATCCCTGGGGAACTCTGCGTGTCATAGCCACCCTATCAGATTCATGATTACCAATGGTGAAAAGGTAACTCCAGCCATCTAGATAAGATGGCCGGAGTAATCTAGATAAGATGGCCGGAGTAATCTAGATAAGATGGACGAACCTCGAATGGATAAATCAAGCCAAATTGTTTATACTAAAACGTTATTGAGGTTGTTAACCACATTTGTAAATAAAACGTTGAATTTATTGCATAACAAATTACAATTTAAATTAAATTATTTTTCTCTTTTTAGCACGAGTGGGTGGGGTCGACTATTTGATGACAAAAGCTGAGGAATTATCATGAGTGGAAATCTTTGTCATGCACATCCCTAGTACAAGGCTGGCAGAGCAACATCAGGGAACATGGTGATGTGTATGGTTTGTTGACCTGGCAATGACCTTGGCAGTCATTGAACGCAAAGAACATAAAACCAAATACTAAATATGACAACTTCAAGATGTTAAATTGCCCAATGCCTTCAGGTCCCCTGAAATTGGGGGAGTATCTAGGAAAAAGGCAGTAATTCCTACACAGTTAAAGATTTATGGATGTCAATACACACAAATTAAAGCTGACTCTCTGTACTTCAACCTGTTATTTATTATTTAATTTCAGCTGCACAGTAATTTGAAACGGACCTTGAATGGATATGTTTTGTTCCACATTCAAGATCAGTGTCAATATATAAGTGTAGTCCACAAGTACTTGGTCGATGACAGAGGTTTCTTTGTTTCGGCTTTGTACTGCAGAAAATATCATTATAAATGTTTCTAATCTTTACCAAGGCAACAATAATTTTGGACTTGACTTTTACAGTCTATGCGGCTGTAAAAGCATGGCACACTTAAATATTAATCATAAATCCATTATATAATGTCTCTGAGTACAAGATGATGAATGTGAACCTTTTTTAACATATTTTTCTATAAAAAAAAACACTCAATGTAAGAAGAATGTTAACTCAAAAAGGCATGTGATATCAGTCACATCTCTATAAATGCACAACATAATGAGCCAAAGGCCTTTGCACTTCACAATATTATCCTCACTTTCCTAACGTATTCAAAAGGCTGACACACTTCTTTCTCTTTCTATCAGTCCCTCTTCTTGCCAATGCCATCTTTGTGCCTCCAGATACCCAACAGCCGCTGTTTGCATGCAGCTTTACTAGTTTGTGTTTCCACGGCAACCATGCAGTGGATCCAGAGAAATTCACATCCACATGGACACAAACACTCACTCACTGTCTGACTCACACACACACACACAATGCAAATCTGCTTTCTCCGTGCTTACATAACGGGTGGGTGGAGTGGGTTCCTGCTTGCAGTCCTCAGCCCTGTTATAGTTTCTCTACTCCAGGGAACGACAACGATTATTCCGGCTGCCTTCCCTTCCTACAACTAGCCCTCCTCCACAGTAACAGAGATTTCCAGCAAATCGTTATCTCACACACCAAATTTCTAGAAGTTGACCAACATAGCACTCGCTTCGCCCTTTCTCATTCCCAAAAGGTGTCACTGTATTACTCAAGAGAGAGCCCTAAAAATCCAACAACAATAAATAAATTCTTGTTTGTATTCACACTAATAATTTTAAATGAACGATGAATTATAACTAGCTTTTTTGTGAAACTACACATTTTTAGGTTTAATTTAATGAAATGGAAATTCTGGAAAGTTTCGTAACAAGTAATAGTTTAGCGGTTTAATGAAACTCTTTGCTCCCAACGTTTCAACCCTGCCATTGACATTTTCATTGCTTGGGGATTCTGCTGTATACCTCCATTAATATGTGTGTTTAATTTGTCATTTGTGTGGTTGTGCAGACAGCTTCCTGTTGTGCAGACAGCATCATCAAGTGTGAAAAGTGAATAAATTCCACTCAAAACCATAGAAACCTTCAGTGACAAAACTCACCAAAGGTAGCCTGAGAGATAGACGATTGTTACTAGCCCCTTTTTCCAATAAAAGTGGCCCCAAAACTTTGCAAGCTCACTAAATATAATGACAAAGTCACTAAGTAACTGATGGATACACCAGAGTAGGCAACTAATGATGAGCAGTTTGAATCACAACTGACAACTGCATACAGGAAGATTTCGGATCATGAAATATTGTGTGGATGAAGGATGGGTGGAATGATATGTTATGAGTAGCCTAGTTTTGGTGATTATCTGTGATTGGAGAGAATTAGGCTAATTTCAGCTGACAGTACACATCTCCCTGCATCTCAAAAAGTTGTCAGCACGGTTTTCTTTTAGCATCGCTATTGGCAAGATCGGCTGCCTGCCTGTAAGGAAACATGAGGGGGTGTCATTGAGCCTGCTACAACGATTAAATAAATACAAGCTGCTCTCCTTTTCCTCTCATTCCCAGACAGAGACAAACTCTAGATCACTCCCTCCTCTTAGGTCTCTAGACCAAACATCCGTAGCTAGCCATTAATCTAATCTCTGGCCATATTTGTTTTGCCTGTCTACTTGTTGTACAAGCAAGATTCATTGGCTATTTGTCTGTCAAATACAGGCTATTCCTTTGCTGAAGACATCTTTGTTGTTAGGCTGTGAGGAAATGAATGTCAACTGTTCAATCACCAGAACAGTCATTCCCGAGTGATACTGAATAGGAAATAAATAAAGCTTGAATAAGTCACCAAAAAATATATACAGAATGTAATAATATAACAAATAAACACTTATTACTCAAATAAATGGCTTTAGTAAGTGTGATCTCATTTTCTAATATTAAATACATTAGCAAAAATGTCTAAAAACCTGTTTTTGCTTCATCATTGTGTGATATGAAGTAGATTGATGGGGGGGTGGCGGGGGGGGGGGCACTTTTACCTGTAACATAGAAACATACAAAAACAAGAAACCAGGCAAGCATAGTTCAGCCGGCCCGCAATAGAACATTTTACCACCTCAAGATTCGAACCCGGGTCACCCACATGATAGGCTATTTCATTAACCACTACAACACTGACCATTCATGAATGACATTGATACAGTAAAACTAAGGGTGCTCCGATTGATCGGTCGCCGATCACAATCGGCCGATAATTGCTTTGGGATGTTTGATCGGCGGTCTCTATAAAGGCCGATCCAGAAAAGCCGATCAGATGATGCAAAACTCACAAGACAATTTTTTACGCGCTGCTAAAAATGGCTTCACCGGTCTGGCAATTCTACAAGGTGTGTGAAAAAGCCAATACATTAGCAATGTGCAATGTGTGTACCAAGCAAATCCCATGAGGCAGAAAGAAAGCAAAACATTTTAACACAACCAACCTCATCAGACATTTGAAGGTTAGTCACGTAAAGGAATATGAGGAGTTTTCAAAATTAGCTAGCGCTAAGAGAGCGCGAGACAGTGGAGACAGTTCAACTCACGCGCCACTCACTCAGCTGTCGGTAACAGAAACGTTTCAAAGACAGCAGCCCTACAGCAGGAACAGTAAGAAGCATAAAGAAATAACAGACAAAATAATGGAATTCATTTGCCTTGATCACCAGCCACTGTCTATCGTGGAAGACGAAGGGTTTCGGCGACTCATGTCCTATTTAGATTCATGTTACACTATGCCAGGGCGTAAATATTTCACTGATATGTGCCTGCCGCAGTTATACCAAACAGTGTTTACACATGTCGACAGCCTTATGAAGGACAACATAACATCAATTGGTTTCACTAGTGACATTTGGAGTGCGAGTGTATGTCCCATGTCCATGTTGAGCCTCACTGCGCAGTTTATTAATCAAAACTTGGAACTACAAAAAGTTGTTCTACACTCTCAAGAGTTTTCCGGGTCACACACCACAGAGGCTATTGTTATAAAGAAAAATCTGCCATTGATGTCAAAGAAGTAAGCTTTGGGAGATCTAATTATCTATATCTCCCCTCTCACTTTCTCTACCTCACTCTCCCTCTCTCTACCTCTATAAATGGCCACAAAAAAAAAGCTAAGAGAGTTATAGATAGATACAGATATGGAAGTTGTTACTTATTTGTATTTTTTGTTGCACCTGTGGTCCTTTAAGTCTATTAGAAAAACGAATGGCTGACTGACTCAAAATAATAGTTTGGCTATAGCCTTTTTTGTTGCAGTCTTTAAAGTCTAAAGCTAAATTTAAAGACTTTTAGATGTTCTATCTTTAATTTTATATTATATTATACAGAGAAGTTGTATTTGTCAAGCCCTAAGCTGTTCCAAATAACCAAGCACAGGCTGCTAATAGATAGATACAGATATGGAAGTTGTTACTTATTTGTATTTTTTGTTGCTGTGCACCTGTGGTCCTTTGAGTGTAGAAAAAGTGATGGCTGACTGAATCAAAACAATAGTTTGGCTATAGCCTTTTTTTTGCAGTTTTTAGTTTAAAGTCTAAAGCTAAATTTAAAGACGTTTAGATGTTCTGTCTTTAACTTTATTTTATATTTTACAGGAAAATTGTATTTGTCAAGCCCTAAGCTGTTCCAAAAAACCAAGCACAGGCTGCTAAATTAATATGCTGAACATGTTTCTTGCAAATAAATACACAGTTGTCAATTCATGATAAGTTGTCTTCTCTTAATTGTAATACTTAATGTACATTGTTGTTAAATATAGCTTAATAAATAATGCTACATGATGAATAGAAGGCTTCAAATAGATCCGGTGATCGGTATCGGGTAATACAGCTTCCAGTAATCGGGGATTGGTGATCAGTCCCAAAAATCCTGATCGGAGCACCCCAAAGTAAAACTGACTAACGTTTCTTACAATGTACTCCGTTTGCCACTGGTTGTTTTAAAAGCATATTAGCCAGTAATAAGCTTTACCAGTATCTACTAACTTACTGGAATAGTCATAAGAATTGAGCAATTGCTAGAGTCTGCCAAAGCTATTTCATTTCATGGCAAAACAACATACTTTTCATTTGTGAATTACATTTACACAATAACTATCAATAAATGCAACAATAACTAACTTTTTCATCAAGTGAAAAGACGAGAGAATCGTGGAATCTACCAGAAATAATTAATGCCGTTGCTCTCAATAGATTCTAATGTAGGTCTTCCATATGAGAGACACTGTCTTTAACCACCACACCACGGCATTACAAGTTTCAGCAGTCGATAGACTCCATTGAGTCTAGTATCTACTAACTTCCTAGGAATAATCATAAGAATTGAGCATTTCAATGCCAGAAACAGTCACAATATAACAGTATACAGTTTCCGCCAGACGTGCATACAAATGAATTTTTTGGTGTACAGGTCATGATTTTGTTCAGGTGTTGGAAGAAAGGCATGTTATTGTTTTACTCAACTTGCATCTTGAAAAGGAAGAGGGTGGAGATTACACTGCAAAAAAGCTAGTGAGATCGTAAAATCCTGTTCATACTTTAAATCCCAACCTAAACCCCTAATATTACCCTAATACTAACCGAAACCTAACCTTTATTCTTGCTATTACCCAAACACTAACCAAACCCTAACCTTAAGCCTTATCCAACATTTATTACATTAACTGTAATACATTTAACTCTGCTGAGCCCAAGCCCCTTCACCTGGTCAGTCACAAACCGGCAGATGGAGAAATCCTAATGAATGCAAAGTTCAGGAGAAGAGCCAGACTTAACTGTGCCTAAGGAACATTATTTGAAGGGTAACAATGAAGTGACAGGAGCTTAGATCAGTGTCCTATTAGGCTTTCCACACTCGTGAAAATGAATTCCATAACTGCATACATAGTTGCGCTCAAATAATTCTCCAGAGAACAAGCATGAAACAAATGATAAGGCCTGCTTCGTCAGGTGGCCATCGTTT
The DNA here is from genome assembly GCF_011004845.1 of Esox lucius. NCBI lineage: Eukaryota > Metazoa > Chordata > Actinopteri > Esociformes > Esocidae > Esox > Esox lucius. The sequence goes on along the minus strand of NC_047575.1, from coordinate 26,564,593 downwards.
ATAGTGAAGTAAAGCTTCTTGGGAGATCTCTGCCTGGTCTCATACACCCCCGGGCTTCTCCCAGTGACAAGCAGAAGCATGGCCGTCTCCATGGAAACAAGCAATCACTGCTTTCTCATGACATCAGCACCTCCGAAGAACTACTGTGGTTTACTGATCTCCCCAATGCCAAAGCAGTCCCTCAACCTTAACAACTGGCATGTCGGTACCTATGTTGTCACATCCTGTTTCAACTTTTGAAGCTTACATTAGGGGATCTGTAAACCCATGAACCTGGACGCACATTCATAATGTCACTTCCTCAAAATCTAACAGAAATACCAAAACACCACTATTTGCAGTTCACTATGTTGTTTTAAATGGTGACAATCGAGAGTGTTGTAGAGTTGGCACTCTAGATCTTTTCTTAAACCAGCAACCCAACAACACTGTTGGAGCCAGTTTGTCTTTTTTTGGGATATTCAGATGTTTATTTTGATCACACTGTTCCATTATGACTAATGATACTTGATTTAAAATGTTAAAATGTTTTATGCACTCATTTGGCAGTGATCTATTATTATGGCCATATGAGTGTGAATTAGAAATGGGTCAACTACGCCCTCTAGCCTCAATTAGAGAAAGAACGGGTTCTGTCCAGACAGCCACCTACAGGGAATTTACACTGTCCTGCAGAAATAATTGGGGCAGTGAAGCATTTTCTTTTTCTGGCTCTATTCTACCAAAGTTTGAATAACAAAAATGACTATGTGACGTTATAGATACTGCACTGTTATTTGGGGGTATTTGTATTCATATTGGTTTTACGATAACAAGAAATTGGGGGGTTGGTGGCAGCTGGAATTGTCAGCTATCATCTTGATCTACAACACAACAAGGAGGACTTTGGACAGCAACGAGTCTTTCAAGCCTGGTACTCCGGAGGTGTGGGCCAAGACCTCAGCTGATGATCTAAGTCAAACCTCTCCACCAAACAGGGACATTTGAAAGGTAAACATGAAACACTTTTGCCAATTTTCCCATAACCTCTTGGACCTGAGATTTACACCGGCCAACTCATTATATTTGTTTATGAAACTGCACAACCCTGAAACAAATGGCTTTCTGTGCAGAGACACCACTTGGCTGTGGAGCCTACAGCACTACAGGCTGTGCTCAAGTGGTCATCGGAGGATCTAATTATGCCACACTTGATTATTCCCCCTCCTACAACAGGGACAACGTTGCATATGGCATAAAAGAGCGTGGCCACGCATTTCAAGTGTGGAGGGAAGGGGCATGCTTGGGAATCAACATTATCACTAACTCACTGAGGAGAGGGGTTTTGGACCACCATGGTGTGAGAGAGGGCCCTAAGAGATGCAACCTCCACACCAACCATACCACAAACAGTCACGCTTAATGACTCATTCTTCTCCTTTATGTAAATAAATACGCCCTTGGCTGAGCGTAGAAGATAAATATTCAACATATGGGTCTTCTTCTGTGTGACTGAGCTGGGTCTTTCCACAAAATGAGTGCCTTCTGCAGCCTTCTGGCACTACAAGTACAACTGTGCATCACTACAGCATTCAAAAAGCCTGTTAATGTAAATCAAGCCTTTTAATATAGAGAATCTGAGAAATCATATAATTAATTAAAACAAGCTTGCTAATGTCCTTCCTCCATTAACCTTGTCGTTTCTAGAGCATGTTCAACCCACTTAATTCAAACATTCCCCAAAGATTTACTGTACAGCACTAGAGAATTGGGTTGATCCTTGCATTGAAAAATAATTCAGATGAATAATTGAATGTGATTATATATTAATTAACACCGGCCACTCATTTTAAAATGAACACATATGAACTGGACTCTCATTTTTGGGACCAAAAGTATTTGGAAAAATGTCCATAATCCTGAAGTCATCATATTTACTACTCAGTTGAAATCCTTTGCATTCGAAGACTGCCTGAAGTCTACAACCCAGACATCACTGGACACTAGGTATCTTGAAATGCATGCTGTTGGATTCAGGACAGGTGATTGACTTGTCCAGTCTGAAAAACTCCATTGTTGCTTTAGCAGTGTGTTAGTGGTCATTGTCCTGCTGAAAGGTGAAGTGCCCTCCAGCGAGTTTCTAGGCATTTGGTTGTATCTGAGCAGAAAATATGTTTCTGTACATTTCAGAAATGATCCTACTGCTTTCCAGTCACATCATCAAAGAAGATAAAGAGCCAGTTCCAGTAGCAGTCATACATGCTGAAAACATAACACCCCCTCCACCTCATTTCACAGATAACATTATTACTAAACGGTTAAGCCGATAGAGAAATACCCTCAAAAGAAAGGACCATATACGCATGTAACAAGCTTACTAATAGACCTTCAATGCTTTTAAACTATGCATTCTTTTTTTATTCAAATTCTAAAAACCAAGCATTGCTCCTCTCAATGAAGCATGTTTTTCGGTCCCACCCAACGCAATCGTCAAGGAGGAAAGCCAGACTGTCAATAAAGGGCTTGGCTGATTATACGCTAAGAAATTATTCTTTTATAAAATTAAAAAGATCAAAAGTGAGAAGACATCTACTTTTTATATAGGGTACATGATCAGCATCCATTATGCAAGGTCCTGTTTTGAGTGTGCAGAGAAGCCCCTTCCATTAAGGCTGTGACCGTAGTGAATGTAGAACATTAACTGAGAAATAAGGCGGGTGACTGAATTAATTCTCATTAATATATGAACACAAACCAAACTCATTACATGATTCAAAGTTCAGGTTTCATAGTGTATTCAAGCCTTTTTGATGTGATGGTGCTTTTGGCCCGCCAAATGATGCCAAAAGCTGATCTGTATATCCAGCTTTACCTGCTTTGTTACATTGCTACTTAAATGTATACATTACTGTTTTATTTTGATTGTGACTTTCACATACAGCTCCAGAAAAAAAATAAGAAACCACTGCACCTTTTTCAACCTTTTTGGAAAGGAAAGAAAAAGGTGCGGTGGTCTCTTAATTTTTTCAGGAGCTGTATTTTGGTAAACAGTTCAAATAAAAAACGTGTCAGTGTCCAATTATTTCCGGACCTAGCTGCATCACCATGTATAACCACCTTGCAAACAGTGTGCTAACGTGCAGCTGTACAATTCTCTCCCATAGATGATCCCCTTTCTTATGTGCCAAAGGGTGATAGGTGAGAAAGTCTCAAAGGATGAGGAGGACCACAAGGTCATGGACGTAATATAAGCATTGACAAGGTATGGCTTTTACATTGCAACTCTGCCTAGAAGGCCAGCATCCCACAGTCGCCTCTTCACTTTGGACGTGAGACTGGTGTTTTGCGGATTCTATTTAATGAAGCTGCCAGTTTCTCAAACTAGACACTCTAGTGTATTTGTCCTCTTGCTCAGTTGTGCACCAGGGCCTCCCACACTTTCTATTCTGGTAATAGCCCATTTGCACTGTTCTGTGTGGCAATTTCTCACATGGAATACTTTAACCTTGATTTCACAGAAATATTATAGACTCACAAGTTTCATAAGAAAGTACTTGGTTTCTGGCTAGTTTGAGCCTGTAACTGAACCCACAATTGCTGATGCTGAAGCCAGTCTTATTGCTTCTTTAATCAGCACAACAGTTTTCAGCTGTGCTAACAATTGCAATAGGTTTGTCTAATGATCAAATAGCCTTTTAAAATTATAAATTTGGATTAGCAAACACATTGTGCCAGTGTAACACAGGACCAATGGTTGCTGATAATGGGTCTCTGTATGTCTATGTAGATATTCCATAAAAAAATCTGCCATTTACATCTACAGTTGGCATTTAGATGAACAAAGTCTACAATGTATTTCTGATCAATTTAATGTTATTTTAACTGACATAAAATGTGCTTTTCTTTCAAAACCAAGGACATTACTAAGTGACCCCAAACGTTTGAATGGTTGAATTAATGATGTGTACACTCTCCATGAGATTCGCCAGTCCAAGTGGCCGAGACACTAATACTGATTAATACAGATCATAATTGTGTGTGTTCTCTGCCAAACAGTGGAATATACAATCCAATAAGGTGAACCACTGACAGTGGGGCTTATAGCTCCACAATAAAAAGCATAACAAATCTGCAGATTTTGAACTGAAAAATACAACTCAACCATACTTTACTTCTGCAATCCAATGGGTCATGAGTTCAAAGGCTATACATATTTTTGGTTGATGCTGTTATTAGGTACCCTGTTTATCAACTGTATGAACAGGAACTTAAATGTAGACATATGGCATTAATTAATTGCAATATGGCAATACATGCAGTGTTTAAATTATAACACATTTAGACCTATTAGAAATAGATATTCCACTGTTACTGTGTCTTCTTCAGCAAGCGAGCTTCAGACATGTAGGCTGACCACAGATACCATCTTTACAATGACCAATTTACTGCAGTCATTGTCCCTCTGTAAATAGTAAAGTGTAAGGCACACACTGAAGCGTACGGCACAGTAAAGAGTATGTGTTGTTTCATGTCAAAAACACAACCAGTGCACCGGTCAGGTAAAAGTAGTGGGACATAATACACAGCTTGTCCTGCCACAAGATGGCAGTCTGCACTTACCATAGATATGAAGCATAGATCAGCTCATCCAGATTTACGTCATCTATCTATCTATCTGTCTCTCTTCCCAGTGTTACATTGTTTATTAACTGTATGAACAGGAACTTAAATGTAGACATATGGCATTAATTAATTGCAATATGGCAATACATGCAGTGTTTATATTATAACACATTTAGACCTATTAGAAATAGATATTCCACTGTTACTGTGTCTTCTTCAGCAAGCGAGCTTCAGACATGTAGGCTGACCACAGATACCATCTTTACAATGACCAATTTACTGCAGTCATTGTCCCTCTGTGGGCGACAGAGATACTACTACAACTAGGAACACAGAGATATAAAACAGACAGGATCAGTTGGTAGAATCTCTATGTTAAAGTAATCAAATCCATACCTAATAGCGCCCTCTGTTGGATATATGGTAGTATCATCAGCAACATACTCCAAGCCCAGCAATTACCCCAATTCAACTACTTTGTTTAACAGAGTCTGTCCTCAGAATAGCCAGCACAGTCAGACAAGTTTTCTTCAAACAGATAGTTCTACCATTGACTTAAATGCTTTCAAGACAACTGGGAACTCTTAAAAACAAATAGGCCCCAAAGAAGGAAATCTGTTTGAATGGATATCCAATTAATAATCCCAAGTCATACAGTTGTCTTGAAAGCATTATGATACTCAGGAGGATCTGTAGGTATACTCTATTACATAACAGAAAACCCAATGTCACAATGTAATGTCTAATGCTTAATGACAACTAAACAATTGCTTTCTGACCACATCAGTAATGAAAATGTAATTAAAGTCATTACAAATTACATATATTTCCTTCTTCAAACAACGTTTGTAACAACATTAGGTACATATGGTGTATATACTGTCAAGACTCAATTTACAAGAACATAGACACTAACAACATTTGCACTATATAATGGGCAAGAAACTGTCATATGCTCAGGGACATGGTCTCGCTACCCAAAGCAATCTTGGACATCACTGGCCCGATTCTGACAAAACATGGGTGAATGGTGAAGCTTGTCATAGAGAGCCAGCATTTGCACAGCTTCACAGATTGGCCCAGGAGCATTGCAGCATTTGTGGGAGATTACATTTGCTGGTGCCCTGTTTTTAAAGTAGGCGTAGTGTTGCCTAGGGCAGAACACATTGAAAACATATATGACGCCAGCTCAGCCTATGGAGTTTTACTGATCAATCATGTTGCTTTCTCTGTGTCTGTGAATAGGACACAGCCCTGATGGTCCATCTTTAAATTACTTTTTAAATGACCAAGTATAAGGTTGCTGCAGTTTGAAAGGGTTTTCAGTATCCCTGAATCAAAGGGGTTAATCCAGGGGTTTTTAAAACCATGTGACCTCATTAGAAAAACTCTGGTCTCATTATAGCCCTTTTTAACACAGCTTAATCACAGGACAATACCTGGCTGCATAACAGGATTATACCAGGTTAATTTACCAGATGAGCAAAAAGAACAAGCCCCATATTATTTCTGTTCCTGGGACTTTAACCCATAAAGTAAATAAATGTGCTTGTACAATGCTCAAATAGAGGGAATCTAAATCAGCATGTGGAGTTAGAGATAAAGATAGTGATACAATTACTACTTTTCGCTATGCCACTGTTTCCATATTGCTTGTTACCATAGTTAAGGAGACAAAATGTTCCACCAGAAATGTTTCTTACTATGATTTGTTTTTTATCTCTGAGCACCTACAACTGACTAATAAAATAGAATAGTAATACTTTAGTAACAGTAAATATTCAGAAAACACTGTTGTTTGGAAAAACTATTGGAATACCTTCAACTTTACATAGTATCCTCTATGAATGTAAATAGTAAAGTGTAAGGCACGCACTGAAGCGTAAGCCACAGTAAAGAGTATGTGTTGTTTCCTGTCAAAAACACAACCAGTGCACCGGTCAGGTAAAAGTAGTGGGACATAATACACAGCTTGTCCTGCCACAAGATGGCAGTCTGCACTTACCATAGATATGAAGCATAGATCAGCTCATCTAGATTTACGTCATCTATCTATCTGTCTCTCTTCCCAGTGTTACATTGTTTTATCAATTTAATTATCATCCAGTTTTTAGTCTAGTATAATGACCATCATAAACCATCAGCACACCCAGCCTTGGTCATGTCGTCAAGGCCCTGACAATAAGACATAGTAGCAAGGACATGCACACACTTTGTTCCAAGACCCTTGTTTTGTTTTTTTACCAGCCATCTTGGGGGCGGATAGGGAGGCGGGAACAGATTTAGAGGCTGGTGTAGTGCCTTAATCATCTGACAGTGACAAATAAGGCCCATTAAAACCACTATGGAACAAATTGAGAAACGGGGTCCTGTTTTTGCAATCAGACCACTGGAGAGTCTGTCCTCCGCAGAACAGATGTGATAACACTTGGTTAGATGATGCATGCGCAGGGAAGAAACACTCTACTATACCAAAATGGTCTTTAAGAAGCTGGTCCGATGGCTCTACGGCAGTGGTTCCCAACCATCATACTTAGTACTCACGTCTTTCATAAATTTTGCCCCCTTTTAACGTAGAGCGGTGGTTCCCAACTACGGTCCTCAAGTACCCCCAACAGCACACATTTTTGTTGTAGTCCTGGACAAGCAAACCCAATTCAACTCAATGAGAGCCTGATAATTAATTGACAAGTTGAATCAGCTGTGCATGGCTGGGGCTACAATGAAAATGTGTGCTGTTGGGGGTCCTTGAGGACCGTAGTTGGGAACCACTGATCTACGGTACAATGGGGCAAAATTAATGAAAGACATGAGTACTAAGTATGATGTTTTCCACATTGATTATAGAACCTTTTTAGTTTCTGAACATTTTGTGCCTGTAATCCAAACCACAATAGCTGACACTCCAGATACTCAGCTAGTCTAAATAAGGCCAGTTTTACCGCTTTTTTAATCAGCACAACAGTTTTTAGCAGTGCTAACATGATCGCAAAAGGTTTTTTTGTAATGATCACACAGTCTTTTAAAATGATAAACTTGGATTAGCAAAAACAACAAGCCATTGGAACGAAGGAATGATGGTTGCTGACAATAGGGTAAAAAAAAAGGTAATGCACACTAATGCCTACACAGTAATACCTTCAAATGAATGCTGACAGTCTGCACTTTAACCTCATAGTCATTATTTAATTTCAAATCCAATGTGCTGCAGCACAGAGCCAAAACAACAGAGATTGTGTCACATACTTATGGATGGCACGGTGGGTGGTGGTGGACCAGTTAAACTATGTGCAGTTCCACTCTGCTGTGATGGCGGTCCCCAGGGCTTTACATTCTGATCGGATTAGACAACACCTAATGCCTCCTAAGATGATTACATCTATTTCAGGAGGCATTATTTACATGAGAGTTGAAATGGCATCCTGTTGATAATATACATAAAATGTATAGAATTATATATAATCCACCCATGCAAATAAGACAAATTGCTATAAAAGATGTGCTGTACATTTATCAGTGTAGTTGAGTGATTAGCATGGATTGAATTAAAAAACACCCAGAAAAGACCAACGTCGAGTCAAATAATCATTAATGAAATTCAGGCAACCATCCATAGATATCACATACAACTAACTGCAAGACCCAAAGGGTCCAGAATGAAATAATACAGTCAACACTATAAGTTGTCCTGGAGAAGAGTATCAGCTAAATTGCTTAGATCTGATGTTAGAGTGCCCGCACACAGTCAGTGATCAGTTTATTAGATACACCACCATGATCACAAAAACAGATCTTTCCAGAAGACAGTATGAAAAATATGTGGGCCACAAACAGCCAAAGACAGTGCAGTACAACAGTGCTGTGCAGAACAGCATTTCAGGACACACAACCCCTTGTCATGGGTGAGCTATTCCAGCAGACTACCACACTGGGTTCCACACTTGTCTGCTAAAAACAGGAAGCAGTTGCAGTGGGCCGGCGTTTCACAACACCAGGCAATTGAGGAGCTGAAAAAGAGTACCACATCTGACAGATGATCAGTGTACTTGAGAGGCCTGCCCTGTTCGGGCAGATGGATGAACTTAAAGGGGCCACATGTATAGGTTTTACTGTACTACCGGGACAAACACAAGCATGATGACCAAACTTGAAAAGTAATTTTGTTTTTGAAAGCAGCAGCAGTGTGTAAAAATTAACTAGCCACAGCATCTTATTCCCCAACTACCATAATAACAGCAACGTCCCACATGTACTGTCTCAAAATAAGTTTCACAGTGCGGTGACGAGTTGGGCGCGGCTACCAGACACCTGCCAGTGATTTGGGCTGCGCACGACTTGCGCTAGGCCACTCTAGCACGTTATTTGTTTGTGCCTTAACTTATACACACCATTTAAATATTTCATAGTTCATTACCTGCTGTCGAATTCTGTTCTTGTGCTACTTGTTTGTTATCTCCTATCTGCTGCTCGTGTATGTGTAACCTATCAGGAGAAGGGGCAGGTAAAATACCCCTTTTTCCTTTTTTGATTTGACCCCTTGGGTTCAGTCCTTCTCTACCACCCCCGTTGAGTGTTACTCTGTTTTATGTACATATGTACAAGAATATTTACTAAACTTTCCACATAGGGTGACTGTTGTCTTGGTGTCCCTAGCGGTTATTCACGCTGCTGCACACGCTCTATGCAGCATGCTACTCACGTGTCCCCCAACAGCCCCCTATCTACAGCCCCCTATCTACAGCCCCCTATCTACAGCCCCCTATCTACAGCCCCCTATCTACAGCCCCCTATCTACAGCCCCCTATCTACAGCCCCCTATCTACAGCCCCCTATCTACAGCCCCCTATCTACAGCCCCCTATCTGTTACCATCGGGGAGTTGGGAGCGTAACACCTGAATTTGAGGAAACAACTTATTCGTGTGTAAAAACCCTGCCCAGCCTTTAAATGTCAACTCACAGAAAATTAAGTAAGATTAACTTTCTATGTTGTTACTAGGTTAAGATTGACTACCATTCATCTGCATTTATTGTCCCAGATAATTCTGAGGTTGTAGTGGGCTAGGATTTACTTTATACAGGCTTTTTAACTGCTAATCGCAGATATTACTTTTAGAAGAGTCCAAAAAAAAATGTCATACTTTTAAAAATTTGACCTAAGTGGTCAGATTGATGTGAGGAGTGTCCATGGCTTGAAATGATGAATAATAAAAAATGTAATCTGCAAAAATGCATTGTAAATACTTGTGTGCCACTCAATCAACTGGATCAAATATACAAAAAGCCCACATCAGAATGCTACTTCTGAATCATTACAGACAAATCACAGAGGAACCGTAAAAGGAGCACATACAAAAATATCACAGGCACGGGGAAGAATCTACTGCATTATCAGCAGGGTTAAAAATAACTTTATGAAAACCCCTAAACCTGCTGAATGTACACACTGCTCAGGTATAGCAAAATGCAGTTTGAGCAAATGTGACAACAGACACCTCTAGGGATAACAGGTTTTGTGAAAACCAAAAATTCACATTTAGGTTGCCCATGACTCAGCAAAGACAAGTTAAAGGGTGATCATTATAGAAGTGAGTGAGTTAAAATTAGAAGGAACATTTCCTAATACTCAACCAGACAAATGTAAGAATGTAATTTGTTTGTCTCCACGCGCAGTTTGAAAAATGTTTTAAGTGGAATTTCTTTTGCTTAGTACAATTACTTCAAGTCTTTAGTGAATGCTTGATCATTCCTCTCAAAAGCAGGAATGTAGTGCAAACCATATTGGATAGGCAGTGGCCGTCTGTTGATATTCCATACTTAGGACCTATTCACGTTAATGAGAAAATATTTTAATTTAAATATACACTTATCCATATTTGCAACAGGAAATAGTGCAAACAGAGCATGGCGATTGGTGCAATGCATTTGACATTGACCTAAACATTTAAAACAAATTATCAGATCAGAATCCATTCATGCATACTCATTTGCCATAATTACAATTGTAATTCCAAGCGTTGTGTGCAGTAATGTGAATGCCAGTATATGATAGAAAAATCACAAGAACATTCTTATGATTATCAGTAACAAACAAATACATAATATGTTGATTAACAAAATGACCAATGGGTAAATGTTTTAAGTAGTTCAAAGTATAATGTGACAGGTTTTAAGAGGAATTGGCTAGTATCCACCCAAGACTTCCAGATACAGAACAAAGCTAAACAAAATCTAACTACAAAGTTATTTTAACTGAACGCAGACAAAACCAAATAGTTTGTTTGACTTTAGGTAAGTAAGAAATTATCAGAAATCCCAAAATATAAAAGTATTTTTCAAGGTACCATCTTAGACTTTGCCAAGGGGGTATTGATTGTTATTATGCTGCAAAATTCATGACATGGCTACTGACAATCTGTAAATAAACCTAAACGTTACCTACAGCCTAACCCTAACATTTATTCTATCCCTAAGCTTATCTCTTACCCTAAACCTTATTCTAAAGCTAACTAACCATCACCTTAGCAAGCAGTTGTTTATCAACCGACAGTTTGTTGATAGTTTTACTATCTATAGAACATCTACAGATGAAAATTGGGACTCTCAAAATTGTAACCTAACAATGGATTTTGGAAAGAATTAACGTATTCAAATATCCTGTTTACTTACCAAGGAGTGCATGGAATAGGCTGCTTTTGAAGACCCCCATTACTCTCTGAATGGCAGTTTTCAGCTGTTGTTCTTCTGGCTTCCTCAGATTGGCACAATAGTCTTCTAAAAGCCCTAGGGCCCTTGCTGTGTCTGCAAGAGGTCAAAGTAACAGTTAGCATGCTATTCAGAAAATGGGTGTAACAGTTTTAATGTAAACATACAGACACTAGCAATAAGATATCCGACCATCAAACAAGTATAGACCATCCACAATAATAAACATTATGGAAAAGGTTTACACTAGCTTAAGCTTCTACCCACATTACCCAGATCAAAGAGCAAAGCAACTCTGAAAAGATGCTGTTGCTGTAGATTCCTCCAAATGCCCATTTCATCAAAAAAACTTTAAAGTGAAGAACAATGTTGCTTTTCATAATGTTGCTCTGTCAAATTTAAATTGTGTTACGCCAGTGGGTTGATAAGCCTGCTTATTATTCATAACAATCAAAAACAAAAGGTTTTGTAAGTATTTTTGTAGTTTACTTTCATACCTGGATTCAACCCATGATTGCTTGCAACAACGCAGAGAAGATGCAGCCATAGTAATATAGGCCAGCTGGAAATAATGTCTCCTTGAGACTTTGTGTTGCCTGGCTATTTACATTGTTTTGCTCAAATATTTTAGGGTGTTTAAACATTTGAACAGCATGGATATTATGCTTCAACTTCAATGTTGGTGCCTACCAACATACTTGATACGGAAGGAAAATAAAGTAAAATTAAAAAAATAAGCGCTCAAGGGTGGATAAAGTTTGCTTAGCTACTGGCAATGGCACAAATGTAGCAAAAATCCACGGCATTAAATTAGTATTCTGCAAATTCTCAAACACAGGCTGTTTGGCTACCTTGTAATCAGTAATAAGTGTTACATTACACTTAGAACTCTAATTCGGTTCGTTCTTTATTCAGTGACCTACTCTGTTTATACCAAGTGATTTAAAACTCCTAATTGCAATATTTGGTTAAAAGAAAGTGTGATCAGCTATTCTATCCAAATGGTGCAGCTCTAGTAACAGGCAGGTGATCCCTTTTTCATGGGTTATTTCACCTGTGGTCAGTTACAGGTGGTATAAAAGTGCCACTGAACAGGATTTGAGAAAGAGAAAACAGAAAATACTGCTCCCTTTAACACTGACAAGATAGTTAAACAAATAACTATATGAGGTCAGAAAAACAATATCAAAGTTTTCTTAGAATGGTTGAAAAATCACCTTGTACAACTGCTAAAGATCACCTAGCTGACATAACAGTTTTAGACTCAGTATCTTCCACACCCATAACTAATAACGATTAAACAGTAAGAAGCCTAAAACCACAAGATGCAGGCCTCCGTATTGTACCTAGATTTTTTTAAACAAACAGCTGGAGGCAGGGCTTTCTCCCACAGAGCTCCACTAGGGTGGAATGATCTGCCTTTTAAAGTGAGAGACGCAGACACAGTCTCAACCTGTAAGTATCCACTGAAGACTCATCTCTTCAGCAAGTTCTATGATTAAGTGTAGTCCGGGGAGTTACGTGTTCCCCTGGAAGGCCCATCCTCTAACCCAAACCCGGGGAGGACACCTCTCAGCTATTACACCACCCTCAGGTGTAATAGCTGGTGAATGTAACCTTGTAAATCCTAGGAATGCTCTCTCTAGCTTTCCTGGTGTCATGACCTTAGGAGGATCACGCCTCAGGACTACCAGGCCCAAATCACTCATAGCTGTCCCTGTCCAAAGTGCTCCTGGATGTTTTGCTGCCTGATGCTTCCTGCAGCCACTGCCCCCACATTCCCTTCCTTAGGGAACAAAATACCAAACGGGGTGTGTCAAGCATATCCATGAAAATAAATACAATCATGCCTGACAAAGCCCTAGCAGGTGGGAAAACCACCTCCAGTGCTAGAAATACCCAGCTAACACCTGCATTCACTGATTAGCAGCAAAAATCTAGTAGATGGACACTGCTAAAGCATGAACAACAATCTTGCGAGGCGATCCCATCCCAAACCGATTGCCCTTAAAAAACAGAGCGTTGGGGCAAGAGCCATGAGGTGAAGACCCGAAGCAACAAAAAGAACGTGGCACGAGGGTGATCCTGACAAAAACTCACCACAGAAGGCTCCATAACTGGTCGCAAAAGCTATGTAAAATATGTAATGACAAAAGCAGTGAAGAGGAATTATTTATTATTAGCAACCATTTCTACTTAGAGACAATTTTCAAGGTATAGAAATGTGGGGCATAGATCGAGTGTACACTTGGTTAATGTCAGTGAACGACTCCACTGTCACTCAGACAAAAGAGCCATCATTGATCTCAAGCCTTGTCACTATGGGACAACACAGAAAAACTCAAAAGAACATACTGTAAAAACGTATTTAAAGATACGGATTTTCCTGTTAAATTAACGTAGCTGACTTAAATTCTCAGTCGACAGCATTCACCTCTAACCTCTTGAAAATTCCTGCATGACATTCATTGTAGAGTTGAATAATTTGGGCAGTAATTTTTACTTTTTGCCAAGCATCCCTGAATCCCTGAGTGTTTACTAATGTTCTTATCGAAAATAAACTATTATCCATGACTGGTCTGTTACATCAGCCAGCAAGTAGCATAAAACAATTGCACTGTAATAACACGTTACGGAGTACTTTTTCTTAACCACGAGTCCACCTACACAAAACGCAACCGAAAAAGGCAATGATGACGTGTACTTACATAACCTAAATGGTGATATGGGTATAGACGTGCTGAAAGGCAGCCAGTTTTCACTTGCGGCGCGGTCAGTAGCGAGACACCTGTTGTTGCCAATTACCGTACGTTTCTGCTCACCTTCTTTTCTTACAGGCATAGTTGTAGACTGGATCCGTATTGGTGTTTTACTGTTGTTCCAATAACATACCGTCTTCACAGTTCTTTACAGTGCATTATCAAAAGTTTCAGGTAGTAACCCGCTCAATAGGAAACCAACCGCGAGTTTGTGCAATAACATGTAGCCTTAGAGAGAGGCAGTAGGTTTTCATTCAGCCTTCTGCTCTACTAGGCTCTAATAGACTATACCGTCCAAAAGAGAGACTATCAGTCCAAAACAGGCCACAAAAAAACGGTGCTTGCAATGTGGCTGAGCATGGTTGTTCAGTTGATCTTCAGCAAAGCTTGACACAAGTCCTGCAATAGCCAAAACAATGCTAGCTTCACTGTGATGCACACAAGCCGAAAGCGTCCAAGTTAAGAAAACATTAGACAATATAAGAATGCCGAATCCTCCCATTTGCGGTCGGCTATGAAAACTGTGGTCTGCAGCTTGTCCTGTGCTCCACAGATATTTCCGATAAAGGTGTGCTGGTGTTCCTGACAGGTGTGAATGCAGTCGCGCGCGTTCTAACATCCCCTCAGACAACTGTCAGGAGATGATATCATGGACACTGAATATAACATATCGTAAATGGCCGGTCTATTCCATCAAATTACTTTCGTGAGGCCCCACTTTCAGCGTGTCTATTACTTGCCCTGCAGTTTGATGCTAGCATAATCGATCTCATTCCCATGTGATGAGCAGGGTATTTAAAAAACAAAACCAACAATGCCAATGGCAGAACAAAGAATTGTTAAAGGCGCCGTAACGTTAATCCACAAAAATATGCAACATCAACTTTAGCTTATGGAACGTTTCATGTTGCCGCAGCTATGGTGACAAGAGGTGTAGCCTATTTTTAGCCTAACAACACTGCAAGTTTTCATACCCTACACACCTGGTTGCAATTACTCATAGTCAAACATTTTTTCTATGAATTTGGGGCGACCCAACTGGATAAACAATTGAGATGTGCAGCGAAATACCTTTTGGAGTTATAACTACCAACATACATAAGATTAGCTGGTCAAGATGTATTTCAATTCAGATACCACTACGAATAAATGTGTACAGGGTACATCCAAAAACGAATGTAGCTGTGTAATTAGCTAGTATGATTCTGTCATCTTTCAGTTAGTTTAAGATAACATCATATGATTTTTAAATATGTGTATTACACGTTTATAATTAACACAACTCTTTTAACACATGCATAGTGGCTTAAGCAGCTAGGCACCAAAACGAAAAACACGGCTAGCCCAAAAGTGAAGTTCGCTAAGCGTTATTGGTTTACGAAAGCATTTCCAGCGTGCTTGAGATTCATGTCAATGCCAGTGCGTCGCCCGCGACTTAGAAAAAAATACCTGAAACGCACAATCGCGCACGACCCCCGTCAATTTCATATATTTACTATTTTCATTGCGAAATATCTGGAACCTCCTCATCACATCCTTTGCTGCTTCTTGGCAGCTGTGTAAAATGACCACATTTTATTATGCAATTGTAAAACCACGAGTCGGATACGAAAGCATCAGTACCAGTTTTACCGTAGCAACGGAGAGGTTGTACATTAGCAATCCCTTGACTGAAAGAACGTTACATCCAATGGGATGGCAAGGTTTTCGTCAACGCTCCCCTTGTGTGAGTTCAGAGTTCACTCCGGTGCACGTGATTTAAAATGTCTGCGACCTTCCTAAAAATAAGGATTCAGAAAGAAACATTGAAACTGCTACACGTTTACAGCACATTAAACATTCTAGCCGGAACGTTGCCAGAGTAAGTGGTGAGTAATCTACTTGTTAGTACCGCGATATATTTCTCTGGTGTTATTCGAAAGTGGTCGTGTATAATGTATGCTGTTGAGAGTTTTAATTATTTTAATGTAGCTGTCTGAATCACTTATAAAATATTTCCCATACGTTAATTAAATCCTGTCAGTGCTTGCCTTCATTACTGGTCGAGACTGATATTAGTTGGGGGGGTGAAAACATTTTGCTCATGCGTTGCAGGGCATCTTAGTGAACATGTCAGAAAACAGTATCGTTGAAGAGAAAGGTGCCGGCGTCACAATCCCTAGCAGAGCAGTGGTTATTCAGATGTTGGCGGAAAAATTCGAACGGCTGCCTGAGCTCGACAGGTACGTTTTTATACCTAACCAAGCTACATTTTACTGGGCTAGACTATCCCTTGACGTGTTCATCACTTTGACCTAGTCCTATTTCACAGGCCATTTACATTTTGCTCTTATATCTAACTGTATGTTATTTAGTTAAGGAATTCCCAATCTAATTTTTTAAAACTAATTTAGTATTTTGGTCTGATCAGCTTTGAAAAGTGCACGTGCCACATGCACTTTTCAAAGCTGATCAGACCAAAACACGTCAAGGGATAGAGATGTGATATGCTTGGGTCAAAACACCAATTAGTTGAAAGAATGTCAGATTTGATATTTCCCCAAATCAAAACATCGTACAAGATTCCATTGTATCTCAACTTATCACTCACACCTGTCTGTATAATCAGTATCACAATTTGGCTACATGCTTTCACTTCAACTGATAAAATATCCCTGTTGTTTAACAGAAAAATATTTAACTATGGCCCTCTGTATCTGGGAGGTAATGCCGCATTGGCAGGACTGATTGCCAACAGCTTCTACAGGAGAGCACTGAATGTCACTCAAGGGCTTTTCACATCAAGTCTCCCAATGGCTGTCCTACCATTCTTGACAACAGTGGCCATGTATAATGTAGCCGTGTCCAAACCATTGTTGTCAGGTGAGTGTCTTTTAAATTATTTTCTATAATGTATTACTGGTTTTTACATTTCATCTGAAACTGACATTCTAATTCTATTCACTTCTTCAGGTGACCTTAATTGTCCAACTTGTGTCCTGATAAGAGGTGCACTAGTTGGTGCAGTTGGTGCTGGCATATATCCTATTGTGTTGGCTTTGCCAGTAAATGCAGGTCTTGCAACAAGGTATGTACAACTGTCTATCCATGAGTTAGGTTACATTTCCTCTGCATTAATTTTTATTTGGCCAGTTGACCATTTCTCCGGAAAGGTTTGGGTGGGGCAACATCCTACATTTATGTGAGAAATTATGTTAATGAAAATGGGCCCTAAGTGTGACATGATCCAGGGATTTTTCAGGACCTCCATACTTGGCGCTTTTGAATAATTATGCGGTTAATATTTTCAGGTACAACACAGCGCCAATGCCCGAAAAGGGAAACATTCTTCGTTTTTGGAAGAAGATTACCCAGCCAGTCTTGAGGAAAATGGGTTTTGTGATAGTGCTACAGGTGTTCTTTAGCACCTACCTGAGCTCCAAGCACTTCGACACCTACTTGAAGATGCTTCAGTTGTCCACTCCAGACAGCAAAGTGCTTAAGGATTAAATGTTTTAAACTCTGTTTTCTGTTTGTTTCCCAGTTATACCATTTATATACAGTGCTGACTCTGAGCAAGTTTGAAGAACATCTTTATTGAAAAAAATACCTTAATGATTCTGTTTAACCAAACTACAAGCTGTAAATCCAATTGTAGTGCTGCCAATTTAAACTTAAAACAAAGTATTAATTAAATCGGAGCACACTTTGCTTTGTCTGCAATATCTACCTATGTGCTTTTTACATGTTGACTTTAATATCCAGAGGCTGAAAACTACTTGCCACATAAGAGCCCAAGGCAGTGTTTTGCCATCTGTTTCAGTAACAAAAATATTCCTAAATCACAAAAACTGTATAATTTAATAACAGTGAGAAACAGGGATGAATAGGACATGACCTTTCTTACTTGAAATAAGTAAATAGGCCAGGATTCAAACCAACTTTTGACACTGCACTACAGACACTATCAAGTGGATGCACACAGCCATTAAAGATATGTCAAGATAATGTAGTTATACTATTTGCATTTGCGGAATTTGTTTTTACTTGGCACATCATACTGTGACTCAAAGATATTAAAAAGCCAATTTGTGATACATGATACAATTGCTATTTTAATGATAGGAAACTTCAAATCAGGACAGCAATGTTTCCTAAAAGGCCCTTGACAGCCAACATACCCTATCCCATCAGGTTCAGAATAATATTTAGTGGCTGATCATTAAAACACAGGTTCACATTTTCAGTATTCAGCAACACAAATATTGTGATTTGAATTGTATAGGAAAACCATAGCATCAAATTGAGTTACCTGCAAAATGTCACCTCAATATTTCCTTTTGTTTAGTGAAACTTATTGGCTACTGCCATTTACTAGCAGGTCACAGGATGTATCAACTCAACTTATTCTTGATTTAGTGTAAGTTTTTATTAGTGTGAATGACAGTCTACCAGATTAGTACTGTATGCACCAGAAAAGGCTGACATACTTCGGAAGAGACGAGTATGTATGCGAATGGTATTGATGACAATCATACATATGTAACAGTACACAATTTACCAAGCCCCTTTTACAACCAGTGGCCAGATATCACAGGCTACATCTTCAACCTGACACACTGTTCGCGCAAACCTCAGACAAATACAATTTGGTCACTTACACCGTTTGAACAGTCAATATTCCAAATAGCATTTTTCCCCCTTTGAGCATTACGGCCTGCGGTGTGAAGAATGCTTAATGGTTGTGTGCCACGTCAACTATGCCAGAGTTCACTGATAAGCAAAATACTTATCCAGGCCTTTTTGTGCAAGTAAGATCTGACAGGAACTGGCAAATGTACTTTTAAAATACAAAAGCCAAGAAATGCCATGCAGTCCAGCTCATAAGTAAACAAGACTTCACAGATAGATTTCAATACGTGTCGTCTCAAGCTATCAGGTGTGCAAAACCCACCATTCGCCTAAGCTGAATTAACATGGAGAATGTGCTATTCAAAAAATATTTGAAGTAGTAGCATAACAGCTCAGCTTTTCTATTCATTTGGAATAGAGATCTGCAGCTAGATCTACACTAAACATAACAGCTGATTACATTTTGAGGTTTGAAAACAAGCCAATTTTCAGAGTGAAGCACAACTTGCAACCTTACTGGGTTAGGATTATTGTATTGACACAAGTATATGAACCTAATAGGCATATGGACAGAGTTCATTTTGAGCTCTCCACTCAAGAGACCTCACGTGTTTGGGGACCATTACCATATTTTTTTCCATTTTGTAGAGTAATTGAAAGACCTTTGTCTGCAGAAAGAGCTTGCTGTTTGAAAAGAGAAAAAGAGGTGCATTAATATCAATTACATGGGGAAAATTCAATTTAAAATACATAACTGAAGCGTGTATGATCAAAATATTTATTGTCCATCATTTATAGCCATGTTCCTAAAACATTCTCATTAACAAAACAAAAACGTTACATGGTTTCAGGCAAAACATCTTGTATTGTACATGACATTCAAAAGGGACTGACTCACTTTATACAAAATTGGTGTCATCCATATCTGCTAGGATAACCACTTAAATAATACAAATTATATTGGTAAGCATGTTTCCAACTGGTTTGCATTTCAGTGTGTCAGTTTAAACTGGTGAAGGAGCTCTGGTGCCATTGCAATAGGAAGTGGAACACTGGTCATCCATAATATATTCTTAACTCACTTTTTCTCAAAGCAGGTGTGATGGGATACTGGTAAAATAGTAACTTACACCATTTGTTATACTACCTTTAAAAAAATACCAGACCAAGTTGGCAGCAGCGGGTCCCGCCTCTTCAGCTTCCTCAACAGCGGAATCCACTTTAGCAATAAAGAAAAATAGGGGCGCTATGTGAAAACATTCTTCAGCAGAATAGTGACGTTTCACAAAGAGACCTTTTCAACCAAACAATTATAACCATAACCATGGTAACCATAATCAACTATATTTGTTGTTTTCACCCCACAATGGTTTGAGACAATTAACTTATGCTTTGTAAACTCTTTGTGAAACTTCACCTCTATTCACATTTTATAATCCAAATCCAATTTAACAAGCCCCAATTTCTTTACATTTGGGAGTGCAATCGTTTTGACTTCATATTTACAAGTTAAACCCAAAAAATTAAAAACAAATTAAAGTAATTACTCAATCAGGAAAGAAAAAAAAGCACATTGTTAAGCTAAAGTTCATATAAAAACCTCTGGTGTGGGTTTAGAAGGAAAACTTAAAACCTGAAAAAAACAAAATCCGAGCATTTATCAAATCAGCTTGTCTTGATCCTTACCATGGAGCCAAGCAGACAGGGATGTTCTGTAAGCCATTCATCCAGCATGGTAGAACAATCCTCACCTAGGAGAAAACTGGCAACAAGGTTTAACAAGTAATGTGTTCTTCAATCATTGGTTTCATAAGATTTTCATACACACATGCTCATTCAACATTTTTTAAGTACTGGTGTCAAATTCTTAACAGAGTTCATAAATTCCCCTGATGTTCATTACCCTGATGTTAAATCAGGTTCAGTCTCAACATCTGAAAACAGATAAAAGTACTTGACCCTACATTTTGAGTGATGCACTTGCACTCTCTGCACACTTGGTGCAGAACTCCACCGAGACGTGATTTTTGTCCACGTGCAGACAGACACCACCAGAGGTTTCCTTCTCCTCGACCTTCACACGTTTCCTGGGCAAGGCATAATCATGGTCACCGTTCTTGTTGGACCCCTGGAAAAGTGAGGAAGACAATTTCATGCCGTTCACACCGCTCAGCCTCGACAACAGCTGGGCTAACATGCTCTCGTTGGCCAACACGGCTCTGAGGTACCTAGTCTCGTCTTCCAACTCCTCCACCCTCTTATTTAATTGGCTGTTTTCCTGTTTGAGAGTGCGGTTTTCTGAGGACAGTGTCCCAACTTTATTCTCCAGGCCATTGACATATTCCTTCTTTTTCAGGCGATTCATTCTTGCAGCGATGGCATTCTTGTTGTTCATGCGTCCAGAAGGGTCATTTCTCCACTTCCTTTTCCGACCAGCAGACATTCCTTCTGGCGACGGGGTCCTGGATCCGCCGATTCCAAAATCTTGATCCGTCGTGTCACCCAATCCAGTATTGAAAAGAGGAGAGACCGCATCCTTCTCAAATGTCCAGTTTAACGAGTCTATTCCAAATAAATCATCCAGTTCTAATCCGACTGTACTATCTCCATTCTCTGAGCTCATTTCTTCAGAGGCACTAGTTTTAAATTGTTCTCTAATGTCAACAAAGTCAGTGACTTCAACCCCAAAAGGGGAATTTGAGGTGTGCACCTCTGCATCAAAATCTGAACGACTTTTTCTTCTGGTGATCATTTTAACTTGACAGCAAGTACTAAAAATGTTTTCCAGCTCCAATCTGGACTCTGTTCTGTTTACCTGTAAGTACACACAAGAGGATATTAATTATTTTTGAAATATTTTTTATTAAAAAGGCAATATTTTAACTGTCCTTCCAGCATAAATAGAAGCTTAAATAAACAGAAGACACTTTGCAGTGAATGTTTTAAAGTTTTTCTGTAAAATTGTAGCGAGTGCCTGCAATATTCCTCGCCGGTTCGTACATCAGTATTGCATTGACATGCAGTCTCCTAATACCGGCTTTTGACTCTAACAGTATTATATTTCACTGAATACATTTGCTTTACAATTCTGACAGGAAGTATTCAGTTAGGTCACCTGAGGTAGTCAAACGTAGTGCGTGGCATTCTAATTTGACGAAACGTCTCACAAAATAATCGTTTTTTGTGGAGTATCAAAGTTTGCAAATATGTGGTAGTTTAGTTCACGTTCGCTACCAAATGCATCTGCTTGTATTAAAATAGGTAACGTTAGTAAGGTTTAAAGATCTGGATAAATAAACGCAAATGTTAGCCAGCATTAGCAGCCGTGGTAAAGAATAGCAACATTTTTGACGACATCATTGTCTCTCAATCCAATATTTCATTTGAAGCTAGAACACATTTTACACAGTCAACTCAGTCTAATCTAATTAAATTAAATAAACTTATATGCAAAAGTTTGTGCAGTTTATACTACTCAGAGAAGGTTGTGTAACTTACACTAGGCCTAGGCGTGTGCGACAGAACGTGTTACCTAACTCATAAGCTAACACTTCAGCTAACATCTCTGAGTTGGGAACGTGTTACTGACTGTAAAGTCAGTACTTAACGTAGCTAGCAAACTACTACTGTACATACTGTCGAATGGTTGTTGTTTTCAACAACACTTGTGTTATTTGTGTTAAACATTAGCCAACGTATCTATAGCAATGAATTATGTCGCTATAACTCTTAACTAATTCGCTAACCAGTTATACGTTGCTAGCCTTTTGCACCAACACGATGACAAAGCATTTTTATCCGGCTAGTTTGCCAGTAGCTAGCTACTTACCTCACGTCAAGATCGAACGGTCGGGGACCCGATTCTTGTAGGGTTATGATCGTAATATTCTTCAGTGTCTTTTTTTGAAAACAATAAATATATTTTAAGAGTCTGGAAGCGTGTTCAATAAAAAATAAATCCACTGGACGGTTAGCTACATACACTAACGAGCCTTCAACATCCCCAGAGCGTACGTTAAAAATGGCCACCCACCGGAAACATTACAAGTTGCCAGGGCAAAGTTCATTGTGAAAACGTTTTGAAACGTTGAAAAGAACCGAAAAACTGCTGTTTTAGTACTTTAGCCTTTGCTGTCAATCAGTGTTAGCGTTCAAGTTAACGAACGCTGCTTTAAATAGGAATCCTCCTGGTGACTGCGGTCAACCTAGGCGACTCTTGAAATACTCGGTCAAATTAGGCGCTCTGAAAAATTGTGTGCGCGAGGCGTAAGCATGTCTTGCTCTACCGGTTCGATTTTTATTATTTTAAGATACATTAAAGCAATAAAAAAATTCTGAAGATACGATGTAGTATGTCTTATAAGACATACAGATGTTTTTATACATCTGATACAACCTAAATTCCCATAATTAGTTAATGATTCCACTTAATTTGAGTTAAGGTAGCTCCCCTCTTTGTGAACACCACATATAGAGACATTCTACTGTAGCATTTTGGAGAAATTTAAATTGAAAGCTATAATGTCTATGGAGAAGTGAAACCTCCTGCATTTAAAGCTACAATAAACGGTCAAATCCCATAATTAGTTAATGATTCAACTTTTGAGTTAAGGTGTGTCTCCTCTGTGTACACCACATGAAGAGCAATTTTACTGTAGCATCTTGGAGAAATTCACATTGAAAGGTATAATGCAGTTATATGGTGACTTGAATGTTGGTACACTTAAAACTACATTACAGGCTCAATTCCCATAATTACTTGATGATTCTACTTGATTTAAGTAGAATGTACACCACATATGGAGCATTTTCTCTGTAGCATTTTGTGTAAAATTCACATTTAATGCATCTCAATGGCAACTTGAATGCTGCTTCATTAAAAGCAACAGTAAACGTTCAAATCCCATAATTAGTTAATTTATCCATTTGATTGCTGTTAAGGAAAGACTCCTTCCCATGTACACCATATATTGAGCATTTTCACTGTAGCATTTTGGAGAAATTAACATTCAAACATATATTGAATCTCTAATAAGATCTGAATCCACTTGATTTCTGTTAAGAAAGGTCTCCTTTTTAATGTCTCCACAGTGATGGCCTTTACCTTTTAAAGCAAATTTCCAAAAATGGAGCTATGTTGACCCTAGGAGCTATGTTGTCTGGGGCTATATGCCCCTGGTAGGGTCTCCCAAGGCAAACAGGTCCTAGGCGACGGGTCAGACTAAGAGCAGTTCAAAACCCTTTAATGGTGAGAAAATCTTGAGGTCCGTGACATCGCCCGGTATGGCGCAGCCGGGGCCCCACCCTGGAGCCAGGCCCGGGGTTGGGGCTCGTACGCAAACGCCTGGTGGCCGGGGCTTTCCCCATGGGGCCCGGCCGGGCTCAGCCAAAAGGAGCGACGTGGGGCCATAAGGAGCGGATTGGGCGGAAGTCAAAGGCGGGGGCCTAGACAACCCAATCCCTGGACACGGAAACTAGCTCTAGGGACGTGGAACTTCACCTCGCTGGCAGGGAAGGAGCCTGAGATCTTGCGTGAGGTTGAGAGGTTCCGACTAGAGGTAGTCGGAATCACCTCTTCGCACGGCTTGGGCTCTGGAACCACACTCCTTGAGAAAGGATGGACTCTTCACCACTCTGGAGTTGCCCATGGTGAGAGGCGGCGGGCTGGTGTGGGTTTGCTTATAGCTCCCCAGCTCTGCCGCCATGTGTTGGAGTTTACCCCGGTGAACGAGAGGGTAGTTTCCCTGTGCCTACAGGTCAGGGATAGGTCTCTTACTGTTGTTTGTGCCTACGGGCCGAACGGCAGTGCAGAGTACCCAACCTTCTTGCAGTCTCTGGGAGGGGTGCTGGAAAGTGCTCCGACTTCGTTCTACTGGGAGACTTCAACGCCCACGTGGGCAACGACAGTGACACCTGGAAAGGCGAGATTGGGAGGAACGGCCCCCTGATCTGAACCCAAGCGGTGTTCAGTTATTGGACTTCTGTGCTAGTCACAGTTTGTCCATAACGAACACCATGTTCAAGCATAAGGGTGTCCATCAGTGCACGTGGCAACAGGACACCCTAGGCCATAGGTCGATGATTGACTTTGTTGTCGTTTCATCTGACCTGAGGCCATATGTCTTGGACACCCGGGTGAAGAGAGGGGCGGAGCTGTCAACTCACCTGGTGGTGAGTTGGCTCCGATGGCGGGGGAGGAAGCTGGACATACTCGGCAGGCCCAAGCGTACTGTAAGGGTCTGCTTGGAACGTCTAGCCGAGTCTCCTGTCAGAGAGATCTTTAACTCCCACCTCCGGCAGAGCTTCGACTGGATCCCGAGGGAGGCTGGAGATATTGAGTCCGAGTGGACCATGTTCACCACCTCCATTTTCGAAGCGGCCGCTCGGAGCTGTGGCCGTAAGGTCTCCGGTGCCTGTCGAGGCGGCAATCCCCGTACCCGGTGGTGGACACCGGAAGTAAGGGATGCCGTCAAGCTGAAGAAGGAGTCCTATCAGGTCTGGTTGGCTTGTGGGACTCCTGAGGCAGCTGACGGGTACCGGCAGGCCAAGCGGACGGCAGCCCGGGTGGTTGTGGAGGCAGAAACTCGGGCCTGGGAGGAGTTCGGTGAGGCCATGGAGAAGGACTATCGGCTGGCCTCGGAGAGATTCTGGCAAACCATCCGGCGCCTCAGGAGAGGGAAACAGTGCCCTACCAACGCTGTTTACAGTAGAGGTGAGACACTGTTGACCTCAACTGGGGATGTCGTCGGGCGGTGGAAGGAGTACTTTGAGGATCTCCTCAATCCCGCCGCCACGTCTTCCATTGAGGAAGCAGAGGATGAAAGCTCAGAGGTGGACTCGTCCATCACCCGAGCTGAAGTCACTGAGGTAGTCAAGAAACTCCTTGGTGGCAAGGCACCATGGGTGGATGAGATCCACCCTGAGTACCTCAAGTCTCTGGATGTTGTGGGGCTGTCTTGGTTGACATGCCTGTGCAACATCGCGTGGCGGTCGGGGACAGTGCCTCTGGGATGGCAGACCGGGGTGGTGGTCCCACTTTTTAAGAAGGGGGACCAGAGGGTGTGTTCCAACTATAGGGGGATCACACTTCTTAGGGAAAGTCTATGCCAGGGTACTGAAGAGGTGAATACGGCTGATAGTAGAACCTCAGATTCAGGAGGAACAGTGTGGTTTTCGTCCAGGCCGTGGAACACTGGACCAGCTCTATACCCTCTATGGGGTGCTGGAGGGTTCATGGGAGTTTGCCCAACCAATCCACATGTGTTTTGTGGATTTGGAGAAGGCATTCGACTGTGTCCCTCGCGGCATCCTGTGGAGAGTGCTTCGGGATTATGGGGTCCTGGGTCCTTTGCTAAGGGCTGTCAGGTCCCTGTACGACTGAAGCAGGAGCTTGGTCCGCATTGCCGGCAGTAAGTCAGACTTGTTCCTAGTGCATGTTGGACTCCGGCAGGGCTGCCCTTTGTCGCCGGTTCTGTTCGTAATTTTTATGGACAGAATTTCTAGGCGCAGCCAGGGGCCGGAGGGTGTCAGGTTTGGGGACCACACGATTTCGTCTCTGCTCTTTGCGGATGATGTTGTCGTGTTGGCCCCTTCTAACCAGGACCTTCAGCATGCACTGGGACGGTTTGCAGCCGAGTGTGAAGCAATGGGGATGAGAATCAGTACCTCCAAATCCGAGGCCATGGTCCTCAGTCGGAAAAGGGTGGCTTGCCCACTTCAGGTTGGTGGAGAGTGCCTGCCTCAAGTGGAGGAGTTTAAGTATCTAGGGGTCTTGTTCACGAGTGAGGGAAGGATGGAACGGGAGATTGACAGACGGATCAGTGCAGCTTCTGCAGTAATGTGGTCGATGTATCGGTCTGTCTTGGTGAAGAAAGAGCTGAGCCGCAAGGCGAAGCTCTCGATTTACCGGTCAATCTACGTTCCTACTCTCACATATGGTCATGAGCTTTGGGTCATGACCGAAAGGACAAGATCCTGGATACAGGCAGCCGAAATGAGCTTTCTCGGCAGGGTGGCTGGGCGATCCCTTAGAGAAAAGCTCGGTCACCCGGGAGGAGCTCAGAGTAGAGCCGCTGCTCCTCCACATCGAGAGAGGGTCAGCTGAGGTGGCTTGGGCATCTGTTTCGGATGCCTCCGGAACGCCTTCCTGGGAAGGTATTCCGGGCCCTTCCCACCGGGAGGAGACCCCGGGGAAGACCTAGGACACGCTGGAGGGACTATGTCTCCCGGCTGGCCTGGGAACGCCTCGGTGTCCCCCCGGAAGAGCTGGAGGAAGTGTCTTGGGAGAGGGAAGTCTGGGCATCTCTGCTTAGACTGCTGCCCTTGCGACCCGGCTCCTGATAAGCAGAAGAAAATGATGATGATGATGATCTCCAAAAATTATAATTCTACGGTAAAAGTGCTCAATATGTGGTGTACGTATAACGGAGATCTTCTTTAACCTAAAACAAGTGTATTCATTAACTCATTATGGGATTTGAGCCTGAAATGTAGCTTTAAGTGAAGCATCATTCAAGTTGCCATAAAGATGCACTATATTTTAAATGTGAATTTCTTTGAAATGCTACAGATAAATTGCTCGTTATGTAGTGGACACATAGAGGGGACATACCTTAACTCAAATTAAGTGGAATGGTTAACAAATTATTAGAATTGAGGCTGTAATGTTGCTTGAAGTGTGACAGCATCCAAGTCCCCATAAAGATGCACTATATCCTAAATGTGAATTTCTTTGAAATGCTACAGATAAATTGCTCGTTATGTAGTGGACACATAGAGGGGACAGACCTCAACTCAAATATAGTAGAATGATTAACTAATTATTGGAACTGAGGCTGTAATGTGGCTTTAAATGTGGCAGCACCAATGTCTCCATAGAGATGCAATATACCTTTCAATTTCTCCAAAATGCTACAGTAAAATTGCTCATTATGTGGTGGAGACATAGCGGGGACCTACCTTATCGCAAATCAATTGGAATGGTTAACTAATTATGGAAATTTAAGCTGTAATGTAGCTTCAAGTGTGACAGCATCCAAGTCTCCATAGAAATGCCCTATGCAAATTGAATGTACATTTCTCAAAAATGCTACCTTAGAAATTCTCTTTATGTTGTGTATGAATAAAGGAGCCTTTCCTTAACAGAAATAAAGTGGATTCATTAACAAATTAATTGTGCCTGCAATGTTGTTTTACTATAAGTGTAGCACAATAAACATCTGCATTGAGATTTATTAGAAATGTTAATTACTCCAAAGTTATAAAGTGATGTGTCTCTGTATTTGTTGTGACTATAGACGACATCTGATTGAACACAAATGAAGTGAAAATATTGATTACAATTTTCTGTGGTTTAGCATCAAATAAATGTAATGCGTCGTTCGTTGTTTATATGAGGCATGTTTATTCCAGATATGTAGTATATTTCTAAAGATTGTAGTACAGATGGACAACCATAAAATCCTAACCATGTTTTTATAATTTTCACTTTCCACAAAAGACAGTGCTGTTTCATGTACGCTGAATATGGTTCCAATGTAGTATAATTTATGGAGAAAAAAAACTTCTGGATTATCTTTGTTGGGTTTTAAAAACACACAGGGCCTCAAGAATGGGGCAGGAGTGAGTTTAAAGGTTCAAGTTTCATGGTGTTCACATCATTACCAATCTAACATGGTCCACACATCAGGTAGCGCCCCTTCCCCAAATGGCAGACTTACTTGGTATAGAATATATTGTCTCAACCAACAATAGCTTGCCTAGTTAATACCCCAAAAGCCATATGACTGTTAAACAAAATTCCCAAAGGATTATCAAATGACTACCGGGATGTCTGCATCTGTCTCCTGTTTGACACAGTCCCTTTAGTAATTAACATATGTGAACCTTTGAATCTACACACCCACACACAAACACTCCCATTTATTGTATTGAAACTCCCAACACACGTCTGGAGCATTTTAAGATTATATTTTTTTAAAGTTAAAACTATTCCATGGGATCAACCTGTAGCTGACAAACTGGTCTGAATAACATTGTTGTTTAGACCGAGGAGAGTATACACACACAAACACACTGGGCCGCAACCAGTAATTATTGGCCCCCTGAAAAGCTACATTCCCAGGCCCTCTCACTTACAGATGACATTAACAATATTACGGTCAGTGGGCCCTCCCAAGCCATGAACCACATGAATCATATCCACCTGCACAAACATACACACACACACACATACATACACACACAATATAATTATGTTTTTTGCTGTTCCTAAAAGTAATGAAGCAAAAGGAACTTGAATTCAATTACATGGTTGAAATGTTTATCTGTACTGAGTTCACATGTGTGTACAACTCAATAAAACCAGGTATTATACAATGCATACTTTTACCAGGTAATCTTTTACCAGGTAATCATGATTTAATACAGATTTTCAGCAACCACAGCAGACTCCCACCACACCTGAGTAAAGGAAATTAATACATTTAACAAAAATAACAATGAAAACATAACCCCACATCTGAAATGATTAAACGTTTGAAAGCTGCTGTATAAATTGTGGAAATATGTTCTTCATTTTATTTGCCATGGAATAACATTTTCTAAATTACATTATGGAATATGGGATTATATATAAATAGTGATTAACATATATTGAAATAAATCAATGAAAACAATTATATCTTAACAATTTGTAATTATTTGATCAAAAGAAATCAAGAACTTAAAAACATGTTTTCAAGTTCATGTTAATCTGTGAAACATCTATGCAGTAAAATTTACTCCAATGTTACAATGTGCATCTATTTTCTTTCTCCTACTAAAATGAAAGATTATATTATCAATTGAACTATCCTTTATAAACATTTTTAAAAAGAATGCACCCAATGAGAATGTCTTTCTCCTTTTCAAATACTTGTATAAATAAACATCCTTTCACACGACACCATCTTATTTTGATAAACCTTTTCCCATTATTAACATTCTCAAAGGTAAAATATCTTCCACCCATTCATTGTGTGACTGCATCATTCTCTCCCATAAACCTGCTTCTTCAGCTGTTGAATCCATCCAATCCGTTACTGACTCATAACATTTACCTGTAAAGGCAGATTTAGGATAAAACAAATTGTTTCCTATTGCATTTATTGTGTTAACATAATTGATAATGTAATAATTAGCAAACAATTTTATAAATCATCTGACTACACAGTCAAGACATACGACATTGAAAATTAGACACAAATAAGACACCTTTGAATTTCGCAAAGGCTTCCCTCTTATTTTTGGGGCATTTCCTACATTTTTTACATACCTGTTTCCTTTGTGTAATTGAATCAATTCACTGGATGTTAATGCCCTGTACTGTTTGAAAATAAATACAAAAAAGATAAAGTATCTTACCTGTTCCAAGGCCTAGTCTTAAGCCCCCAAGGAAATGGTTAGTGGTCCTGTCATGATCCCACACCGTGACTTCAACGCAGGCATCTCGTAGGTCATCTGGCAGAAAGCCACCGTAGACCATTGTGTGATTGAACATCGGGTTTACTGTCTTTTTTACAACCCGAGTTTTCTGACGGCTCTTCCTGCTTGTTTCTGGAAGCACAGTGCTGAAAGAAAGTATGCACAAACAACTGATTAGTAGCCTAGCACTGTCTCCCCATCTGATCCTGGAGGCTAATGATAGGAGCAATCAAAAGCCCAGTTTGGATACTTTAGAAATGAGAGAGAATCAGAGGTATGAACAACATGACTTGAAAGTAATAGGATGGTGTCTTTCTACATATCCAATTGCATATCCTGCCTCTGATTGCCTCAAGGAATGGAGGGAGGAAGCATTTTTTCAATATTGAAACAGGCCCAACCTTTAGAGAGTGAAGGAGGACAAAGGTTGAGACGTTGAGTACAAAGTACTCAATTGTAGTATTCCTATACAGTCAGTCAATTTGAGTGAAATGCATCAAATCCATTGGACACATTGTAGAAATTGTTTATATACATCTAAATGGCAAATTGGGAAATACAGTGTAGTATACCCTTGTTTAACCAGGTGCAACATATCCTAACTTATACCATTTCACAAAGGGGTCAATGACCATGTCCCTGACAGCAGGCAGGTTCTTGCAGTCTTTCACCCAGATCTGCACTTCACCCGTCTCTGTTTTGGTTGACCTCTTACCTATCAATTGAGGGGTTAAAAACACAAGTTATTTCACTAGAATACAGAATAGGTGAGATGGGTGAAGTGAGATTGATTTGAGATACAGCTTACCGTGGGAGACCTGTGGCAGGAAACGTAATGCTATTTTCATCTCTCCTCTATGGTCAATGGTTCGAAAGGGAGAGGGACTGACAGACTGCGTTGTCATCTACGGGGGGGACAGAAAATAAATACTTTGATCTCCCCAGAGGGAACCTCTGCTGTGGTAAGATGGTATCCTGTCAGTCTTTCCCAAATACTGTATGTAAAATTGAAACTGAACAACTGTTTTATGAAGTCGTACCCTTTCTTTTAAGGTATAGTCATTCATCTGTGTGTTGCTAAAGTCCCATTCTGATAAATCCAAGTCCACCTTGCCAAGGAAGCTGTTCCGTCCAAAGTTATCGTTGTGCCACACAGAGACGTTAAGGTTTTGAGTCTTGAGGGTCTCCATGGTAACTTTAAACTTTTGGGATAGAAAATAAAATAGTAGTTAATACCTTACTGAGGTATATAGTATAGTATATAGTGTATGTAGTGTATATATAGTGTATATACATTATATACACTATACACTGTATATACATAATTGTTAACAGCTTTGTGTTTGTAATCATTCTTCATAGTTCTTCACTTACCCGAAGGATCTCATTGTAGGTGGGGTTCAAGGTCTTCTTTTTCACACTGGTTTTTCTTTTTCCCATCTTGGCTTTGTCCGGTAATAGGTAACATTTCACATACCTGAAAATTAATTTCTAACATCAGATTCTTAGCTGCTGCAGAAAAACAAAGCAAAAGCAACTAGGGCTGGGGTTCAATCTAAAACTGTACTATTGTGAGAACATACTACAATCCAGAAACTGTAATTATTTCTGAAAAATCCACAGGTAGAGTTTCTAGCTCTGGCTAAGTGGACTGGAAGCTGGGGTTGACACTTGACAGTGTTTAATGTCTGATCCTCAATGATTAAGAAGGTCTGAGATGAATGGCACTGGGCATGGAGGAAACAACATGGATGTCATAGAGCATGAGGGCAAAAGAATGTGCGAGCTACTCATTTTTAGTTATTTTTAACAGCCACAGTCTTCTGTTCTCTCTTGCAACTAGTCACAAGTTTTTTCATTATTCCTTCTTTTGTAAGGGGGACCCTATACATTTTAATGAAATTATTTGTGTCCACACACAAAGTGGTTTGCGATTAAACTGGCTTCACCAGAAGCGACAAACACATAGACAGTGTAGGGCAGACTGGAAATGAAATACAAGACTGTAACGCTCTTTTAGACAATAATTGCTAAACAAGGTAGCGACAATGTTCTCATTCCTTTGATTAGATATAATTTGAGGGCTTCCATTGTTTGATGCTTGTGAGATTTGTTTTTGATAGTTTGTGGTGGAATAAGTACCCCAGAAGAATCTTAATATTCTGATTGGTCCAGAAAACCAATGGGTTTCATCTGATTAGTCACAGAAACCAATGGGTTGGACCAGAGAAAGAATACACTTGAGTGTGTCTATTCTCACACAGATCCTATCCCATACTCCCATACATAACTGGACAAACTGCACCACTCTCCACCGTTACCTGCAGTATTTCATTCAGTGGTACATTATCACTAGTAGACCTGACCAACACACAGCTTCAACCGTCCATTGAATGAATGCGAGTGAACGAATAATTACACATGTCTTGTCCTTATTGTTCAACAAGTTCTGCAATAATGTTATTACCATGTAGTTACATTGTCCTGTCTAACTCCCACAGTTATTTTGTTATTATAGCTATATAGCAACATATTATCGGTGTAATTGTTACCAATTATTTTAGTCCACTTTTTTGCTTACGATCTTTCAGATATTGTGCTAACACTAGTTCACAATTCTGGAAGATTTAATGTGATTTTATTGGATCCTGTGTAGCCTCATTGCCAAAATCCCAAACTATCTTTTCAGATACAGTCTCTACATTTCATCTGAAAATGCCACCTAAATCTGTGTAATATTGCCTTTATAAGATGCAATTTCTACATGCCCAGTATGATTAAATTCCATCCTGAGTCACCATAAAACACTGATGATTCTGTTTAAAGACAAAACAAGAATTGGCTTCTATTATTGTATTATTGTATAATTAAAAGCCTAATAGTCTTTTAATTATTCAATATTTAAACACCCCCTCCAAGAACTGCCACCTTAACGTGGTGGAGGGGTTTGAGTACCCGAGTGACCCTAGGAGCTATGTTGTCTGGGGCTATATGCCCCTGGTAGGGTCTCCCAGGGCAAACAGGTCTTAGGCGACGGGTCAGACTAAGAGCGGTTCAAACCCCCCTTAATGAAGAACAACATTATGAGTACCGTGACGTCGCCCGGTATGGCGCAGCCGGGGCCCCACCCTGGAGCCAGGCCCGGGGTTGGGGCTCGTATGCGAGCGCCTGGTGGCCGGGCCTTCCCCCATGGGGCCCGGCCGGGCTCAGCCCGAACGGGTGACGTGGGGCCGCCCTCCCGTGGGCTCACCACTCACAGGAGGGACCATAAGGGGCCGGTGCGAAGAGGATCGGGCGGCAGTCGAAGGCAGGGGCCTAGACAACCCGATCTCTGGACACAGAAACTAGCTCTAGGGACGTGGAATGTCACCTCGCTGGCGGGGAAGGAGCCTGAGCTAGTGCGTGAGGTTGAGAGGTTCCGATTAGAGGTAGTCGGGATCACCTCTACGCACGGCTTGGGCTCTGGAACCACACTCCTTGAGAGAGGATGGACTCTTCACCACTCTGGAGTTGCCCATGGTGAGAGGCGGCGGGCTGGTGTGGGTTTGCTTATAGCTCCCCAGCTCTGCCGCCATGTGTTGGAGTTTACCCCGGTGAACGAGAGGGTCGTTTCCCTGCGCCTACGGGTCGGGGATAGGTCTCTCACTGTTGTTTGTGCCTACGGGCCGAACGGCAGTGCAGAGTACCCGACCTTCTTGGAGTCTCTGGGAGGGGTGCTGGAAAGTGCTCCGACTGGGGACTCTATTGTTCTACTGGGGGACTTCAACGCCCACGTGGGCAACGACAGTGACACCTGGAGGGGCGTGATTGGGAGGAACGGCCCCCCTGATCTGAACCCGAGTGGTGTTCAGTTATTGGACTTCTGTGCTAGTCACAGTTTGTCCATAACGAACACCATGTTCAAGCATAAGGGTGTCCATCAGTGCACGTGGCACCAGGACACCCTAGGCCGCAGGTCGATGATCGACTTTGTTGACGTCTCATCTGACCTGCGGCCGTATGTCTTGGACACTCGGGTGAAGAGAGGGGCGGAGCTGTCAACTGATCACCACCTGGTGGTGAGTTGGATCCGATGGCGGGGGAGAAAGCTGGACAGACTCGGCAGGCCCAAGCGAACTGTAAGGGTCTGCTGGGAACGTCTGGCCGAGTCTCCTGTCAGAGAGATCTTTAACTCCCACCTCCGGCAGAGCTTCGACTGGATCCCGAGGGAGGTTGGAGATATTGAGTCCGAGTGGACCATGTTCTCCACCGCCATTGTCGAAGCGGCCGCTCTGAGCTGTGGCCGTAAGGTCTCCGGTGCCTGTCGAGGCGGCAATCCCCGAACCCGGTGGTGGACACCGGAAGTAAGGGATGCCGTCAAGCTGAAGAAGGAGTCCTATCAGGCCTGGTTGGCTTGTGGGACTCCTGACGCAGCTGACGGGTACCGACAGGCCAAGCGGGCTGCAGCCCGGGTGGTTGTGGAGGCAAAAACTCGGGCCTGGGAGGAGTTCGGTGAGGCCATGGAGAAGGACTATCGGCTGGCCTCGAAGAGATTCTGGCAAACCATCCGGCGCCTCAGGAGAGGGAAACAGTGCCCTACCAACGCTGTTTACAGTAGAGGTGGGCAGCTGTTGACCTCAACTGAGGATGTCGTCGGGCGGTGGAAGGAATACTTCGAGGATCTCCTCAATCCCGCTGTCACTTCTTCCATTGAGGAAGCAGAGGATGAGGGCTCAGAGGTGGACTCGTCCATCACCCGGGCTGAAGTCACTGAGGTGGTCAAGAAACTCCTCGGTGGCAAGGCACCGGGGGTGGATGAGATCCGCCCTGAGTACCTCAAGTCTCTGGATGTTGTGGGGCTGTCTTGGTTGACACGCCTGTGCAACATCGCGTGGCGGTCGGGGACAGTGCCTCTGGGATGGCAGACCGGGGTGGTGGTCCCTCTTTTTAAGAAGGGGGACCGGAGGGTGTGTTCCAACTATAGGGGGATCACACTTCTCAGCCTCCCCGGGAAAGTCTATGCCAGGGTACTGGAGAGGAGAATACGGCCGATAGTAGAACCTCGGATTCAGGAGGAACAGTGTGGTTTTCGTCCGGGCCGTGGAACACTGGACCAGCTCTATACCCTCTACGGGGTGTTGGAGGGTTCATGGGAGTTTGCCCAACCAATCCACATGTGTTTTGTGGATTTGGAGAAGGCATTCGACTGTGTCCCTCGCGGCATCTTGTGGAGGGTGCTTGGGGAATATGGGGTCCTGGGTCCTTTGCTAAGGGCTGTCAGGTCCCTGTACAACCGAAGCAGGAGCTTGGTCCGCATTGCCGGCAGTAAGTCAGACTTGTTCCCAGTGCATGTTGGACTCCGGCAGGGCTGCCCTTTGTCACCGGTTCTGTTCGTAATTTTTATGGACAGAATTTCTAGGCGCAGCCAGGGGCCGGAGGGTGTCAGGTTTGGGGACCACACAATTTCGTCTCTGCTTTTTGCAGATGATGTTGTCGTGTTGGCCCCTTCTAACCAGGACCTTCAGCATGCGCTGGGACGGTTTGCAGCCGAGTGTGAAGCGGTGGGGATGAAAATCAGTACCTCCAAATCCGAGGCCATGGTCCTCAGTCGGAAAAGGGTGGCTTGCCCGCTTCAGGTTGGTGGAGAGTGCCTGCCTCAAGTGGAGGAGTTTAAGTATCTAGGGGTCTTGTTCACGAGTGAGGGAAGGATGGAACGGGAGATTGACAGACGGATCGGTGCAGCTTCTGCAGTAATGCAGTCGATGTATCGGTCTGTCGTGGTGAAGAAAGAGCTGAGCCGCAAGGCGAAGCTCTCGATTTACCAGTCAATCTACGTTCCTACTCTCACCTATGGTCATGAGCTTTGGGTCATGACCGAAAGGACAAGATCCCGGATACAGGCGGCCGAAATGAGCTTTCTCCGCAGGGTGGCCGGGCGATCCCTTAGAGATAGGGTGAGAAGCTCGGTCACCCGGGAGGAGCTCAGAGTAGAGCCCCTGCTCCTCCACATCGAGAGGGGTCAGCTGAGGTGGCTTGGGCATCTTTTTCGGATGCCTCCGGAACGCCTTCCTGGGAAGGTGTTCCGGTCCCGTCCCACCGGGAGGAGACCCCGGGGAAGACCTAGGACTCGCTGGAGGGACTATGTCTCCCGGCTGGCCTGGGAACGCCTCGGTGTCCCCCCGGAAGAGCTAGAGGAAGTGTCTGGGGAGAGGGAAGTCTGGGCATCCCTGCTTAGACTGCTGCCCCCGCGACCCGGCCCCGGATAAGCGGAAGAAGATGGTATGGTATGGTAATATTTAAACACACATACACACACACACACACACACACGTATTAATCACAAGAAAACTTACGGATCAGAACGATTCTTTTTAGGTTCTGCTACAGCAAGATCTCTGCAGTGGACAACAAAGATCTGGAACTCCCCAAGCTTCTGGACATAGTTAATGGCAAACTGGATGGTTCCCTTCACATCCACATCCCTTTCTAACCCACTGTAGATGCTTGCCACGCTGCTGCTCACCTTGATGGTCCACATGATGTTGGGAAGAAACAACAGCATCACCAGGGGTTTTATCAAGCAAACCAACTATCCATTAGTTGTGCCTCTGACTGACAATTAGGCAGACACTTTCTATTTAAACGTTTTGCCCCAGGGAGTTCAGCAAAAGGAAAAAAACAACAAACTGATTGCAGGCCTGACACCTGGTGTTTATTTCTTGGAAGCAGCGAAATGCAATTATGGTATTATTTTCTTCAAGCTGTCTAACAAAGCATGTTTATCAAACTTAGGCGCACATCTACAACCCTAATAATCCCAATTCTATAAAACCCTAATATTAATCCCAAAAATATCATTTTGGCTTTTTTAGATGAAGACGGTACAAAAGAGAGAGATGGGAGCGTGCTGAGAAAGCTGTGGGCTGGATTTAAACCCATGCTGCAGTGATATGGGTGCTCTGGAACATGCTGGTCCCCATGCATTGTGGGTATGCCACAACCAGGATTCAAACTCCTGGCTGCAATGACACAGCTGTGCTGCACGGCAGTGACATCACTGTTGTGCCATTAAGGAGCCCCAGAATCCTCCTAATCTTAATCTGGCACAATGGAATGATTCTTGTGAGTCAAATGTGGGGGAGAAGACAAATGCATCTGCTTTAGCTCCGTTATGAGTGTAGCATCTGTGTCAACCTGAAAGCAAAGCAAGTTTGATTACTTTGTGGCACTTTTCAACATATTAGACAGGGATGCTGTGGGAACATACAGATGACATGGACGCCATGCCAGAGGACACGCTAAGGTTAGTGAGAGAGCTGCCCGTCCGTTTTTTCCAGCCGAAAATGAGACTGTTCACTGAGGTGGAGTCGCTGTCTCGGCCATCCTTCTACAAGACAGCACAGAAACAACAAAGGCAGTTGGTCAGACACACTCAGAAATACGTACACACACAGGTTGGATCTACGGTCTGTTGCATGCACATACAAGCCATGTTAAAAAGGTACTCAAAGGTGGGATACAAGTGGTTATAGTAGCTATGTCCTGTCCAAGCATAGTAAATATATTCATTTTCAACCTGGTCTCAGTGGCAGTAATATAGTAAATCCTAAGTCTCCTTCCCTGTAGTATGATCTGTTATGTTTCATATGGCTTGTATCAATGCCACCGCTAAGTAGCACCTCTGCAGGACTCATGAAATATAGGCCTGCACTGAACACCACATACAGGCTAGTATAGGCTATATTATAGAAATGAAATGCAATTTCAATGTGAAATTTGCATCACTGGTTTTTTAGACACTGATAAACTGACATTATGCTCAAATATCCATAATAGCATGTTGGACACAATTTAGATAGAATGTACACATTTGTAGGTAGATAAGCTTATGTTAGGTAAGTGACTAAGGTTAGGAGCAGTGAAGAAAGTTGCAGGTAAATGCACATCTTCAAAGCTGGTGGACATAAAGGGAAAGTGAAACAACTGCAGTGGGAAGCAGGGAAGGGCAATGTTGGAATTGGTTTGAATGCAAACAGTAGTTGGTGCAATTCACCAAGATTACATGTGGTGGATCAATTCTACACACTGCAACTTTAATATAAATGTATTGATGAAATAGGCATTTGTATCCTTGCCTAATCCACTGAAAGTAGTAAAATACAAATAAAACTGTTAGACTGTTAAATTACAGTGCAGCTCACTTTTAAGCAGATGAAAAGATAACACTTTAGCTTTTTATGTTGTCCAGTCCAAACTTTGCATTTGTATTTAAAAAAAAGTTATACTAGCTTTACCACTTGCTAATTTGCCAAAACACTACATTTGAAAAAGTCTGTGATGAGGTTCAAACATTTCTAGATTTTCAAGTTTCATGCCCACCCATATAAAATGTCCTAATTTTATTTTTGCCTTAAATAGCCTTCTGTGTTGTAGAATTATACCAAAAATAGAATAGGCTGCTATCATACTACTTTGTGTGTTCCAGACCTACGCTTAATGTATTACATCCAGTCTGGGCAACCAGGCAGTCTTTTTATGTCTCCCAAAGCAGCAAAAGAGATTAAAAAAAAGTTAAGCATATTGGTTTTTCAAGCAATAAATTCAACAGGGAAGAATCTGTAGCTAACCATAAGAAGACAATTAACATCCCCTTAATCAGGAATCACTTTCAGTATCGTGACAGAACACTTGGCTGTTTCTGGCCATGTTGTTTTTCAGTTGTTGTTTTTTACCTCATATTGCAAAGAAGACACAGACTTGCTTATCATCTTCATCTGCTCTGGTACTGAAAGGGAGGAAGAGGGAGGGACGGCAGACACTGGAAGATTTGAAGTAGATAGGTCTCTGTTAGAAGTGCCAATACTCTCCCTGTCTGCTAATGGCTTAAGTCAATGGGTTAATGAAATTACAGAACAATGTAATGGACAAGTAGCATTATTCACCCTGGCCATATAACGTGCTCTCATCAACATGCTCTTAATGATCTACTCCCTGAAAATTATTCTCAAAACAACCTCAAGCTACCTAACCCTAGACAATTGTATAGATCAGAGAGAATTTGCCAGGCTTATGGAATTCGTAAAAGTTATACTGTGCCCTTTGATAGTCCAGTTGTATATTCCACATTGGTATATCGCTAATATAATAAATATATTATTATATTAATATATATATACGTATATACAGTGGGGAGAACAAGTATTTGATACATTGCCGATTTTGCAGGTTTTCCCACTTACAAAGCATGTAGAATTTTTATCATAGGTACTCTTCAACTGTGAGTGATGGAATCCAAAACAAAAACCCAGAAAATCACATTTTATGATTTTTAAGTAATTAAGGTGCATTTTATTGCATGCCATAAGAATTTGATACATCAGAAAAGCAGAACTTAATATTTGGTACAGAAAGCTTTGTTTGCAATTACAGAGATCATACATTTCCTGTAGTTCTTGACCAGGTTTGCACACACTGCAGCAGGGATTTTGGCCCACTCCTCCATACAGACCTTCTCCAGATCCTTCAGGTTTCGGGGCTGTCGCTGGGTAATACGGACTTTCAGCTCCCTCCAAAGATTTTCTAATCGGGTTCAGGTCTGGAGAATGGCTAGGCCACTCCAGGACCTTGAGATGCTTCTTACGGAGCCACTCCTTAGTTGCCCTGGCTGTGTGTTTCGGGTCGTTGCCACGACACATCTTCAATGCTCTTACTGAGGGAAGGAGGTTGTTGGCCAAGATCTCGCGATACATGGCCCCATCCATCCTCCCCTCAATACGGTGCAGTCGTCCTGTCTCCTTTGCAGAAAAGCATCCCCAAAGAATGATGTTTCCACCTCCATGCTGCACGGTTGGAATGGTGTTCTTGGGGTTGTACTCATCCTTCTTCTTCATCCAAACACGGCGAGTGGAGTTTAGACTAAAAAGCTCTATTTTTGTCTCATCAGACCACATTACTTCTCCCATTACTCATCTGGATCATCCAGATGGTCATTGGCAAACTTCAGACGGGCCTGGACATGCGCTGGCTTGAGCAGGGGGACCTTGTGTGCGCTGCAGGACTTTAATCCATGACGGCGTAGTGTGTTACTAATGGTTTTCTTTGAGACTGTGGTCCCAGCTCTCTTCAGGTCATTGACCAGGTCTTGCCGTGTAGTTCTGGGCTGATCCCTCCACTTCCTCATGATCATTGATCCCCCATGAGGTGAGATCTTGCATGGAGCCCCAGATCAAGCGAGATTGACCGTCATCTTGAACTTCTTCCATTTTCTAATAAATGCGCCAACAGTTGTTGCCTTCTCACCAAGCTGCTTTCTATTGTCCTGTAGCCCATTCCAGCCTTGTGCAGGTCTACAATTGTATCCCTGATGTCCTTACACAGCTCTCTGGTCTT
The DNA here is from genome assembly GCF_011004845.1 of Esox lucius. NCBI lineage: Eukaryota > Metazoa > Chordata > Actinopteri > Esociformes > Esocidae > Esox > Esox lucius. The sequence continues at coordinate 26,524,087 of NC_047575.1, read as the reverse complement.
GGCCATTGTGGAGAGGTTGGAGTTTGTTTGATTGAGTGTGTGGACAGGTGTCTCTTATACAGATAACAAGTTCAAACAGGTGCAGTTAATACAGGTAATGAGTGGAGAACAGGAGGGCTTCTTAAAGAAAAACGAACAGGTCTGTGAGAGCCGGAATTCTTACTGGTTGGTAGGTGATCAAATACTTATGTCATGCAATAAAAAGAAAATTAATTATTTAAAAATCATACAATGTGATTTTCTGTTTTTTTATTTTTTTATTCCATCTCTCACAGTTGAAGTGTACCTATGATAAACATTACAGACCTTCACATGCTTTGTAAGTAGGAAAACCTGCAAAATCGGCAGTGTACCAAATGTTTGTTCTCCCCACTGTATATATATATATATATATATATATATATATATATATATATATATATATATATATATATATATACACCGATCAGCCATAACATTATGACCACCTGTCTAATATTGTATTGGTCCCACTTTTGCCGCCAAAACAGCCCTGTCCTGTCAAGGCATGGACTCTGCTACACCTCTGAAGGTGTGCTGTGGTATCGGGGACCAAGACGTTAGCAGCAGATCCTTAAAGTCCTGTAAGTTGCGAGGTGGGGCCTTCATGGATCTGACTTGTTTGTCCAGCACATCCCACAGATACTTGATTGGATTGAGATCTGGGAAAATTGGATGCCAAGTCCACACCTTGAACAGGTTGTTGTGTTCCTCAAACCATTCCTGGACCATTTCTGTTTTGTGGCAGGCTGCATCATCCTGCTGAAAGAGGCCAATGCCATCAGGGAATACTGTTGCCATGAAGTGACGCATGCACCCGGCCATCCGTGTGATGTAAAAGGAAACGTGATTCATCAGACCAGGCCACCTTCTTTCATTGCTCTGTGATCCAGTTCTGATGCTCACGTGCCCATTATAGGTGCTTTAGACAGTTACATGGGTCAGCATGGGCACCCTGACTGGCCTGCGGCTACGCAGCCCCATATGCAACAAACTGCGATGCATTGTGTTCTGACATCTTTCTGTCAGTACCAGCAATGTGAGCTACAGTAGCTCGTCTGTTGGATCGGACAACACAAGCCAGCCTTCGCTCCACATGTGCATCAATAAGCCTTAGCTGCCCATGACCCTCTCACCAACTCACCGCTTTTCCTACCTTGGACCACTTTTGATAGGTACTGACCAGCATGCTCTGACCCAGTCTTCTAGCCATCACAATTTGGCCCTTGTCAAAGTCTCTCAGATCCTTACACTTTACAATTTTGCCTGCTTCAAATACATCAACTTTGAGGACAGAATGTTCAGTTGCTGCCTAGTATATCCCACCCACTGACAGGTGCCATGATAACGAGATTATCAGTGTTATTCAATTCACCTGTTAGTGGTCATAATGTAATTGTTGATCAGTGTATATAGAGCTACGGGTAAAAAAAGAGACCACTGCACCAAAAAAGTTTAAAAAAGCGTTCAATTTGCAGTGGTCTCTTTATTTTAACCCTTACTCAGAACCTTCCTTTTCAAATTTTTTGGAAAGGAAAGAAAAAGGTGTAGTGGTTTCTTAATTTTTTCTGGAGCTGTATATCAAATATCACTAATAAATACATGATCATAGAAAATAACACCAAGAAATCACATTCAGTATAGGCCAACTATAACATAAATGTATTAGCAATAGTGGTTTTCCTTCAAATTTAAGAAAAAGTCTACATATATATAAAGTCTACACACCCCTGTTAAAATGAGAATGAGACAAAGACAAATCATGTCAGACCTTTTTCCACCTTTAATGTGACCTATAACGTGAACAATTAAATTGGAAAACAAACTGCAATCTTTGAGGGGGAAAAATGAAAAACTCACAATAACTTGGTTGCATAAGTGTGCACACCTTTAAAATAATACTTGGTTCGTGCACCTTTTGATTTTATTACAGCATTCAGTCTTTTTGGGTAGGAGTCTATTAGCGTGGCACATCTTGACATGGCAATATTTGCCCACTCTACTTTGCAAAAGTGCTCCAAATCTGTCAGATTGGGAGGACATCTCCTGTGCACAGCCCTATTCAGATCACCCCACAGATGTTCAATTGGATTCAGGTCTGGGCTCTGGCTGGGCCATTCCAAAACATTAATCTTCTTCTGGTGAAGCCATACTTTTGTGGATTTGGATGTGTGCTTCGGGTCGTTTCCGTGCTGAAAGGTGTACTTCCTCTTCATCTTCAGCTTTCTAATAGATGCCTGAAGGTTTTGTGCCAAAATTGCCGGGTATCTGGAACTGTTCATAATTCCCTCCAGCCTGAAAAAGGCCCTGGTTCCAGCTGAAGAAAAACAGCCCCAAAGCATGATGCTACCACCACCATGCTTCACTGTGGGTATGGTGTTCTTTGGGTGATGTGCAGTGTTGTTTTTGCGCCAAACATCTTTTGGAATTATGGCCAAAAGGTTCAACCTTGGTTTCATCAGACCATAACACATTTTGATGTTTGTTTTGCAAACTTCAGCCAGGCGTGGAGGTTTTTCTTTGTAAGAAAAGTCTTCCGTCTTGCCACCCTACCCCATAGCCCATTCATATGAAGAATACGGGAGATTGTTGTCACATGTAGCACACAGCCAGTACTTGCCAGAAATTCCTGCAGTTCCTTTAATGTTGCTGTAGGCCTCTTGGAAACCTCCCTAACCAGTTTTAATTTAGCCTTTTCATCAATTTTGGAGGGACGTCTAGGTAATGTCTCTGTTGGGCCATATTTTCTCCACTTGATGATGACTGTCTACACTGTGTTCCATGGCTTTAGAAGCTCTCTGCAGACCATGGCTTTTGCCCTGAGATACACCTGAACTTTATTTGTGATTAATCAGAGTCACGTTAAATGATGGCAGGTGTGTAATTACTTCTATTTAACATGAGTTTGAAAGTGATTGGTTAATTCTGAACACAGCCACATCCCCAGTTATAAGAGGGTGTGCACACTTATACAACCAGGTTATTGTTTTTTCATTTTTCACCCTAGAAGATTTCAGTTTGTTTTTCAATTGAAGTTTTCACATTATAGGTCACATTAAAAGGTCTGACCTGATTTATCTTTGTCTCATTCTTTTACATCACAAAAACCTGACATTTTAACAGGGGTGTGTATACTTCATATCCACTGTATATATTGTTTCTATTCAATTGAATTGAACAGAAATACTCACCATCATTCACAGTTTTAATGATTGCACCTTCTTGGTCAGTTTTATTGTCTTCTCCTAAGAAAGTAAACACATTTTTGGGTATTCACTTGTTATCTTCATAAATCAAGAAAACAAGATAATAATTCTCATTTCTGAAACAATTTACAGGAAGTCTTAATCTAACAGTTCAAACAATTGGCCATAGCTAACCACTTGAGAATCGCATCTCTCAAGCCTCAATCGAGCTTAAGAAGACAAAGAACTCTCTAATTACGTTTTGGCGGTGATAGAATGTCTTCCATACTTCTGGATAAGGGTCTTGAAGTCATTTGTTTCTTCTCTACTCTGATAAGGCTTAAGTCCTCCTCATGACCTGCCACAGATAAACAAAATCAGCTCTGGAATACAGAACTGAACAGATGAACAACCAACAGGCCAGTCTTAGATTTAATGTCATTAGGAAGTGAAACGCCCTCATTTGACATTCCCAGACTGGGTACTTACATTGTTTTCAAGAGTTGCAATGCAAATACTTGCATGGCAAGATTAGGGAATGATTAGGAAAGATTAGGGAATCTTAAAATTAGTTTGTTTTCATTACAGTCAATTAATTCTTTGAAATACCCTCAAAATACAAATAAGTATTTACTTATTTCCCAATTGCTTAAACATCCAGTTTGTGGTTTATTACGTTTGTGATATATAAAGATTTGAAGAGGGGATTTCCTAAATATTTTATGAGGCTGTGGAAACATCTAGTAATAAAATGGAATAAACTAGTCAGTGCGTTTGGTTGCTACAACATGGACATCATGATAATTTTATAGAGACCAGGGAGGGGCAGTATATATGATAAATGTATTCACAATACGTATTTCTAATACAAAATAGTCTTTTGTAGTATGTATTTGATAGGGTTGATGAAAATGTTGTCATATTTTGTATCAAAATACTTTTTTGTATTTTGTAGTTTAAAAATACTGTAAAATACTTTTTGAAAAGTCTACATGATGATCATCATAAAAATGTTGCCTCTGATTGTTGCCTTCTCTGTAATTTGCCCAGACCTGTTGAGAACAGAACAGAAAATGTATCCATACCCCAAGGTGAGAAATGGGTAGGTTGCCAGCTTTCCATTTTTAGCAAAATGTGTTAACATTTTTAACAGTTCATGTTATGTTTTTGTTTTCATTTTAATAGCCTAGGCTAAATTGTTTACCAATTTATGTAATTTTCTAACTAACTATTTGACCTAAAACTTGCTGGGTGAAAAACTGCTCTATACCTATGTTCTGAGGCTCACAATAGATTCAGTGGTTGGATTTGGGTGAATACTCTGATTAGGCTAACCCTACTTCTGATCACGTTTCTGGCTACATTTAAAAACAAATCATATTGATTATTTAATAATTGTTGACAAAGTGCAAAAAAAAAAACTTCCAAATCGGTGTCCAAATATTGATAATTGACTGCTAAATGATTTGATAGGATCATGATTTTGCATACCATTTTGTGAATGACTGCCTGACACTGCCTGATGATTAACAATAAAATGATAAATTACTTAGAAACTAGTTGCTATGAATAAAGGTGCCATCAGTTGTCTTCTTATGAATAACTTGTTTGTTATTGAGTCAGTCTTGCTGATGCAAAGTTGGCCCTTCATTACCAAACACCAACAATGAAATTAGCATACAGTTATGAGTCATTAGCAAACTCCTAGTTAAACTTTAAACTGTTGGTTACTTTAAACTAACCTTCATCTAGGTGAATATTTGATCTGTTAACTGGTTGCATATGTCAGATTTATCACATGACTCGTTAGGCAGAGAAAAGCTGTTGCTATCAAACATTGTCTACTTAATCAACTGATTCAGTGCACTGGTTTAGGGGTAACTCAAATAGGCTGATAGATGGAAGGTTTACAAAGTGATTTTCTGCTCTTTAGTAAAAGTATTTTTAGTATTTAAAAAATACAAAAATACAGTATTTTATTTTGTATGGTGTGGCTGCTGTATTTTGTAGTTTATTTTGATACACTTAAAAATAAGGCATTTGGTATCTTATTTTAAAATAAATATTGATGTATCTTTGCCCATCTCTGTTGGAGACAATCATCCTGTACCTATGTAAAAAACAGATAAAATATGAAAGAAAAACATGATGAAGCACAGACCAGTGCCATGAAACATAGAACAGATCTTATTGGCTGAGTGCAAAATTATAGTTTAATATGAGATTTAAAAAAAATACTGTTAGTATTGTAGGCATTTTGCTAATCTACTTCCTAACCCTAACCCTAACTATTAGTAAACCATCATTGGCTATGCAAACCTGGCTAAAGGAGCAATAAGGCACAATTGGTTCAAGTTCAAAACAATTGTGATATTCACATGGGACACAGACGGTCTAGCAAGCATGATTTGACACTACTTGAAAGCCAAATAAACTTATGGGAGGAATCAGAAGAACGGAAAGATCAGAAATACAGCTCCGGAAAAAATTAAGAGACCACTGCACCGTTTTCTTTCCTTTCCAGAAAAGTTGAAAAGGAATGTTTTGAGTTAGGAACAGAAGCGTTCAATGTGCAGTGGTCTCTTAATTTCAATCCCTCTGTTCCTCACTCAAAACTTTCCTTTTTGACTTTTTTAGAAAGGAAAGAATAAGGTGCAGTGGACTCTTAATTTTTTCCAGAGCTGTATGTGATGGTCAAGATTAGCCTCCACAATATAATCATTCGCCATTTCACTTCTAAATCATTAGAACTATGTTGGAGGATAAAATGCAAAGCTCACAACTTGAACTTGCCCAAGATTGAGACCAGATCTCAGGCATGCTTCTTCTGGATGAGCCGTCGACACATTTCTCAGTGGACCTGGGACTGATCAAACATGGACTCCCCTTACTGTTTCTCGTGCTCAAAGGGAATGCAGTGTTGCCAGAAGGAGTAATATGCTGAGGGTCTGCTTTTTCTGAGATAAACTGATGGATATGTGTCCTCTGATGGACAGGGAGTCCCAAATAATGTTGATTGCTCTGGGGAATGAAAGATCTTGCTGGGTAGGGATACATTTCAGAGTCTTTCGATTGCCCAGGGAGCTTTCTTTCAGCAGGAACCCTTTTGATAGCTTCAGAGGCTCTCTTCACATGGGGGTGCCAATGATCTGACCCAGAGGACTGCTGACAGTCCTCCTGAACATGTAAGTTTCCTAAACTAACCCTTCTGACAGGATGAGGAATTGACTTAGTGGGCGATTGTGAAGGCCGCATAGAATAGAGTGAGCTCTGTGCTGAGCCTCTCCGTGGCATGTTCGGGCAAACCAGCCTTTTCTTTTCAGGTTTAATCTGTGTTGTGGAAGAGGTGATTCCTAGAGTATGTTTACTGAACTTTGATAACTGCTTCACCTCATGTGAAAGTCCTTTTCTCTGTCTAACCACTGGTGTTGATCTCTCTGGCTCATTTCTAGGCTCCCTTGTGGGTGAAACTTTGTCTGTGAGGAAGGTTTTTAATGGAGAACTATCACACCCGACTCCCTCGAAACCTGATGAATCTTTGTGCAGGTCTGTTGGGTGAGTCGTTGAAGGACCTCTCTTTAGTTCATCATCAGTTATGTCTTTCCACTTTGGAAGTTCAGATCTATGAAGACATGTTTCAGGACTTGAAGGCCTTCCTTTCAAAATGTCAATCTTGCTTGGATCTTGCAGAATTACATAATCCACATCCCTAACATTACAGTGACTCCTCAATGACGTATTTAAACATGCTTTGGCGGAACCCTTTCCTATTTTCTCATCCATAGAGAAGCCTGAGGTTCTGGTCTTCACTACATATGAGGAAGTGCTTTGCTTATCATAGTCAACTAGGTCAGTTTCAGTTGGTCTTAGTTCAGACTGAGAAGTGGCAACTGATTGGTGAATTGGAGAGGATTCTGAACATCCGTGGGTTTCACTATTCAAAGCCTTCTTTGGTTTGCAAACAATAACCCTTGGCCCAGTATTCTCCTTTTCCCAGAAAGACTTCAGGTTGTTGATCTTAGCCTTCATGCTTGGCTGTGGACTGAGAGATCGGCTAACTAGCGACACTTGGATACCCCCCCGCTGGCCATAACTGTGGCTGGATGGAGAGACAGGTAAAGGAATGGTTGCCTTTTCTTCTGGCTGGACAGCCTGTGATGCCACTGCCAAGCCCACAGATGAACTGGAATGATGTTCAGATATTAGGACAGATCCTGCCCTGAATGGTCCATCTACGTCAGGAATTTTAAACATTCTATTGCCTTCAACAGAAGATGCAGATGTTTCATCATGTGACAGAGTAGCACAAAGGTCTGCGTTGCAATTTTGTGAGGTTTCTACCTTCTGGAAGACTGTATGTGTAACCAGCATGGCTGGTTCAAGCCTATCATTGCTCATTGTTCCAAAGTTTTTGAACTTTGTCATGGCGCTTACGTCAAAATCATGCTGAATATCTGGACAAGACAGCGTGGCATTCTTAGCAATGTCAACCTCTCTACTTACTGGTACTTCACATTGTGTACTATCAGAGCTTAGTTTACCAAGCAGTGTTGTAGGGTCACTTTTCCAAAAATATTTATCTGGTAAAATCTCTTCTCCATATGCACTATTTTCTGCCTCCTGTGGAATTTGATCCATTCCTTGTTTAACTTCCCTAGCGTCTGGTATGTCCTCACTATTAGAAGACTGTTCGTCAACAACACATTCATGCTGATATTGCTGCTGGTCAGAAGAAGTATTGACAGTGGATTGGGAGAAACCAATGTTCAGAAGGGCATCATCTACTTTGATCTGTTCAGAAGGGATCAAGTCCTCATCAACAGAACACAGCACCGCAGGGCTTTTCTCTTTTCTTGCTTCCCATCTACTAAATATCCCTAGAAGCCTTCTCTGAGCCTTCAGGGACAAGAGATTTGATGGTTTCTCCGAGGCAGCATCACTTGGTATCTCATCTGTGATGATGTTGACTGGACTCTCTGGTTCATCAATGGGTTGAAGCTGTGCCTGTGGCATGTCACTGCGTCCCCAGCTGAACCAATCACGGATCTTAGCCAGGGATTGGGCATCCTCCTCTTTTGTCTTGGTGGGGGAAAGCCCCTGGGTCCCAGCCCCCAAAAGTATGGGCTTACCTGACTCCTGCTGAGCTGAATGGAGGTTGGAAACCTGAGGGTTAAGGGACTGAGCATGACACTGCTCATGTTGGTCTGAAAGAAAATCAAAACAATTTGGATCATTTATCACTTGTATATGTTGACAAAAATAAGGAAAATGCAACTCAGTATAGATTAATGGAATATGAAAAGCATGTAAAAATCGAGACAGTAATTTTAAAGCCTGAATACCCCCATTCCTTGTAGTCTCAATTCACCAGTCACCATCAGCAAATTATTAGAATCATATATGAAATTGGATCATTCATGTATGAAAGCAAGCAGGTTAGTGGTTAAGAAACATAGACCAGGTGAGTAGTAAAATCTCCAAAATGAATTGATTAAAAAGTTAGAATGAGTCTCTACACGCAAAAAAAACTATGATGCACTATTTTAATTAATTGATGAGTCTATTGTTGATTAATATATTAATGTAATCTCATTCATCAACTGATTACATTTTAGTTGCACTAGCCTCACCAGCAGAGACCTGGGCTAGGTCTGTGTTTAGGCCTCTCCCTCACCTAAGTCTGCTGGTCTTTGCCTATCAAGAGTGGAATGTTGCAGGCAGCCAGGTGAACCCAGAGATGGCCAAGCCTCCATTTCTTTCTTATGTGGTCCATCATCATCCTGGACAGTACAGCTGTTGGTGCTACTTGTGTCTAAGCGCATTATCTCCTTCTCTCCTTCAGGGTGGCTAGTACTGTCCAAATCCAGCAGACTATGTTCGCTCACTTCCTTTCCATCCTGCATCTTACTGGGCCATTTCATGCTGCTCCTGCCCACTGCAGGGCCAAACCTCACCTGTTTCCTGTCTATCCAGCCCTGGTACTCTCTTTCCCTGACAGGCATGCTGGGTGGCTTTAAGAGCAAAGTTTGGTGGCTATGTGGTTTTGGTTCATGGCAGCATACGGGGTGGAACTGAACACCGTCGTTGGAGAAGCAGCTGGGGCTGTGTTTGAGGATGCTTCTCGGGACAGGAGAGGTGGCCTGCTTGACTGACGGGCTATTGTTTCCCGTGAAAGAGTCCTGGGATTTGGAAGTTATAGTTCTTTGTTTTGGCATTGGTAGAGGTGCACTCTGGATGTATTCGTAACTGGCCAGTTTTTGGTTAGTAAGATGAGCAATGCAGCCCCCAGATGATGGTAGAAACTCTACGGGTGGAAAAATGGCGGGTGGAAATTAGGGCACAAAAGCAGGTGCCTAAAGCAAGCATGATGTTTCAAAAAACCCTGATAATGCAATTTATGGTTACATACACATACAGTGGATCCTAATCTAAATGCAAATACATTAAATGAGTGGTGGATCTGGTAATTTGACGGACATTTGCACTTGTTGGCTTGTTCACATTCTTAATGGATAAGTCGTCACCAGGATTTGATGACAGCTTGGGTTAATTGTTCATTCTAGAGAATGGTTTGTTTTTTGTGTATTTGGTTAAACCACCAACGTTTGAGCATCAGTGTGACTTCTTCAGGTTTATGCCGACATGTTAGTGGTTTGTCTTCTATATCACTTAGCTTAAGCTGGAGTTTGAAGCTTTTGCATTGTTTTATAGCCTACAGTTTATTTACTGTCAGTAACTCTACTAACCTTCACACATTTCTTTTTCAAAATAATATTTAAATCTGAAAGTTTTTTCTGACATTACAATTACAGACCTGTAGCACAGGCAGTTCAGTTTAGGGATTTGGAGTCAGGCTACATGCCTTTTTGAGTAATCCCTCAATCCCTTAATTTGCACACCCTTCAGTTTGCCTTACTTTTGTTGGAAAACTCCTGAAAAAGCTATACAGCTTCACATCCTTCACGAAACTCAGATTCAACTAAATACAAAAGCACTGGCTATTATACAAGGGCACTGCCAGTCTCTTAACCAAATAATGAATATAAACATTCTTTGGTTTTGGTAATAGGAATCTAGAACATGAACTACAGAAAACAAATTTAATGTGAAGGAAATACAAGATCAATATTGAGCTCACTGCATAAAAATACATGCATATTCATGCAATGAAGATTGAACATTGCGGCAATTTCTTTAAAGTGCACCAGAAAAAAACCGAAAGCCCAGGAGAAATACTGAAAGCCGTGAAGAGGATTCATATGCAACACCTTTGATTTGATCAGTTACCCACACTTACGTTTTTTTGTACAGAAAATGCTTTGAATGTTTGTCCATCTAGCCGTCCACTCCATTAAAAACACAACACAGTATGTGTTACAGTTGAATCGTGAAGACTACATTACTTCAGTTAAGATGCCAGTTACATGAAGACAGAAAACTTAAGCCATAAAATAAAGAGCATGTCAGAGTTCAGTGTGCATTTGAACGTTTTGAATGTTCCTTCATACTGCCAACATAACATAGCTGAAAACCATATTTACAAAACAATTAATAAAAGTAACAAGTAACTAACTTCTCAACTGTAAGGCTTCAGACGTTTGTAACATGTGACACAAGGTTAAGTAATGTTTATGACTACTTAAGCAGGCATTATGACAGAACATCCAAATGACATGTTATTACCATATCTAAATATTCGCTTGCTGTCCATTTCTGTTTTATTCTTGGATACAAAAATGGACTCAACAGATAATGCACAGGTAAGGAGCTTACCCCTGTCAGGTGTCTTGGTTGGGTCAATTCCTCCATTAGTTAACTGGCCTTCTGTTTCATCCAAAGTCGCAGATGAAAGTTGTGTGCTGTTGAATGGGTTCTGTCTTTGCTTCAGTACAGTAGGAGGGATACACAGGTTGGCAACAGCAATGGAACAGCAATAAGTAATAGAAGTAATATTGTTCACATTTATATGTGTGTGTGTGTATGTGTGTGTGTTTTAGTTTACATTTACCAGAATGTTAAGTGTTAAGTTTAGGTTTAAGGATAGGGTTAGAGCTTAAGCATCAATCAACAAGACACATCTTGAAAACGTGTGCAGTTATGCACATGTGTGAGTGCAGATGTGAACATATACAGTTAGGTCCAGAAATAATTGGACACTGACACAGGTTTGGTAATTCTGGTTTATATTCACGTTACAGTTAAATAATGAAAATGGGCTTACAGTCTCTCAGCTTTAATTTGAGGGTGTTCCAATCCAAATTGGAGCAATGGTTTAGGAACTACAGCTCTGTAATACATAGCCCCCTCTTTTTCAAGGGACCAAAAGTAATTGGACAATTGACTCAAAAGCTGTTTCATTGACAGGTGTGGGCTATTCCTTTGTTATTTCTTCATCAATTAAGCAGGTAAAAGGACTGGAGTTGATTCCAGGTGTAGCAGCTGCATTTGGAAGATGTTGCTATGAACTCACAACATGTGGTCAAATGATCTCTCAATGCAAGTGAAACAAGCCATCTTAGGCTGCAGAAAAATCCTTCAGAGAGATTGCAGGAATATTAGGAGTGGCCAAATCAACAGTTTGGTACATTCTGAGATTAAAAGAACACTGGTGAGCTCTGCAACAGAAAGGCACGGAAGACAACAGTGGTGGATGATCGTAGGATCCTTTCCATGGTAAAGAAATACCCCTTCACAACATCCAGCCAAGTGAACAACACTCTCCAGGAGGTAGGCATATCAGTATCCAAGTCTACCATAAAGAGAAGACTTAATGAGAGCAAATACAGAGGGTTTACCACAAGGTGCAAACCATTCATAAGCCTCAAGAATTGAAAGGCCAGATTAGACTTTTCAGCGAAGTTGATTGGACGGCGCTTCACTTTACACATGGACAAAGAACCCAAAACATGCTGTGAAAGCAACCCATTAGTTTTTTAAGGCAAAAAGACGAATAATCTGCAATGGCTGAGTCAATAACCTGATCTCAACCCAAACGAGCATTCATTTCACTTGCTGAAGACAAAACCTAAGGCAGAAAGACCCACAAACAAACAACAACTGAAGACAGCTACAGTAAAGGCCTGGCAAAGTATCACAAAGGAAGAAACCCAGTGTTTGGTGATGTCCATGCATTCCAGACTTCAAGCAGTCATTGCCTGCAAAGTATTCTCAACAAAGTTTTAAAAATAAACATTTTATTTATAATTGTGTTAATTTTCATCCAGTTACATTTGAGCCTCTGAAATAAGGGGACTGTGTATGAAAATTGTAGCAATTCCTGAACATTTCATATAATACATTGAATTAAATCTAAAAGTCTGCACTTCAATTGAATCTTGGTTATTTCATTTCAAATCCATTGTGGTGGTGTACAGAGACACAATTATGAAAATTGTGTCAGTGTACAAATATTTCCGGACCTAACTGTACTTTGCTGATAAAAATCATATTAACAAGAATAAATAAGAGTTATATCTGAACTAACCTTTGAGGAAGACGGCAAAACTCTTTTCAGCATATCTTGTGACTCTTTGGGCAGATTGTCACCGTCTTCCCTAAGGTGAATAACACAATAACAATGAATAAAATACAAAAGCAACAGACATCTACACTGAAGTTTTCAGCATTAGGTCTGAAAAACAACTAATAGATGAGAAGCTGATACTGCCACAAACACTTCCATGTCACAAGACACACACAAGTAGTTACAAAGTAAGGAGATCTTCAACATAGAGGATCATTGCAGGAGTGCCTATAAGGCTGTTGGCTGGTGTATGGGTATCAAACATGCAAAAGGTCAAATCCGGAAGGAAGGTTGACATAAAAATATGTATTTTTAAGTACGACATTGAAGTATTTTTCTTATCTTGGCTCTATACATCAAAGATTTGGATTTAAAATCAGATATTATGAGGTCGGAGTACAGAGATCAGATTTTTTTTGCAAGTTTGTTTAACCATTCATACATACTTTGCCTGTTTAGATATTTTTCCTCAACTATGTATTTCTTTGGTTTCTACGCTATTATTACCATGGAAACCGAAGAAAACAAGAGCATGTGAGTTTTGCTCTCAGAAGCAGATTACTGTGAACCTATAGCTGGCCCCATTACAAGCTACTTACTGTCTGAAGGAATCCTTTAGCAATCATGCCCATATGATCTGGGCTAATACTTAATCCCATTTCTACAAGTATGTGAAAGCCCTACAAAACACGGTCTGAGATCCCAGTTAGTTTATTTTTTAATAGGGCTGGTGAAGACGATACAAATAAAGGAGCAGCAATAGTAAACTCATAGCCGGTCCAGCGAGGAAATATACTGTATATTTGAAACATTACTTTGAAAAATTCTGGTAATTTGTGCTTGCAGCACGGTAAAAATATGTTCATCAAGTGCTCAAAATAAAAAAAAGGCAATGCACTACTTTAGTAAGTGACCAAAAGCAAAAACCACCATTGAAAAAAGTGAGACATTTGTATACAACATTGTTTTTGCACTTGCTTATGCAACCACTAGGCCTAATTAAAGTTTGTCGTTTATTGTATTAAAAATAAGTTTGTTTGTGTGATCAGTGAAATTACTTGAACACAATGGATCCGAAAAGGCTCACCTGTAGTAGTGTTTGGACTTTTCAGGGGTCTCCTCCAAAAGACCTGACAGTTCAGGAGGAACATACACATCTTGGTTCTCACTGTTCACGAAGCTGGGTCTCTCTGACCACATCTGGGAGAGCTCCACTACAAGACCGAAATAATGGGATACAGGCATAAGAAGCAGAACAGCCTGGCCATATAAACAGTGGATATAAAAAGTCTACACACCCGTGTTAAAATGCCAGGTTTTTGTGATGTAAAAGAATGAGACAAAGATAAATCATGTCAGAATTTTTTCTGCTTTTAATGTGACCAATAATGTGAACAATTCAATTGAAAAACAAACTGAAATCTTCGAGGGCGAAAATGTAAAAGAAAAACCTTACAATTACCTGGTTGTATAAGTGTGCACACGCTGTGTTCAGAATTAACCAATCACATTCAAACTCATGTTAAATAGAAATCATTACACACTTGCCATCATTTAACGTGACTCTGATTAATCACAAATAAAGTTCAGCTGTTCTAGTAAGATTTTCCTGACATTTTCTTAGTTGCATCTCAGAGCAAAAGCCATGGTCCACAGAGAGCTTCCAAAGCATCCAAGGGATCTCATTGTTGAAAGATATCAGTCAGGAGAAGGGTACCAAATAATTTCCATTAGATATACCATGGCACACAGTGAAGACAGTCATCATCTAGTGGAGAAAATATGGCACAACAGAGACATTACTAAGAACTGGACGTCTCGCCAAAATTGATGAAAAGACTATAGGAAAACGGTCAGGGAGGCTTCCAAGAGCCCTACAGCAACATTAAAGGAACTGCAGGAATTTCTGGCAAGTACTGGCTGTGTGCTACATGTGTCAACAATCTCCTGTATTCTTCATATGAATGGGCTATGGGGTAGGGTGACAAGACGGAAGACTTTTCTTACAAAGAAAAACATTCAACATGCAACATGCAAAAACAAACATCAAGTCACCCAAAAGCACGTGGGTACATGTGTTAATGTCTGATGAAACCAAGGTTGAACTTTTTGTCCATAATTCCAAAAGACACTGCACATCACCCAAATAACACCATACCCACAGTGAAGCATGGTAGTGGCAGCATTATGCTTTGGGGCTGTTTTTCTTCAGCTGGAATCACGGCCTTAGTCACGGTGGAGGGAATTATGAACAGTTCCAAATACCAGGCAATTTTGGCACAAAACCTTCTGGCGTTCGTTAGAAAGCTGAAGATGAAGAGGAAGTTCACCTTTCAGCACGACAACGACTCCAAGCACACATCCAAATCCACAAAAGCATGGCTTCACCAGAAAAATATTAAAGTTTTGGAATGGCCCAGCCAGAGCCCAGACCTGAATCCAATTGAACATCTGTGAGGTGATCTGAAGAGGGCTGTGCACGGTAGATGTCCTCGCAATCTGACAGATTTGGAGAAGAGTGGGCAAATATTGCCATGTCAAGATGTGCCATGCTAATAGACTCCTACCCAAAAAGACTGAGTACTGTAATAAAATCAAAAGGTGCTTCAACAAAGTATTAGTTTAAAGGTGTGCACGATTATGCAACCAGGTTATTGTGGATTTGTTGGGGGGGGTTTCCTCAAATTTTTTAGTTTGTTTTTCAATTGAATTGTTCATGTTATAGGTCACATTGAAGTTGGATTTTTCTTTGTCTCATTCTTTTACATCACAAGAACCTAGCATTTTAACAGGGGTGTGTAGACTTTTCATATCCACTGTACTTTGGAGGACGTAATCTACTTTTGAGTCTCCCCAACCTGCTGGAGGATTTCTGCAATGAGATAAGGACATAATTGTAAAATGGACGTTTAGAAATTGGGAAGGGTGGGATCTGATTTCCAGTCTATTAGGCCATTAGGCCAAGACAAAATTCCCTTTTGGCCAGAGCCTGGTGTCAAATTCGAAGCTGGACATTCAGGGCATCTTCACGTCACAAATAAATGTATTTGCCACATAAAGCAATCCTTATCATTAGCAGTCCTTATAATGAAGTGAAGGATTAGAATGAACATTCCTGTTAGGCAAATTTAGGCACAGTCTTTATGCTTAATGAACTTCACCCTGCCTCACAAAAACAAAATAATCCATGCTATTTTAGAGGAAAACTGGCTGCACATGACAGAGCATGAATAGTTAACCCATTAAATAACATGCATAATCAAAATCACATTTTATGCTATTGTACAGACGTCTGATAGTTGTGCAGCCACCCAAGCCATCCACGGATGTTCAGTTACGATTAGAGACTAGGAAATCGCTGACGATGATTCGACCACATTGTTATGTTTGATTACTCACATATTGTCACAGGTTTCTTCCCACTTATGGAAGCTCTTATGATATCAGAACCGTGGATTCTATCTCTGTGACGTCTTGATTTTGTCTCGTAAAACCACTCCCCAGTCAGGTACTTCAACTTGCTCTTGTCATGTACTTGCTTTTGTAGATTTCTAAGTGGAGAGAGGGTGAAAGTTCCAAATACAACAACAAATTAAAAAACACAAATGGAGGCCTAGCAGAGGGAATACGATAAGTTAGTAACAGCTTATGTGAAAGACTGGAAAACCTCATTGAGTTTCATGTAATCCACTCATGTTGTCTATTTTTGTGTGTATGTCATCCAGGTCTGTGTACCAGAAGTTCGCCACAAAGATATTAAAAACTTACTAATTTGTCCCCATATGATCATGGGGCTGGTCCCTACTAGAAAATAAATGTGGTTTCAGGATTATTGTTTGGTTAAGGGTATAGAATGGGGTTTACATTTAGGTTTTAGTATTATGACTGAGGTTTATGTTTCGGTTAGTGTAAAGGTACATGTTAAGATTTAGGTTAAGGTTTGAGGTTTGGGGCTAAGGGATAGGGAGCATGGATTTCTGTTCTTCCACTAGTCCCTACAAGGATAGAACTTAATTTTGTGGATGCGAGGGAGAGGGAGAGTTAGGCATGGATAACAACATAGTCAAATGCTTTTAATTTTGCATTCAGTCAGTGGTAAGAAAAGTGACACCCACTGTGTTGATATTTGATATTTAAATATAAAAGCCTTTGAATCACAAACTTATTTTATAAATACTTTCAGTAAGTAATACATTACATTTTATAAAAAAATATTCTATGGTCAAGGGAATTCATATTATTTTATTCATATACAGCTCTGGAAAAAATTAAGAGACCACTGCACCTTTTTCTCTCCTTTCCAAAAAAGTTGAAAAGGAAAGTTTTGAGTGAGGAACAGAAGCGTTCAATTTGCAGTGGTCTCTCAATTTTAACCCTTCTGTTCCTCACTCAAAACCTTCCTTTTCTACTTTTTTGGAAAGGAAAGAAAAAGGTGTAGTAGTCTGTTAATTTTTTCTGGAGCTGTATATAAGAGTATCTATCTAAGATTTGGATCATGTCTTTAGGGTTGACCAACACACAAAGATTCCACAAGGATTAAACCTATTTATCTTTTTTAAAATTTCTATTTTTGCTGGCATATGAAAATACGATTAAAATATGAGTATCAGGCAAATGTACAGAATGTCATTTTTCATTTCTCACAATTTCAGCACTTGTATGTTTACCAACAAAGAATAACAGTACTGTCATTCTTAGTTTGTAGATACGCTGCTAATCGCAAGGCCCTCTAAAGGGTGGTGAAGTCTGCGGAGCGTGTCATCGGCTGCCACCTCCCCTCTGTGCAAGGTAACTACCATACACAACACCTTAGGAAAGCATGGAACATCATCAAAGACTACAGCCACCCAGGCTATGGTCTGTTCACACTGCTGCCATCTGATAGTTGCTACCAGAGCATTAGGGCACACTCCTCCAGACTCACAAAAAGTTTTGCTCTGATGTCTTTCTATGTAGATTCATTGTACATTAGAATATTTGTATGCACCATTCATAGGCATATTACACTTACAATTATATTTTTAATAATAAATATTTCTAACCATATTGTTCATATTCCCCATTCTATTCGCTTTAAAATTGCTACTAATTTACATGTTATGTAAATGTTTTCTTTATTTTGGCTTTATATATTTCTTAATTCTTCCCGTGTAGATGTTGTGTGCCATGTCACAAACATTTCTTTGTTCAGAATGACACTGTTTTATTCAATGCATTTAATAAATAAAAAGACTTTGACCACTGATGTCTTAAGCAATCGGCAACAACTAGGTCAGACAAGGAAAACAAAAATGTCTGTTCCATGACAGAAAAATCTTCTTAATATTAACTTTTTCTTCTGTTTTCCAATGTCCTAATAACAGCACACTGGGCTGAACATGAAAAGGTACACAGTATATTCTATTGTAAAATAATATAGGCAATAAAAGGTTTTTGTATGTAGTCACATTTACTGTTTTTGAAGTCCTGTGCTAATTATATGACAAAACATCCATGCTATGTAAATGTAATGCATCTTTACCAGGGGGTAAAGTTCAAACCAATCAACTAGTGAGAGGATGTCAAGCCACCATCTTATTGAACCCCAACAGCTATCAAAGCTTCAAGCTATTAACAACAAGGATTTTAATATTGATGGTACATGTTCTGCCCAGTGTGTTTTTAACACCTATTTGAAGGCTTGCTTGTACATTAATAATTACATTATTGTCATAGGGAAAATTACAGATTGAAACCTGGTGTATGAGAACACATGATGGAATGTAAACTCACTTCACACGCTGTTCCTCTGACTTCTTAAGATTGGCATCCCTTTTTAGCACAGACAGGATCATTTCCTGCTCCATCTCCGTAAGGTAGGTCAGGTCAATCATGGTGCCAAGCCCACCCAAAAAGTGTCTCCTCAGAAAACAAAATGGTTGTCAACTTAAAGCGACTGTCCAGGGTCTGTGATGATGATAGTTCCTGTTTGTCTAGAAAAATGGCTTGCTGAAGTGTCCTGATGTGGTTATGTATATGGACTCATAGAATTCCAGCGTCTCCTGGTACACAGGTCCTTGAAGTCCACGTGCCGGTTAGTAGCGTTAGCTTATGTGCTTAAGTGCAGGCATCGAGTTTGCAAAGGCTTTTATGCAATTGGTTGCTCGGTAAGTTTAGCAGGTCACCGAAGTAGATGAAATTCCCACGTTTGTATGTATTAGGCTGCTGCATGCACAGTTATGGTGGTGGTCTGGCAAAGATCCAGCATAAGCACCTGCAAAACAACATTTGTCAAAATTTATATCAATAAAAAAAGAAAATGCTGCTCAGTTGATACTCTGTCATTAAAACATACAGTACAATAGCTGCACATTCTTACATTTTCTCTGAACACAATGTTTCCTGAGTTTGGGGAAACCTGCAGGATGTCATTTTCCCATATCGACCTCAAGAATCAGAGGGTGGTAGATTAGGAAACATGTGATACAGTTTGGTCATCTGACTAAGAGGATGTGGCGTTTGAACACTCTGAAAAACATTTTGGGTGGAACCCCTTAGAGAAAGCAATGGTTGTCCACAAATCAAATTAAGCTTAATTCAAATTAGCCACCAATTTCTGACCCTATATGGAACAACTATTTTATCTTCTTTCTATCAGTTTACATTTCAGTTAAGGCTGTACAGAACGACTAAATGGTTCAAATGAAAGGAAATTAACTTCTTTAGGTGAATTTTGTGTTAAAACTGGATGTGATGGCATTGAGTATTGCTACCGGGAGAATATCCCCAGATGATGTCACTGACAGCCTCTAATCTACATCTACTTCCATACATAACGCAATTACATGACAACTTGGTTTCCTTGTTCTCAGAAACCAAAACCATTATCTGAACTTTGTCTAAGTTGCTCAAGAACATCAATGCAACTGGATGGCTGGCCAGTGCTGCTTTATGAATGTCATGTTTCCTAATGCATATTTTTTGTCTTGTAAAAAAAGAGCTACAGAAGACCATGTTTATTAGACACTCTACTTGACACAGCGCGTTGGAACTCATTTATACCTTATTCATACAGTACCACACCTCAAGACAGTGAGATATGATCTAAGCACAATTTTGCCCCTGCATGTAGAAAACCGATGACACAGTGATGACATAAGCCTCTATCATAGAGGTAGCTTCCCATCTCATAGAGGCAGCCCTGCCATCCCCATCTGTTCCCAATCTTTTTCCTTAGAACCTCATGATAAAATACCCAATGACTCAACTTGGCATAGACTCAGGGTCATATACTTGGAATACCTAAGGGTTTGGCCAAAGAACATGTGGATACATGTGGTATCTGTGGATACATATGGATACAACTTTTTTAATTTCGCAAGCCAAAGCTACCTAATGATGCAATGACAGCTAATGTTAAACACTTCAATTGTGCTAGAGTTAGTTAGTTACCTTATCCACATTGCACACATCATACTGATCGTGCTATAACACAATTTTATCAGGTGTTTAGATCACATCAGCCACATATCAATCCATAACAGATCATACAAATTACCAATTTGGGATGCTGAGGGTTGTCAGTCCAAAAAGATAAACATAGCAACCAGCTTTTTTAGGGTTGACACAAGCAGCTATGTTTTTCAAATCAGTGTTTTCTCTGTGATCCATGGTGGGCATCAGGGTCATAGACACAGGGACGGCTCCAGGTATAGGTGACATGAGCGGTTGCTTAGAGCCCCCAACCGCTAGGGGGCCTCCAACTGCTAGGGAACCCTCGACCAACAAGGGAGAGGGGGCCCCAAATAAAATGTTGCTGAGGGCCCCAAGAAGACAAGAGCTGGCACTGCATAGACAGTAAAAATAGAATGACTCCAGACACTATTAAAGTATGTAATCTAAGTTGATATCTGTAGTTTGGACAGTGTTGACCCAGTATAAATGTTTTGTCTAAATGTTTTACACATTGTGTTTCACAAACTGGATAGACACACTCTGGTTGATTAATCTTAACATTGGTTTTTATTTAGTAATGTTGTAAAAACACTTTTAGGGTTTTTAGCAGAAGTAAAAGGCTGAATACTGCGGACAGGTATGTCAATCCCGGTTGTGGCACACCAAAATGCCTCCAGCATAGGGCTGCCTTGTTACATCACGCTCTAGCAACTTGTGGTAGATCAGGCACCTGCAAAACGCACTCTTAGTTCTTAGCAAAGATTGCATTCTACTCAATGTGTGTGTTCCAACAAAACCGTCCTTGTTGAGCTAGCAGTGTGATAAAAACCACAATGGCTTGGCGAGATGCGCTTGGAGAATATAATTATGTCTTGATTTTCAACCTGATTGTTTAGAGGTGTAGTGGGTTCCACCTTCATTTTATAATGAAGGAGTTAATAATAAGTTGATTTGTGGATCACCCATTCAGCAGTTACCTGCATTCTTGGTCAAGTATGAAGATAACCCATGATAGAGAATGTTACAAACCCTGTGGCTCTAGCAGCCTAGGGTGGATGGTACAGAGACCTGTAACATAAAACTTATGCAAACTCATGGTGTAGAATAAACGACACAGACAACCAAAGCTACCGTCAAACATAAAATGTTTATCATAAACACACGGTAAAGGGGTTAAGGAAAAGGATCTGAGCTGGACCCAAGAAATGAAATAATATAGTCCAAACACCCCTAAACTGAACTTGCCTGCCTCAAGAACCGCTTAGCTAACTACTAACCAATACAGAAATACAGTGGGTGGTCAACTCTGTTCTAACTATTGTTTTTAGACGTTTTCCTACGGGTTGTGTATGCCCAAGGGCGACTTGCTAAAAACCCCTTTGTGACTATAATAATTTGTCTTTGTCCTGACCTTTTGCCTTTTTGACTGTTTCGACATATTTTTACTCTGGCCTACATTTCCTTCTACAGACTTTATATGAAGCACAACACACATTTAGTTTTGCTGCCATCCTTGAAGTCATTGATGTTGCCCTCAAACATTTCCTGGTTAATCTTCTTGGTTGATTGAGCAGCAGGGTATGAAACAGAAAATGATTGTACGTACTTTGGGTAACACATATCTTGACATCAACTGTCCCAAGCCTGTTAAGAGAGAGTTGCTGTGATGACGCAGGGCCTTAATGACAAATTAAATGTTATGGAATGGGGGAAAATGGGTTCAACTCTACACATATTAGAGTTAAGTAGCTTTCGCCATCACGTGTACATGATTGTGATGAATAAATACAGAAAGACAAAATGTTATTCTATGATGACATTTCCATAATGTTCTGACATATATGATATTTTCTGTCATTTTAGCTGCAAAATCTCTAGTTACTACTAGTGGATTGAAAACTGCTTCATAATTCCTACCAAAATGGGTTTAGCGGAGGAAATAATAAGATCCATAAATAAAAGTTAAACATATAAGTACTCCAGAAAGTAACTCTGCAACAGATGTTCTTTGAAACACCATAACAGTGTTAAGAAGCTTTAATCTGTGCATATAAGTACTCTAGAAAAGGGTTTTCTCCAATAAATTGGTGTTGGTGTTTCTAAGCACTTTTTTTAACAGTGTATAGAAAACAATCAATCTCCCTTGTAACAAGTCCACTGATTAACAAGGAATGGAAATGAAGTATATCAGTTTAACACACCTGGTGAGCCATCTTGTAAAGGAATGCTTGCATGTTACAACAGCACCAAAAGACTGCTTGCGTTTTATGAAAATACCAGTGATCTGGGACTACACGGCCAGAGTAAAGGAAAGCAGGCATAGCTGGTATACTTTACCAATGGTTGGTCAATTCTACCGGATTACCAATACCATTACCAGGGTAATTAGAGGAAGCAGAACACAATATTGACTTCAAAGAATTCTTTTAATCCTGTTTTCACCATGGGTATATTCAGGTTGCTTTGCTGTGTACACAATATTTCCTTATTTTCAGCAGAAGAAGGAATTCCTTCAGAGAATTCATAACTCATAAAAACTGAAAAGCATTATAGACAAACACATTGATGCAGTAGTTCATATATCCAATATGTCAATAACGTTTGGCCGCAATGAATAATGGATCCAGAAAACTTACTTTTTAAATTAGTTATTTGTCCCTCATGGTCAAAGGATAAAATGTAAAAGACTAAAACAAAACTTTGTAATAAAAAAGACTATGTTCCTTTTCAAGTTAATCAGAGTGTGGGACATTCCATAGTCTACACTATACAGGCCGTGCTACCTGATCTTTCCCACTGGCAGTATAGGGGCAGATTAGTCAAAGAAAAGGCAGCTATTGTAGCTGCCGTGTTAAAAGAAAAAGCTTATGAGAATGAGCATAACTAGCCATGAGATTATATTCACCAACATTCCTTTGAAGAGACCACTAGTGTAGCTAAATCTTTGGCTTGCTTGGAAAACTCAACTAATGACTAGAGCACGCCTTTATTCATCTTAAAATGCAAAGCATTGCTATACATCAGATTACAGATGGCCTCTATAAGACCAATATACTCCCAGATAAATATCTCTTCCCAGTGTGACCAATTCCCCTTAAACACTTATCAGCAATTTCTAACCTTGCCGTTTTAATTCAAATCATTACCTGATAGAATTTTTTTTTTTACCACATCCCATGGTTTTGGAGAAGAGAGCTGATCATTGTTGTTTCAAACATTCATTTTCAATGAGCATGTCAAGACTTCAACATGTCTCAACATTCCGTTCTCCACCTAGGAACATTACATGGCATAGGCTCCCATACAACAAGACACAAACGATCAGAGTTTAATAACACCAAACTTCACCCCAAAGTGGACCATTTATTTCTGCTGCGCCATGGACTAAAGTTCCTTTGTTGCATATTGCTGTTTCACAATTAAAACAAATATTTTGTAACCAATAGAAGTAATTTTTTTACATGATATAAAGTTAATATGTCTTGAATGTTATTTTAAATGACACACAAACAGATAAATATTAAATACAACAATCAATATACCCTAGCAGTTTTAACCTTTTATATGAATGGGCCATTTGGTGATGCTATAATTGGGGATTCTTTACAATGCTATACATACAGAGAATAAAATACACCAAGCATCCAAATCATTTAGAAGACAAAGCAATTTCAACAATGTATTTTATATGTTTATTGTACTTGGTACAATATTGTATAGTATTGCAATGTACCTATTGTCTTTCTTGAACATTCTTACTATTTATGCCCCAGTTGATCTGCTGAAGTTGGGCTGGACCCAATGCCCTGGCTATTTCACAGAACTGATTGACAATAAAATAAGTGTGGCATGATATTTATCTAAAACTATGGTTTTCTATTCCAGTTTGATCTATTCCACCACCACGCCTCTAAACCACTCTTAACTTCTCTTTGTTAGGTCCATTCTTCCAACAAACAATTCATATGTGAACTATTTTATGTATGAATAAGGATGGATTGCTGATTGAACAATTGTGCAAAGCTGTTTTGTATATGTGTAGAAGAGATACAAATTCAAGAGGAATGTGTTCGGTTATAATGGAGAACAACTTAATCTGAGTTTCATTAGAGGTATCTTAGCTGTAAATCTATACCTCTGATGATGAATTTGAGAGTGGTGAATCCTGCCTCAGCAAGTATGTAAACCTATCGCAGTAAATATGTTTAAGATTAAAGTTAGGTAGGCCTACTGTAGGATGGCACTGTAAAACACAGCAGCTTTTGCACTCAACATAACGAAAACAGAAACGTTGGTTTAACTCACATCCAGAAAAATTTAATTTCACTTACCCAAGACAGAGGCATCAGCTGAGCTGTAAAAACAACTTCTTGAGAGGTCCTGAGCACAAGGCTCATAAGAGAATGTGTATGTGTGCGTGTGTGTGCGTGTGTATCAGAGAGAGAGAGCATGAAAGACAGAGAGAGAGACAGAGATGTGTGAGTACATGTTTTGGAGAGGAAATGTTTTTGAGGGAAGAAACAATCTGCTACAATTTGCCTTCATGTATGATACAAATGTAATGTGATTCTCAAAATAATTGTAAACAAACCACTTTCATTATTGTGTATGTGTCGGTCTTTAAGAAAGAAAGATAGAGAGCAAAACATTTGCTCTCTTTAAATAACATCGGAGCCAGATATTTTTCAGACTGAGGGAAGTGCCATAGCCATGACGGTTTTGTTGTGTTCCAACAAGGCTGTGTGAGCAGGAGATCTTTCTACATAACACTACAACATTGATGTGAACATGGGACGTCACGGGTAATCCTGGGTTACAGAGGGTGAAAGCAAGAGGAACGAGGTGAATTCCAATAATCCCATAGGAATGTCATAATTAGATGGCTGTGGCTGCGGTATCTTTAGTCTGCTGGAGGAAAGGATGCAGTTTCCTGAACCTCCTGCAATGTGTGGATCACATTCTGCCCATGTGTTTATTCTCTGCAGAGTGTGTCTGCTCTACTTACAGAGATCAGGAACTTATGGCAACTTTTATACTGAATCAATGTCTGCCAGATCACTTAACAATTTGCTCACATTTATTTTTATTTTCAAATTCCAATTTGTGTCTATGGTCTTGCCTAATCACAGCAAAATGTATCAATGTTATTGTATTTTTTATAGTCACTTGAAAATATCAGGGTTCATCAAGATGGTGAAGTGGCTTTCCTTTATCTGAGAGTTATTCAATATAAATTAAATGGAAGACTCATTCTTTAGAGACATGTTTCTATTTCCATGCTATCATCAGCAATTGAATCCCTTCATCAAAAAACAAAATGACATGCCTATTGTCAAACAACTCATTTGAAGATGGCGTTCCTCACAGTCACATAGTAAAGAGGATGGTACATTTGGTACAACAGATCTGTCATTAGACAACTATTATATGATATAATGAGCAGCATTTTAGTTCAGGTGACTTGGACAAACCCTAAATTTGCAGGTATAACAGTCTTTAGAATTGAGTGAGATTTGGCCGATGGTGTGGAGCTTATGATTCCAGATCTGATCTGACCTATGGACCCAGAAGTTAGTCATGCATATGACCAATTCATCAAAAAAAGAAATTTAATCAAAGGAATGGGCAACCCTTTCATTTTCAAAGCCAACTTTGAATTTTTATTTTTTTTGTATGTTACACAGAGGGAGCTACATTTGTGCTCAAAAGTTTGCATTACCCTAGGATAATTGCTAATATACACTCACCTAAAAGATTATTAGGAACACCATACTAATACTGTGTTTGACCCCCTTTCGCCTTCAGAACTGCCTAGGATAGCATCTTGCAGTTGATGGAGATTTGTGGGATGCACATCCAGGGCACGAAGCTCCTGTTCCATCACATCCCAAAGATGCTCTATTGGGTTGAGATCTGGGGACTGTGGGGGCCATTTCAGTACAGTGAACTCATTGTCATGTTCAAGAAACCAATTTGAAATGATTCGAGCTTTGCATTATCCTGCTGGAAGTAGCCATCAGAGGATAGGTACATGGTGGTCATAAAGGGATGGACATGGTCAGAAACAATGCTCAGGTAGGCCGTGGCATTTAAACTATGCCCAATTGGCACTAAGGGGCCTAAAGTGTGCCAAGAAAACATCGCAGTAAACAGCGCAGTAAAGGCTTCTTTCTGACAACTCGACCATGCAGCAAGTATTGTCGTATTGTGCTCCTTGAAACAACCACACTGTCTTTTCCCAGAGCAGCCTGTATTTCTCCTGAGGTTAACTGTGGGACTCTATTTGCAATTTAAAAAGCCACATGTGTGGCTTTTCACCTTTATTTGCCATTTTCACCTGTGTGTGTCACCTTGTGTGTCTGTAACAAGGCCAAATATTCAAGGGAATGTCAACTTTTGATCAGGGCCATTTGGGTGATTTCTTTTATAATTATGATATAAAAAGGAGCCCAACAACTATGTGATAATAAATGGCTTCATATGATCACTATCCTTAAATATGCATGATCAGTCATATTGTCAAATCAATGCCAAAATGTCACAATTTCTGTGGGGGTATGCAAACTTATGAGCACAACTGTATGTACATGAGAAGTGATGACATGCCCACTCCTCCAGGGTGGTTAAGTTTGACTTGATGTTCATTGAAAAAAAAAAATCTAAGTTAACCACTTATGACAGGTAAAGTAAAATAAACATTTTAACAAATGTGATTAACTTAAAGTTTTCTCTAGCCTAGCAAAACTAACTAACTAGTTACGTAGTTACTTAACCGTTTAGCTTTACAGTTTAGTCAGAAGTTTTAACTACTAACGTTAGCTTGCTTGCTAACATGCAGTTTTGTCAGTGTGCAAAACTGATATGCTAAATCACATCACATCAAAGCTCAAAGCCTGGTGCCAGCCAGTCACACAGCTCACATTCATCAGGTGACCTTTAATGTAATTCAGCTGACTTTGGATTCCACTACAGTTGCCCATACAATGTTGGCATATTAATGACGTTTGGCCAACTTCAAGCATAAAAGCCCCAAGTAAAATTTCTTTTTTTTAAGTGTATCTTAAATACACTTCACTGTTTCTTAAATACACTTAACTGTTTCTTAAATACACTTTTCCAAGGACTACATTTGGTGAAATGCCCTCAATTTATGGTATTTATTGCCTAGGTTTCAAGAAATCAAAATCCCTCCTTCAAAATTGTATACAAGTAATATGACAACAGATTCAATGACTTAAATTACAATTGACCCCAAATATAAATACATTTCAGTTATAATAACAAATTCTTAAAACAAAGAAAGAGATATAGAAGAATATAGAATTAATAAATATACATTTTCTGGACCATTTTATTGAGCGTAAACAATGCTGAATACATTATCAGAAATAGCTGATCATGTGTTCTTATTAAAACTATTATTGCTGTCTTTATTACAACATGCAAATGTGTAAAATAATGGAACTGGGTAATTGATTTTCCAACAGTTTAGAGCTGACTGAATCAAACAACAAAATCAACAGACACGGCATCTGTCCGATTTCTGAAGATAAACAGCTCCGAAAAAAAATTAAGGGACCACTGCACCTTTTTCTTTCCTTTCCAAAAAAGTTGAAAAGGAAAGTGGGGAACAGAAGCGTTTGAGTGAGGAACAGAAGCGTTCAATTTGCAGTGGCTCTAAAGTCTATGGATGTTTTATATTCCCCAAATCAAAAGTTGTTGACAATATTCAAGTTCAAATTCACCTCTTCACTTACACAAAGCAAGGCTACCTCTCCGCAGTACGCTCTGCAGTTAGAAATGTTTTGGGGCCTGAAGACACCTCTATAAAACACTTGACCACTGTGTCTCAGAGGTTTCCCTTTGTGACTATTAATCCCCCCCCAAACACACACTGAACACACACTAAACACCCCCTTAATGTCTACCTCTAATATACAATCATATTCTGACAACTACACATTACCAATAAGCAGAGCCTTATTACAATCAGAGCATTCATCTTAATAATAGACCTGCTATCATTCTGTACACCAGAGGGCAGGCTACACAACTTCTTTAATACAGCTTTGCTGAGGTTGGTGCTTGTCATCCAGCCCAATGAAGAGATGTTTTTATTTGAATAGTAGGACACTGTTAAGTTTCATTGTCCCATGGAAGAATTAGGGAGAAGATATGAATGCCAAACAACCTGCCCACATGTTGTTTGATGTACAATGGACCAATACTTTCTGTAGTAAGCCAGAATAGTATGTTTGAAAACCTTGGTGGTAGTGCGTGTTTGGATAAAACATTGTAGTGAATTTCTAATATTTTTCAGATTCAGACCCATCCCTAATTCACAATTAAACATTGTATTAAATGTACATTTCTATGGTATTCAAAAAAGATGGTGATAATACAATATTGTTTTACAACATTATAAAACAGGTGGTTTGAACCTGAAATGCTAAGATGGTACACAAAGGTTATGATTATTTTTTTTTTGAAACTATAGAACACACTTCACTATCTTTACCATGGGAAACACTTAAGGCTTTCCTCAGGGGTTGCATCTTAGCATTCCAGGCATAACCACTTTAAGATTTCATTGCAATAGGATTCTGCACAAAAAGTAAAATTTTCTCTAGCCCAGTGTTTCCCCAGTCCTGGTCCTGAAGGGTTCAAAGGTTGCCCTACCTCTTACACACTTGATTGACGTAATCAACCTATCAACAAGTCTTTAATTTAAATTTGGTGTGTAAATGGTATTGCAAAAACAAAAACATGCCCCCTTAAAGCCCCAAGTCTTGTATTAACACTATGTCATTGCAGCCAAGTGTTCAAATCATTGTGGCTGCATACCAACAATGCCCATGTGACCAGCATAAGGAACCACAAGACCATCCCCTTAAATTTGGTGTACTTTAAATGAGTTTTTGGATGAAAAAATTATATGGCTAAAATAGGGAACAGAAAACAATTATATTAAAAAAAAAGCCTATGAAACACACATTGGTTTTTGTCTTTGATTTTTTATACATTAAGAATACTTTGATCTTGTATCTCATTTAGGATTAGGAAATGAATAATGAAAAACTGTTTGCAGAGCCTTTACAAAAAAAGAACAAAATAAAGTGAGCTAAATGTTTAATTCAGAAAATGAACATATTCTGTTCTACGACCCATCGTAATGTTGGGTGACGAGTGTGAAATTAGAAAAGGGAGAATAGCCTGGTCTTGTGTAATACCCTGGTCTATTGCCTTCACTGGTGACACAGCCAAGTATCAGGCCATGTTTTGGGTAAGGGTCCAAACTGCTTGGTCAGTTTTATAATACTTGATTTTTTTTTTTTATACATTAAATATGACCAACTGTTATGATCCTCAGCCACAACAACGCAGCTGTCACTGTGTTCACAGAGTTCAATTAATTCATATGTCTAGCTGGAATGATATGGAGGGTAGGCTATACCAATTTCCAGTAACTAAATGCCTATTGGTAGTTAACGTGGTTGAAATTGATTGAGGTTTCATTGAATTTTATAGAAATATAAGAAAATAAATTGAGGTATATAATTCAACTATTTGATTGTGCAGAATGATAAAATGTTGTGCTTTGCATAACCCAGTCATTAGGGGCCTATAATAGCCTATGTTCGGGACACTGGGTCATTACTTGCAAGG
The DNA here is from genome assembly GCF_011004845.1 of Esox lucius. Classification (NCBI taxonomy): domain Eukaryota; kingdom Metazoa; phylum Chordata; class Actinopteri; order Esociformes; family Esocidae; genus Esox; species Esox lucius. The sequence continues at coordinate 26,494,261 of NC_047575.1, read as the reverse complement.
TTGTGGGTTTGAAACTCCAGTAAGTTTTAAAATCTGTTGATGTGTTCTTGAGAAAACCACTTAAACCAAACTACTTTCACCCTAACGGCATCTGTAAGTTGCTGTGGGTTTTTACTAAATGACTAAAATGTACATCACATTAACACTTCTAAAACCTTAACATTTAAAAATCCATTGGCTTCCATGAAAGCATACTACATTTTTCTTCTGTTTTGCACTGACTTGGCTGATAGCTGCTTTAATGAGTTATGGTTGTCCCACCTAGCTTTATTAAGATATAAATATCTGTAAGTCACTGTGAATGAGAGCATCTGGTAAATGTGCCAATTTTTCCCCCTTACAACATTGTGTCCAGTACTTGAGTGGTTGATGTCAATATTGTTATGACCTTTTCTCTTTTGCAAGCAGAAAGCACAGATACAGCATTCCATGCTTTGCAATAGCTTATCCGGTTTTAATACCAAAATATGTTTTAGCTTAGCTTTTTTCTACTACCATTACACATCAAAGGAACTTGTGTACCAATACATTTCTTCACTAGAAAGATATTCAATTGGATACTTCTCCCTTCATGTCTCTGTTTCTTTCTCAAAATCAGAACCCAGAATGTCAGAGGGGAGAGATCTATTCCCTTTTCCTTCAACTTTTATGGACATATATTTTAATTTCCTATTGCTTTTAGACATAAATTTCATTTCACTCTCTTGAACTGGGGGCAATGTTGAGTCGATTTCGACTATGGCGTTTCCATGGAAATAAGGGAACGTAAACATAATGAGAAGACTGCAATTAACTACTAAATCAGTTGTTTTGTTTTAGCTCGGTAGTCAGCATGAGTAAATCATCTGAAGAAAAAAAGTCTACGTTGGCGGAAGCCTTTATAAATTTCCAGTAAGCAGTGTTTTAGTTGTTAATTTATTAACTAAACCGATGTTGTAACGCCATTTGTTATTAGCAAATTCCACTCAATGAAAGCATATAGCGATGCTAAACCGTAGTCAGTGAACTAACACTTACTTAGCTAGTTAGCTACAGTTTGGCTAGCTATAATGTGTTTGAATCTACACGTTATCATGCAAAGGTTAGTACTGTAGTCCATTCCAGCTATATTGTACCGATGCTATCTGTATTTAAAAGTCCATACGTTAACGTTATTTGATTAAAGCCTGCTTTTTATGATTGATTGGTTCACTTTGTCAAAGACTAGCTTTGAAAAAATATTGCAGAAACGAGTGCAGTTCAACTGCAGGATGTAGCAAATACAGTACTGTACAGTCTGCGTCCAATACCGTATGTTTTTTTCACTGCACTAATTTTGCAGTGTAACTGCAGTTATATTACAGTACAGTTTTACGTATTTTCATATATCAGCAGGGGTGTAAAAAGTACAAAGTAGAAGTATTCGGCTGTGTTCACCAGTTTTGGGAAGTTCCTAAGGGTTAAATGACCATGTAAACAGAGTTCATAACTCATCAGTGTCCTTAATGGATAATTTACACTTTTCCTTTTTATTTAATTGATCACTAGTTAGTTTTGAACTCCCCTTACTTGGTTATTTAGATCTTAATTAGATACTTCCCAAAAGTGGTGAACACAGCCGAACCCAGTTGAATACTTTTACTTTACTTTTTACACCTCTGTATATCAGTAGCTATATAGCTAAAGTTCTAGTACAGTCCTAACGGCTAATTTAATCTGACTGTTTTGTTATAACGTATAGCCACACATTCCAAGACCTACTTGTTTTGTATTCAGACTTCAAGTAAAGAGAAAGGAAATACAAGAGTTCCAGGAGGAGATCAGGCAACTTGACGCAAAGAAGCAAAGATACACACAATTGGTGAGATGAATGGGCAAATGAAAATTCACAGGGTCTGTATTTATTTTGCATCACAATTCTTTGGGTTGCATTTTGCTAAAAATCTGCCGACATTAAGTGAGAATCTATGCTTAGTTAGGTCTCTGAGGTTTTAAGTGTGCTGTGCTTACACAGAGGGAGCAATTGAAAGAAGAGCAGATGGGGCACATCAGGCTCTTGCGGAAGCAGGCTAAGGAACTGGAACAGAAGCTAGAGCAGAGAGAGGTGGTCAACAAAGAGCAGGTGGACCAAGCTCTGCAGCAGAACTTGGAGCTGATCCATAGGCAAGAGAAAGAACTGGCAGGTAGACATTTTGTTGGCTGAAACATAAGGAGTAGCCTTATACTTGTATTTCAACAAAATATATTGTTTTAATGCCAAACATAGATTTCAAAAGTATTGGCACCCCTAAAGAATATTTACCAAACAAACCAAACAAACTGGTGTCTCAATGAATTGTTAGATGCCATCTATATGTCAACAAGGTCTTTGGAAGTGTTGCATGAAAGAAGCCTAACCTACAAGAGCCTTTCTGGGGGGGGGTCTTCTGTGTCTCAATGACACAGAAGACTCGATGTGTGAAATGCTAAAACGTCCTCCCTGTACACCAGCCACTCTAACTTGTCAACTTTATTTTCTTAACATGACTTGACAATACTGTCTTAACATCATTCTCTAATAATAACCTAAGTACGCACTGTCAATTTACCATTCTCTAAAACTGTTCATGAACTGCCTCCCAGACTCCTGTTAAAGCCGCTAGCTACTAACCCATGAGACAATATGAATTCCATGTACAGTATAGTGTGTTGCATTTGGGGTTAAAGAAGGAGTATAACATATAGTTTTGCTGGATGTAGCACACAGTGCCCCATTATTTCACATTATTTTGGTAACTTTACAAGCTCCTGAATATTTCAAAGTTTATTCATCAAATGCACCGAATAACACAGCGTCATCCTGCACAATAAAAGTCTTGTGACATGGGACACATCTACATAGTAAGAATTAGAATTTTAAAAAGAGTAGGATGGGGAAAATGAACAATATCGGTAGAAGTATTGAATATTATAGATACAATATGAATGTAATATGCCTATGAATGTTTGTGAGTCTAGAAGTGTGTGCCCTGATGCTCCGGTAACATCTACCAGCATCAGCAGTGTGAACAAACCTTTGCCTGGATGGCAGCCGATGATGTGCTCTGCAGACTTTGCCCACCCTCTGGATGGACTTGCGATCAGCAGCGGAGCAGCTGTCATAACAGGCAGTAATGCAGCCTGAGAGGATGCACTTAATGGTGCACCTGTAGAAGTTGGTGGGAGTTTTTATAGACATGCCAAATTTCTTGAGTCTCCTCAGGAAGTATAGTTGTTTTTGGGCAGTTTTCACTACCAAGTTTGCTTGCCTGGACCAAGTGAGGTCATCTTTGATGAACACATAGAGAAACCTGAATTCGGAGACACTCCACTTCAGGTCCATTCAATGTGTATGGGGGCATGACACCCTCTCTGCTGCTTCCTGAAGTCCATGATCATCTCCTTAATCTTGGAGATGTTGAGTGAGTGGTTGTTGTCCTGGCACCATGTAGCCAGGTTCTTTACCTCCTTTCTATAAGCGGTCTCATCATAGTTGGAGATGTGACCCAGGATGGTTGTTGGAGATGTGTGTGGCCACGCAATCATGCATGAACAGGGTGTGACAGTAGGGGACTGAGTACGCAGCCCTGGGGGTCTCCGGTGCTCAGGGTCAATGCAGAGGTGAGGTAACACATTCTCACCACCTGGGGTCTGCCAGTCAGGAAGTCCAGGATCCAGTTGCAAAAGGAGGTGTCAAGACCCAGGGTCCTAAGCTGAGGAATAAGCAGGCACAACAGTGTTGAAAAAACCCCTTAATGAAGAAAAAAATCATGTGAGGCCATGGAGAAGGACTATAGGCTGGCCTCGAAGAGATTCTGGCAAACCATCCGGCGCCTCAGGAGAGGGAAACAGTGCCCTACCAACGCTGTTTACAGTAGAGGTGGGCAGCTGTTGACCTCAACTGGGGATGTCGTCGGGCGGTGGAAGGAGTACTTCGAGGATCTCCTCAATCCCGCCGTCACGTCTTCCATTGAGGAAGCAGAGGATGAGGGCTCAGAGGTGGACTCGTCCATCACCCGGGCTGAAGTCACCGAGGTGGTTAAGAAACTCCTCGGTGGCAAGGCACCGGGGGTGGATGAGATCCGCCCTGAGTACCTCAAGTCTCTGGATGTTGTGGGGCTGTCTTGGTTGACACGCCTGTGCAACATCGCGTGGCAGTCGGGGACAGTGCCTCTGGGATGGCAGACCGGGGTGGTGGTCCCTCTTTTTAAGAAGGGGGACCGGAGGGTGTGTTCCAACTATAGGGGGATCACACTTCTCAGCCTCCCCGGGAAAGTCTATGCCAGGGTTCTGGAGAGGAGAATACGGCCGATAGTAGAACCTCGGATTCAGGAGGAACAGTGTGGTTTTCGTCCAGGCCGTGGAACACTGGACCAGCTCTATACCCTCTACAGGGTGATGGAGGGTTCATGGGAGTTTGCCCAACCAGTCCACATGTGTTTTGTGGATTTGGAGAAGGCATTCGACTGTGTCCCACGCGGCATCCTGTGGAGAGTGCTTCGGGAATATGGGGTCCTGGGTCCTTTGCTAAGGGCTGTCAGGTCCCTGTACGACCGAAGCAGGAGCTTGGTCCGCATTGCCGGCAGTAAGTCAGACTTGTTCCCTGTGCATGTTGGACTCCGGCAGGGCTGCCCTTTGTCACCGGTTCTGTTCGTAATTTTTATGGACAGAATTTCTAGGCGCAGCCAGGGGCCGGAGGGTGTCAGGTTTGGGGACCACACGATTTCGTCTCTGCTCTTTGCGGATGATGTTGTCATGTTGGCCCCTTCAAGCCAGGACCTTCAGCATGCACTTGGACAGACGGATCGGTGCAGCTTCTGCAGTAATGCGGTCGATGTATCGGTCTGTCGTGGTGAAGAAAGAGCTGAGCCGCAAGGCGAAGCTCTCGATTTACCGGTCAATCTACGTTCCTACTCTCACCTATGGTCATGAGCTTTGGGAGCTTTCTCCGCAGGGTGGCTGGGCGATCCCTTAGAGATAGGGTGAGAAGCTCGGTCACCCGGGAGGAGCTCAGAGTAGAGCCGCTGCTCCTCCACATCGAGAGGGGTCAGCTGAGGTGGCTTAGGCATCTGTTTCGGATGCCTCCGGAACGCCTTCCTGGGAAGGTGTTCCGGTCCCGTCCCACCGGGAAGAGACCCCGGGGAAGACCTAGGACACGCTGGAGGGACTATGTCTCCCGGCTGGCCTGGGAACGCCTCGGTGTCCCCCCGGAAGAGCTGGAGGAAGTGTCTGGGGAGAGGGAAGTCTGGGCATCCCTGCTTAGACTGCTGCCCCCGCGACCCGGCTCCGGATAAGCGGAAGATGATGCTATGCTATGCTAACAGTGTTGAATGCTGAGCTGTAGTCCACGAACAGCATCCTGACGTATGTGTTGCCTTTTACCAGGTGGGAGAGGAATGTGTGTTTTGTACAATACATTTACTGCAGCACTGAATAGTTTTTCTGCAAAAAGTATCCCTTGTACTTTACAGTGGGGGAATGAAAAATATGGTGTGGTTGGAATTATAACACAGTCCCTCTCCAAAGCTAATGAGGACCAGCAACTTAACAACAATAATGACATTTTGTTTTGTTTATATTTTTCCCACATAGTTTTTACTTTGAAAATGTACACAATACACAATATATAGACACACTGCAGGCTTTTATTTTGAGGGCAAAATATACGAAAACCGGAGGTCTTATTGTTGCTGCCAAATCTCTAATGTTTCCAGCATGACGCTAATATATTGTAGCCGATTATAGCTGTGATAGTTGGTTTGCTAACTTGCTTCTTACCTTTCTTCTTCACTCATAAATTATATCAATGTAACAGCCACTTACTGACATTTCAACACATACGTGCGCATGCACAGACACAGCCAGTTACGTTTCTTTGACCTTATTTGATAGTTTGAAACTCCGAACGTCGGGTTGCTCTGATGCTTGTGCGATGGTAAACTGCGGTCAGCTTGGGAAAGCATTTTTATTTCATAAAAAAGTTGTGTTTTTCTGTGGCAGCACTTCACATTTTAGCAGGGGCGAGCCGCCGCTGTTATTACAATAAGAGGGAAACACTATTACACCTTTTTTAATGAAACATTTTCTTCGAACACATTATCGACCCTATAAAAGTTATCATTTGACAATCACTTTGACTTCTCACCTGGAATATTTTGAATGTAAAAAAATCATTTAACACAATGAATATATTGTTTGTCCCTGTGTTTGTGTGTGAAAGAGCTGCGTGCCGAAGTCAGCCGCCTAGGGGAAGAAGTGCTTGTCTTGCAGGGTGAGAGGCATATCTGGCAGGAATATAAGATGGTGGGAAGTCAATGGCACCAGCAGCAGATCCAGCACCTGGAGGCTGAACTGGCTCATGTGCAGAGGGGTTTTCAGGAGATGGCAGGTAGATGCACTCACTGGCTGGGCTATGAGGTGCAAAACCAGGCCCATCTTTTCTTGGAACTCAAGTCATTTGTTGCAACAAAAAAAAGACGGAACCTTTTCATTAAATCAAATAAGTCATGTATACAAAAACAAATGTCTAATCTCAGACTGTGTCTCTTTCTTCACAGACAATATTCAGCACTCTCTCAAAATGACTGTGAATGAAATTGACAAGACGACAGCACATCTCATAGATGAGAAGAAACACCTGGTTACAGCGGTCAGACTTCAGGCACATTATTGTATAACAAAGTATTCCTCCTCTGATTTCCTCTATTGTTCCATATTTTTGGCACTGAGTGTGTTCAGATCGTCAAACAAAACCTAGTATTAAATAAAGGGGAATAACCCAAGTTTTGTATAGATACTTATTTAATTTAATTTACACAGTTATAAAACAAAATGTCCTGCTTTGAAAACGTGATTGACCTCTAAAACTCAATAATGGATTGTGGGTAATCACTGCAGCCATACACTTCCTGTAGTTGTTGATCAGTCGGTCAATGTTCTTGGTGGAAGTCTGACTTAGCACCCTACAACCACGGGAAGTGTTTGGTTGCAGTCTTGTTATTCATTATAAGGATACAATCATGTTTTCACAGAGGGGCATGGGGTGTTACATAACTTTCATTCAATAACTGAAATAAAGTCTTGTTTCATTTGTTTCCCTTTATTATTAGGTTTTGGTTAATCTGAAAACTTTTAGTGAAAACAGTCTGCAAAAATAGAAATAATCAGAAAGGGGATGAATAGTCTGATTCTATATCTTTCTTTTTGATGAAAACACTCTTTCCTCAGAGGGCTATCAAAAATCTTGACCAGCACAGTCGACACGAGATCAGGGAGAATGAGTGGCTGAAAAGAGAGGTATTTATTCATTTTTATTTAACCATGTGAATCACTTGAGAACCATTTATCATTTTCAAGGACAGTCTGGCCAAAAACATTCAAGTGCAAGACGAGACAGTACAAACAACAACATAAATACTGTAAAAATATATATAAATATACATATATACAATATATTCAAATAAATGATAAATGACACTAAATACAGTAGGGCACATGCAGATAGGAATAGGAGATTCAGCGGATGTAGTTGTCAGACAGCAGTTTGCCTAAATGGGACATAAATAAGTTGGTACCTGGCATGGGGTCAGCAGGGAGGGCCATTCAATTATAGAGTAAAACTCACAGTTATTAGTGTAGAAGGGGTTTCAAAGCAGGCATAGCATATTTGATTCTAAATGGTACAAAGTGACTGCTGATCCAACTTTGGTCAGACCTTTACTGAAAGGTATCTCTGGCTCTGTCTTTCTGGATGTGTCAACATTTATTAACACTATGATACATTTACAAGATGACATGGTGTTCAACATAATACCCTGGTTACTGCGTGTTAACATGCACCCTATTATATGTCATGGTCTGCTCCTCTGAATCCCCCTGTTAAAAAACCCAAAGTGGTACTTACTAATGTTCTGGGCCACATTGCCAATAGACTATGTTTTCACAAAGTAATGGTGTGACGGCAAGGATGCAGGGCTGTGATCCAAATAAAACAAAATGCTAAGTATGCTTGCTCCACCTCCTTAGTGTCACAGATAGGCTCAAAAGAGCACCTCATGAAAGTGAATGTGCATTGAAATTTGCCCACTTTGAGAAGGTGTGTACCCACTTGCCCATGTAAAAAATTATATACTATAAGCTGCGTTTATGGAGTGGGCAAGGGACTGGGGAGTATTTCTTGTCCTTGATTTGAGTTTTACAAAAAACTTGATCAGGATCACTCTCCAGGAGGTACTGTAGGCATAGACAAGTCAAAGATCAGCAGAACTCAGGGTACACCACAAGATGCAAACCACTAATAAGATGGAACAGCCGGTTACAGTTAAAAAGTACTTGAAGAGCTTTTAGAGTTCTGGAACAAAGTCTTCTGGACAGACCCAAGGCATAAAGGGTGGAGAAAAGAAGGAACTGCCCATTATTCAAAGCAGTGGTGCTCAAACATCTCCTGTGGACCCCCAGCCAAGGGCTTGATAATAAGTTGACAGGCTAATTCAGGTGTGCTAACTCTGGAACACATCCTTAATTTCGCCACCTCTTAGGGAGTTTTTCATGGCCACTGTGCTTCAACACTATTGTTGCTTGCTCCTTGGGGTTTCAGGCTGGGTGTTTTGTAAAAGCAAATAAATCAATTTGATTAATTGATCTAATGTATTTAACGGCTGGGGATCCCAAGGAGAGGGTTAAGAAACTGCTTTAGATAATGGGAAGTTCCCTCTTTTCTCTATCTGAAGTATATGTATGGCTGCAACTGGTCAACATTGATGATGTGAGCAGAATGAATTCTGAATTGTACAGAAACATCTTGTCTGCTCAGATATAACCGAATGCCTCTAAACATTCCCTCCAAAGTGTTTTCTTTCAATGGCTGCCGTGGTTATGCAAGGGCTCTTTGCTGTGAAGAACTATTGACATGGACTTAAATTCCTGTGAGTGTAAAGAGTTAATATGGCTTCCTAATATCCTACAGCTTGCAATATACAAAAGAGAGGTATCCATTTTGGCAGTGGAAGTTCAACAACTGGAGGAAGAGAACCTTGAACACCTGAGTCAACTGTTTAAGGATCGTCTGGATGACCTGCAAATATCCAGGTTCCTTAGCAACTCTTCACCCCTACTTACGGAGGCAATCTGCTCAGTAGCATTAAATAATATGCTACTATTTCTATATTTTTACTGCCACAATGTGCTACTAGACTTTTTTTTTTTTTTTTACAGCCTGGTCCCAGATCGGTTTGTGCTGAAATCCAACTTCTATGGTTGTTGTCAGGCAATACAGCACAGCATATCTGTGACCGGGCAATCCACTGTATGCAATGTAATCCACCTACTCATCCACTCACTTGTTTTCTTTACTTTACATCTGCAATATCACTCATCTCTCTGCTGTCCTGTACTCAGAGACATCTTCCTGACACAAGCGGCAGGCCTGGGACCTTCTGGCTGTGCAGTGAGGGATGATGTCAGTGGCCCATCACCAGGTGAACATGATGGGCAGAATGGCAACACTTATTGCGATCCATCCTGAAGTGTGGAGCATCTTCTAAAATTTCTTTAAAATTGAAACTATTCATACGTTTTTCCCTAATAGTTATGGAAGTTGTCATGTGACACTAGTTTTCTACAACTTTGGTGTTCCCCTAGGGCTAGTTTTTATCCTCACATTTTAATCAGGTAAGTGGACAATCGATGACCTGAACTGATCTTTTAGGGATTCTGCACGCTTCCCTGGCAGTCGACCAGTAGGTTGACATAGTTCACATACTTTTTACCTTCCCAGCTGGGGGGTTATGACGTAACTGGGGCCAAATGAATATGTACTTATGTAAACAACAGATTTTCAGCTGTTTAATGAATGTCCTCATTATGACACCAGGTCCATGGGGATGTCACATGCCCAGGGGAGGGCAGTAATGAAATTATTTTATATCCAGCTCCTTAACTAGAAGCAGGAAACACCACAAGAGGGAGTAGTGATTCATTTTAACTTAGTTTGCGCACTGGTTGCTGCCTTTTAGGCTGTATTGAAGAGCAGATAGCAAAGGATATGCATTTCTGTAGTATATTTATTGCCTTTTGTCTATGGAGGGAGATGCGGAGAAACTGATTGGGAGCAGGAAAAGACATAACACCAGATTTTTGGTCCACATTTAAATGTTCTCCGTTGATGATAGGTCAGTAAAACATCTTGCCCTGATGTGCCATTAGGCGCTTTGATCAGTATGGTCTGCCTCGAACGGGAGGCGCCTTCCAAGCACAGGAAGTCACTGAGATCACATCCTCCTTCCCATGACAATTTGGCAACATGGCAGACCTTGATTTCCCTCTGAGATGGTGTCCTCTCGATTCAACTCACGATAAACCTTTAAACCAACAATGGCTACCAATACGTTAGTCTCTTGGAATGTGGGCTTTCATTTACTGAGCTCTTAATTATAACCCCATTTCCTTTTCCTAGGCACTGTGTACTTCTTGCTTTCAGGAAACAGGGAGGCTGTTGATCTGACTTTTCTCAGATATTTCCAATTCTAAACTTATGAGCCCATACCTTCTGCAATTTTTGAATGTAGATATTGAAAGTATCATCTTTGGGGTCATTTGTCAAATTAGGTTACCTTTATCTGTCAATAGTGTTTTAGTGAAAACGACATCCTTGTTTCCAAATATGTAAGAAGACAACTGTCCAGGTGTTGTACTCATTCATGACTGTAGATGCTTTTCTCAAAAGAGTAGCTTAACCGATAGACACATTGGCCAGTCAGTCGCTTGAAGCTCCTCCTCTTCTCTAATATTGTTACGGTCTCCACTAGATGTGCTGGGTAGCAACCCCACACCTCCCCTCCACCCAGTAACGGAAGCATGGTGGGCTCAGAGGCAGGCCAAAGAGCTGGAGAGGGATGAAACGAGCAGCAGCTGCAGCAGGACAGCCCACAGGCTAACAGAGGAACCCCCTCAGGACCTCAGTGAGCTTCTGTATGGAGGCCAGACCCACCTGCAAGTAAGTCCTGGTCATGGTCTACCTTAGGCCTGTCTCAGGATCAAAACACATCAGCTGTAATAGAATTGATATCGGTAGGTCTATGGGCGCATCCCAATAATAAAATGTGGTTTCCTCAACTCGCCTCTCCTCTGTACAGAGGAACCTTATCTAACACATCAACACAGATCCCCCTTGCCCAAAGGCACTCGGCTCACCTTTTGGCACTCACTTAGCCTTTGTCATCGCGTCTTGAAATTGAATAGAAAACGAAAACATGATCACATGTTTTTATTTTTTTTCTTAACCAAAAGTCCAAAAGAAAGATAACGGTGAAAAGAAAGCCTCCAGTGTCATCTGTCGATTCATATACAGGGCAGCCTCAGCTGAGTGGCAGCAGAAGCTAGTTCCTGTAACTAAATATTAAAGTGGTGTGGCTTGGGCGCATGCTGTTAAATCCTAGCAATATGCTATACCCAACCCATGTTCCCACCTGATTCACTTAAACCGGAAATAATCATTTTACCAGTATTGGAGAGATGTCTTGATTTTAGTGAGGTGCTAAACATCATAAGTGACAGGACTTTGGCCATCAAGAAAGGTCCCATCCATTTTACACAGCGTTGAATCAGACGTTGAACTCATTACTTAATCCTAGAGGCTTTGGAGAGAAGCGGGAGGGGAGGAAGAGAGCCTTGGGGAGTGTATTTCTGTGCCACGTCCTCTTGGCAGTGGATGCAATCGAGACAGCAAAAGGATCCGAGGGTAACAATCTCTCCTTGTTGCTATGGGAGATTTCAGGCCAGACAGGATGCATCTTATATGGGATCACATCTCCCCTTTTTTCACTCCTCCCTCCCCTGTGCTGTCCAGCATGGAGATATGCACCTGGGCCTTCTGGAGCAAAAGCTGCTGTGTGTGGTGGGCCAGTCCCTTCCCCTGCACCCAGCGCCATCTGAAACCCCTAGCTCTGAAGGCGCCCCTTCTACCCCGGAGGTGGTCCAGGCTCCGGAGGACTGGCCTGTCACAGCCAAACTCATCCACAAGACCTTCAAGTAGCCACTTCTGCAAAATCTAGCACTGGTCTTACGTCGGCATTGATGAGACATATTCCTATTAAAAATGCAATTGAACTAGAAGGGTGCAGGGTTGTTTTCTTAATTAGCCAGTATCATTCAACATGCTGCTACACAGGGTAAAGACCACCTACAACAGCTGGTTTTATTTTCAACTGCAATATCAAGTATAAATACTTTAAAGTACACACACTAAAGGGGTGAAAAAACCTGATGAGTATGCGAGATCATGAGACATGACACACCTGGACCACCAAATGCAATGTGCTCTGTTTTTTGTTTAGTGTTTTTTTTTTTAAGTTTAGAGATAAGAGTGCCATTTAAATAACCCCAAAATGGGTATAGGAAGTAAATACATTATATTTTAATAACAGTTCGATATCCATCATCTATTCACACAGACAACGAAGATACTGAGGCAAAACCCTTTGTGGAAGCTGCACTTTATTGTAAAATCAACCAGTCTGCATACATACATTTATTTATATATTTAATATAAACAAAAATATAAATCTGCAGGGACAATGCAGCAAATATGCTAGTTTGATGAATAGACTAACCTTCATGTTCTGACCATCCACATAGCGTGCCCCCCCCCCCCCTCCCCCCCCCAAGCTCCAGGACAGAAAGGGTCTTTTATTTACACAAAGCACCGATCAACAGTGCTCCATCTCCCTGGCTCAGCTGGACCCTACTTCACCAACCAGACAGGGGTTCAATTACTGAATAATCTCACACTATCTGTACTTGGTTGAGTGCGTCTGGCTTAAATGGTCCAGTAGAAACATCCCCAAACCAGCCAAGCCAGCACTCTAGACGGGCTTGGGTGAGGTGAATAGTATTTGAACCCAGCTAGGTGTGACAGAGCTACAGCCGGTCCTGGGAAACCTCTTTGCCCCAGCAGACATGCTGGTGTATGTAAAGATGGCCAGAGCATGAAAGGCACTCTGCACATTCAGATTGAAAAGGCAGCCATAGAATTGCTCCATGTAAAATAAACGACATGCCAAGCGTAAAGCATAAATGTGGATCCATCCCAATACAATGGCGCCAAATCACAAAAATAGTGCTTTCCTAGTGCGTGAAAATGTTCCCTTGCAAAAAAAGACCCTAGCTCACAGAATTTGCTGTACTAAATTAATATACTTGTTTGGTGTCCATATCACCCCTTGCACATTAAGGGCTGTGACTTTGAGCTACAAAGAATGGTGCTTGACATGCCGGTTGGAGTCATATATTTAGAGTTGGGACAATATGGTTTCTGCTGAATAATGCTGCATTTACACGCAATGTCAACATTATATGGCAGCCATGTTGTCTCCTCGTTACCATGGTGAATATTTAAAGGTAGACTCAACAGAACTGCATTGCCAGCATCGCAGATACTGAGATGTGCGAGATGGACTTTGCTTACATACAGTCAAACAGTATTTGAATGTGCCCAGGTTTGTGTCACGCTGTTGCTGTTACAGCATGGCAGGACCAAAACAGCTAGCAAGTTGAGTGGAGCGCTTCAACTCTGTTGCGCTGTTAACTTTCTGCATCTGTCATTTCAGAGTCCACATTTAAACAGTGCCACATAACATTTTCTAGAATAAAAAAACATTCTAAAAGGTTGGATTAACTCTAAAAACATGTCTCTGTGCCCGTTCACCAATTACAGCGGCAAGTCTGTTGACAGTCATTTTTTCATCTTTATATTATTTAAATTTTTTTACTCAGTCACTCTCAAACTCCAGTTATACAATCAATCATACTCTTGTATAAACCTGAATGCCTCCCACAAGGAAGAGTTCAATGTCATTAGTTCCCCCCCCCCGTCATTTCCTCCATGGGTAATTATAAATAAATACAAACAATACACAAGGAATGTCTACTGCAAACATACATAAAAAAGAAAATATAGAAATTATAGTATAAACAGAGGTTAGCGTTATTAATCAATAATGGTTAAATTAGATAATGCATAATTGATGATCGAATCAAGCAATTTTTCCACTCGTTCCATCAAACCAGATCTTCGCCCCAAGAGAACATCAAACTGTGTGATAACCCACCATTTTCAGTACATAACAGCAAAGTCAAATGTCCCTTTCCACACCCATGTTTATCATTTACAGAAGACAGATTGGATGAGTGATCCCTGAAGAAGGGTTTGAATGGCAGCACCCGCTTTCTCGTAAGACAAATGACAAAACAGGATCTGTGTCCTATACTTGACGCCTTTTAGACATGGCTCCCACACCCCCCACCCCTAATTCCTTCACCAGTCCATATCTGGGCAGATATTCTCAACGAGGAGTAAAAACAGCTAACTCAATTTTTTTTTGAAAGTTTTGCTGCTTCATGAGTTGTCTTCCGAGGGCAAAAGCCACCCTTTTTAGGTTACATGAACTGCATCTGCAGAGAGAAAGAAAGGCCATGTTGAATGCTTACACTTTGAAAGGCAAAGATTATTCACAGCATTCTGTTGGAAAAATAAATCTGCCAAACGAAACAATGTTCATTCTCCACGTTTCTGTTCATTTTTAACAAAAGCTCCTTCACACAAATCATAGAACAGAATGCAATCATAAAAAGGATTGTGCATAGCGTTTTCTTCCGCACTTAGTTGAGTTGCACAGCAGTGTGTCCTCGATGTAGGGCCTAGACACTTTGATTCAGGAATAACTAGTCCTGGATCATGATTAGTTGACAGTTTGTCCTGCTTGCATATTTAATCCAGAATGCCCTCCCATCAGTGCTGTGCAGATCAAAACACAACTGAATGTGCAGTGCAGGGGGAAAATAACAAAGAATTTCCGGCCTTGTTTTGATACAATCTAAGGGAAGTGTGATGTACTGTATTGCAATGAAGATATAAGTTTAAACAATTTAGTTGTTTCAAGTGGAAGTGCTGCATGATACACAAAAATGTAGGGCTGAAGTCCAGAGAAAACAACAAATTTAGCCATTCCCGTTTTATCAAAGCCATTCCCCTGTGAATCATAATTCTTAAAAGGTCTTACTTGTGGTAACATTTTTAGTTAACTTCATAAGTAAAAAGTTTGGTTTAAGATAAGTGTCTCAAAGTTTATAAAGTTGGGTCTGTTTTAAAGGCCCAGTGCAGTCAAAAAGGTTTTTCCAGCATACTTAGTATACTCCCCAATATGAGGTGAAAATAACTCAAAATAATATTCCTAATAACACATCTCTGGAATATCACCATGTTTAGATAGAATGGAACATTTGTCCTTATTATTGCCCAAATAAGAGAGTTCCAAACCTCTCTTAACAAGGTTTTCACTTGTTAAGTTTAATTTTGACTGAAAACAGTAGAGGTAAGGAAATGATAGAGATTAAAAAGCTGCATTTGTCCTTTGACAACAGCACTGCATTCATTACACTGTCAGTGTCACAGACCAATGTATTCTATTGAAATGTGTTGCTTTGCAGTCTAGAACAGACTTCCATGCAGACATGCAATACAGTGTACCAATGAAACTAACAGACTACATGACTAGGACTACAAATGGAATAAAAGGACCAATATTAGGTGTTGAAGCACAATCAATCATAAAACCCAAAGAGACACTATTGTAGGCATTTGGAAACCGGAGCAGATTTTTGCAGACACAAGCATGCGAAGCACACCGTGAGAAGCACACGCACACACCACCACACACCCATAGGACATGTTGTACCTAAAGATGTTCTACAAGAAATCCTTGAGAGAGAGCTGAACAAAAGGATCCTTTCCTGGTGCTCTGAGAGGACTTTGACTGGAGGGACTAGAAGCTGCCAAGGGCTGGTTCAGAGAGAATGACAGGGTGAGGGGAAATGACACAGACAAGACGGGTGGAAAACCTAGCCACAGGTGGAAAGACAGAATGAAGGGAACAAGGTCCGGTCCGTAATGTAGCTACCTAATACAGTCAATGTAGAGGAAAGCCTTCTCTGCTTTTGAAATGTGGACAGCAGGTCAGAGTATTGGGTCAGTAAAGAAACTGATTCACAAGATAATGTATTACCATAAGGTTTCTGCCATTCTGATTTAAAGCCCAATAAAGAAACTTAGATGAGATTGTAATATCCCTTTGTAAGGACTATGTTCATATGCCAAGTATGAATTTCAGAACGTTGCCGAAATGACAGATGAGGGTGAATGTGAAAGTGTATTCTGAAATCCCAATCAAAGAATGTATATTGCCCTCAGGAACAGAATCTTTTAAGGCACTTGTCAAATTGAACCATTTAACAGTTATATAGAATATACTATGTTTATGACCAGACAATTTCTGTTGAGAATGGGTTGTGGTTGGATGCTGTATCTTGCATCTAGATTTTTATAACATGCAGATTTTCATACCATCCATTCCTGGGAACTGGAGTTAATTTGGCGTGTGAAAAAGTACACCCCCTGGGAAGGTTGTCATTTTTTATTTTAACCTGATACGTTTGGATACATTGAGATTTGAGCTAAATTCCAACCACATTCATTGATGAAAGGTGAGCCAATTTAACAAATCACACTAAAAACTACTAATGCATTTAAAATAAACAGATGCAATTTCATCATGCAACATCTATACCTTAACCATTACATAAAATGGCACAGATTAAAAATCAGGTGCACCAAAACAGGTAAAAATGATTACAAAATCATGTGAACCTTGAAAGGTCCAGCCTTCCATATGGACTAGAAACTTGGTCTGGCTTGGTCTTAACCATATGGGTGTGTGATAATACATCATGTCTAGATGGCCTCAGAAAAAATATATAGTTTTGATGCCCATGATTTTGGGAGGGGTTAAAAAGACGTGGAATTTATCAATAGGTACGTTTGCTTGAGAATGTTTGGAAAACATTCACACATTTGAGAACACGTGTACACACATTAAGTGGACGAAGGGAACTGCTTCTGAAACGTATGCTAGTTATTTTGGAAAATATATTTTGGAAATTTTCAGAAAAATAATTGATTGTTAATTAAATTGTTTCATTGCACTTTTCATGCAACACAAACACTGTTCAATAGGACATCAGTCAGGCATCTCACCAGGATGAGTTAAACGACAAATGCCTGCAAAACCAACAGTTTCACACACTCCAGAAACTGCAGCTCAATAGGTTGGAGTTGAGGAGTTTTAATTTATTTGCCATTTATTGGATTCTAAAACAAGTAGGAAGTTATTTTACTAGTTGAGAGAAAATAATTGTGGCATGCACTCAACATGTCACACTATAGCATCTACAGTATACTTGTGTCAATCTTAGAAAAGTCTACTTTTATGTTGTTGTTGTTGTTGTATTTCATGCTTTAACACTGTTTTCCATGGGCTTGACCAGGAAAAATGTAGACCACTGCACCTTCTTTCCTTTCCAAAAAAGTTGAAAAGGAAGGGTTTGAGTGAGGAACAGAAGGGTTAAAATTAAGAGACCACTGCAAATTGAACGCTTCGGTTCCGCACTCAAAACCTTCCTTTTCAACTTTTTTGGAAAGGAAAGAAAAATGTCCAATGGTCTCTTAATTTTTTCCAGCATTGTATGGGTCATTAGGGGTGTTACTAGGGTTTCAGCAGTTCACTGGTGAACAACTTCTTATTAGTCGTCTGCTGTTTTAAGGTGTTTTTTTTGCAAGTTCCCGTGAGATAAAATGGGGCAAAAGGGCCCACATTTGCACGGTAGTACAGACCCATGGCCCACAACTTCTGACGCAATGCCATGCAAATTGGCCTCACGGTGGCACTGTCACTAGACTTCAAAGTTGCACTTTTTGCAACCTCACAATGCCCACCCAATATGAGCTAGAGTCTTGAAAATTGGTACAAAGGTCCATCTCCTCACTATAATTTTTTTTTTGCCAATGAGACCCATAAAGTCTGCCGTGATGGGTTTTCTGCCATTTTGATTTTGTGAAAAATACTTAAAACGCTACTCCTATGGCACCAAGTGACCGATGTTCACGTTATTTAGTATTTGGCATCTAAGGACAAATGCCCTCAAACGCTATATAAACAGGCATGTAGGTAAAAAAAAACATGGCCGCTATTGACCAATAAACATGTGCAGGGGCGGGGTTTTGCACATTTATGCACAACTACTACAAGGTTAATGATAATATAATTCTACTTGGTATGTATATTGACAAAAATGACCGCAATTTGGCGCTATTGAGGTTTTCCAAATATGCTAGTTCAATCTTCTTATGGAACATATTTGCAATTGGAATACATTAACTTTCCTGTTATGTTTTTTCAGCCATTTTGAATTTGTGAAAAACCCTTAAAACACTTCTCCTATGGCACCAAATGTCCGATATTCACTTGAATTAATATATGGCATCTACGGTCAAAGGTCTTCAAAATGTATATATTCACTAGGTCAGTAAGACAAAAAACGCTATTGACCTATGAACTTGGATAGATTTATGGTTTTGCGCATATAGGCACAGAATTCCTACACGCTTAATCAGATTTTATTTTAACTTCACAATCTTTAGACGACAATGTGCCTAATTCTCGTCTAATCAACAATGTGTCTAATTGTTTTGCCACAAGATTTTTTTTGACATATGCAACCTTACGACACTCATCCGGCTTGAGTTAGAGCCCTGAAAAGAGGTTGTGAACTCCATCTCCTTACACAGAAAGTATTTGCCATTGGAAGCCATTAACTCCATCATTTTGAATATGTACAAACGCTCAAACTTCATACATCTAGCCCCAAATGTTACTTTATATTTTGCCTGTACCTATGAAAATCTTTACATTTATATGAATGAAATCTGTTTGTGAAAGAACCTCGCCGCTGTTGACCAACGAACATGTGCAGGGCATAGTATTGCACATATTAGCACACAACTCGTACCCCAAAAATAATATTATAATCCAACTTGGTAGGTTTCTTTACAACCATGAAACAACCAAATGGGACCAAGCAATTTCCAAAGAACCACAAGGTGGCGCTATTAAGCTGGCCACATTTGCAAGCTCACATTGCACACTGTGTGAGTAAAAGTCTGAGAAGAGGTATGTAAGGTAATCTCACAAATAAAATGTTTGCCATTGGAAGCCTTAAAGTTCACCGTGATGGACAGTTTGAAATAATAATCCATGTCACATTTGATACTAATGCGTTCATGTGCATTTCCCAGCGTAAATGGTGCAATTAGGATGTCATGTGCTGTTTGCTGAAACCCGCTCAATGCTGCTTGCAGCTTTAATTTATCAATTATAACTTCCTCCCAGATTGCATAATGGTCAAAGGATAATTTGATAAATCTCACTTTATTTATGCATACAAAAGTGTGCATAAGTACAAAGGTATAATTGTTTCTATGCAATATTGATAAATGAGGCCCCAGACGACTGGCAATCTACAAAAGACATCATCCCACTAAACTCAGCCCAAGAGCTGACAAGAAGATAGAAGTCTCTAAGAACCCCAGGGTAACATCAAGGAATCTACAGGCCTCTCTTGCCAAAAGCAACATCTAAGTGCATGAGTCAACTTTCAGAAATAAACTGCACAAACCTAGAATATATGGTAGATCAGGAAAGAAGCCTCTGCTCTCAAAAAAAAGAATATTAGGACACAACTGACATTGGTCAGACACCAAGGTAAAGACCAAACCTACTGAAACAATCTACTCTAGACAGATCAAAGATGAGGTTTTGACCAAAAGCCAGGGGCCATGTTTTGCAAAAACAAAATACTGCCTTTGAACAGAAGAACATCATACCTCAAGAACTCTCTGGTAAAATACAGAATTCATGGTTCACTCAATGATGGCAAGTTGGCCTGGCCCTGAGGCAGCAAAGCAGTCCCAAACCATAATGCCACCGCCTCAATGCTTTAGGTGACGCCATCTGTCAAAAAGCTAAAGCGGTACCAAACATGCATCTTGCAACAGGTCAATAATTCAAAACATATAAGCAAAGCTACAACAGAATGCCCCAAAGAAATGAAAAAGTGTTTTATCTTACTGAAATGTTGCGGGGGACTAGAAGTGGGGCGTGGATGCAAGAAAGACCTCGAATATGACAGTTAAAGCAGTAATATAAAGAGATGGCTAATATTCTTGTAATGACAGTTACAAGAAGCAGCTCCTGGAAGTTATTTCAGCCAAAGGGGCCAAAACATCAGCTACTGAAGCTAGCCATTTACTTTTTTCTGTAGATTATGTATAATCTTTCAATGTTATTTGCTAAATTAGGTTGTCTTTATCTGTCAAAAGTGTTGAAGTGAATATTACATGCCCATGTCCAAATATTTAAGAAAAAAATAGAACTTTCTAGAGGATGTACTTCTTCACATGACTTGCCAGGTCAATTCTCAATTCCATTCAAACAGTCAAATTAGAAACATAACGGAGATTCTCTAGTTCAGGGATCATCAACTCTTACCCTCAAAGGGCCGAAGCCTGCTCGTTTTCTGTTCTACCTCATTGTTAATTGGACCCACCTGGTCTCAGGTCAAAATAGATCCATGATTACAGGGTTGCAATGAAAAAAATACAGTGGACCTGGCTTCAAGGGCCAGAGTTGATGATCCCTGCTTTAGTTTGAGAACGTTGACAAGAGAACCAGGAAGCTCTCCTATAAGAGCAGGAATCATCTGCATTTGCACCGGGTTGAAGTTTCCCTTAGATCTAGGATAGTTTCAACACACCCATTCCTACCTATAACCTTTTATATAGGAAATGCTAAACTGATCCATGTTTAGATAGGAACCTTCCCCTACGGCTTGGTATCCGTTCAAAGAGAAGCTACTGGGAAAGGGAATAGATTGGATAAACCGGTACCTGTGCTCCTGGAGCCTGGCCGAAAGGGTTGGCTGGTCTCATGACTGGCTGGCTATACATCATGGTGGGCTGGGTCATCATGGCCATGGAACCCATCTGGGGAGGCTGGAGGAAGACAAGACAAGTTTCACAAAATTCTTGGAATTAAGAATATGGAATTAAACATGTTTTTTGGGGGTGAAGAAACGCTTGCATTATTTTAGTAAAACTTGACGGGTTAACGTAGTAGTCTCAAGTACAGTGACATTTTAACTGAACAAATCCTTGTGGTAACTGTTCTAAGCTGATTTGACTGGTTACTGATTACCTATAGTTCAAATATAGCTACGTAATGAAACTGGAACACTGGCAGTATAAGTTTATCACTACAGCCGAATCAGCTCATCGACTGATGCATTTCTAAAGTATGATTAAGGCTTGGCATCAGTCATTACAAGATGGGCAATGTCCCTGTCCCTTTTCCATTAGATTCGTCATGGACCTTTTGGCTCATCAGTAGGTGTAGAAATTAACAAGAACATAACCCACACATCAATGTGCAATACAATGTCACACTTTGGTCCTAATGTCACACAAAAGATAAAAAACAAATCAAAAACAATGGTAAATGTCAATGCCGAAGCTACAGCAAAAAGGGAGAGGGTTATTTCAGAAATACATTTGCCATTTTCAATAAGGGAAGTATGTGTACAGTAGCTTCTGCTGTCAAAGTCCATGCAAGCACGTAACCTTTAAAGACCACCTTACCACCAGCTAGTATCGAAAATCTATCACCAGATCTACCTGAAATAAGCACTTAGGCACACGTTTGAAAGAATGCTTGCGGGAACGCATTCCAGAGCGATGCAATTAACCTGCAGAACAGACAGCAGGGTGATGCTTTAACAGGTTAAAATCGCCTTGACTATTTTGCTGGCTTACTGCCCGCAGGAAATTGAGCCGACGTCATATCCAGGGAGACGGTCAACCCTAACAGAACTAAGAACCCCAGAAACCAGGACAGGGAGATAGAATGGGGAGCCTTCTGTACATCAGGCCATCAGGTATCTGGCTATTGTGGTCAAAAGAAAACCAACAACCTGAAAACCTGTGTATTTCATGTGTTTCCTATGTATGGATGAACAATTATTACTTGATAATTACCCGAGGACTCAATAAGGTAAGAACAGACGTCTGGGCACGTGGAGGGAATGTTTGTCTACATATTCTCCAGCAGGGTGAAGGGAAGCATCAGCAGTAAAGCCTCACTTGCAAACTTTAAGGACCTACAGTAGATCTCTCAGCAGGATAAAGACTAGACCTGCTGACTGGGCGTATTCTGATGAATATAAACAACTATTTATATATATGTTAAGTAGTTAGACCCTTTCCTCCATTCTCACAATAAGCGCCAGTGAATTATCAAGGATTATAACATGTTGGTTTTCCCCAAACACTGGGCACAGCCTTTAAGTGACCAACACATCGATCCCCTGCATCCATGGCACTATCATTCTGCATAGCAACCAATTCATTTCAATCACATTCCAAACATACATTCAGTAAACACATTTTGAGCAGATGGTGTACAGACTAGCACTGGTTTATACGACTGAACATTATGTGCACACATGCAAAAATCGCTCTACATTATGGTCAGAGCCAACTAAATATGCCCGAAGTCTGATCTGCAGCCAAACGTGTTTCAAAAGGGTTCTAATGCATGGCGGTGTCACAACGGAGAGAGGATCAACCCCCTGAAAATACTCACCATTCCATATGCCATCATTCCCGTCGGCGTGGTTGCAGGGAAGGCCATGACAGATGGTGCCTGAGATGACAAAGATGGCCTCACAAAATGAACAAGGACACTTGACACGCATTCATGTGTATTAACTTCATGAATAACTTTAGCAGAAAACGGGCGCAAATTCTAAGTCAGTTTGCTCCGTATAGTGCCGCCTTCTTCCTTAAACAACCTACCTATGTTCATCTCTGACAAGCTACAATTGTCCCTTTTACATACTTCCACTTTGGCAAGACTGATATGGCTGCCCTTATTCCCCCTAGCTTACTCTGACAGAGTGTGTCAGGCCTAACCAGAAAGAGCCAGAGTGAGGGTGAAAGTAAGAGTGCTGAAGCAAGAAGCCCCTACTTGCAGGTGCAGGGCTGCTCTGCTGAAAAAAGACAGACGGGAGGGGTTGGTGGTGGAGCGGGCTGTTACAGAAACTGGTAGACTCTCAAACAGCCCCCACAGTAGTAACAAGCGCTGATTTGTTTCAGTTGCATGAATAGACTAGGAAATGTTTAAATTAGCAATCAAGCTATTGGAAAGTGGCCAGATGGAACAAGTGGACGTATATAAAAGAAAGGTTGGCGTCCTTACATAGTCAGCACTTGTTTCTGTCCGTTGATCACAGATGTTTGCATAAAATCTTTCCTGGAACAAAATATTGGTCATGCAAACACATTGCAGACATTTCCTCAATTAGGAAAATATGCAGATTTTATTTAAATCTGCAGAAGCTAATTCTCTTCCAGGGTGAGTAAAAGATAAATAATATTAAATGTTACTTTAAACCACATTGGAAGTGTTTACATTTTCTTAACAGAAACCCGCTTTATTAATGAGAAGCCCAAAGGTTGACATGGTGTATGGCCAAATTAAACAACATTTGCACAAATATTTAGTTTAGTTGTTTTTACATGTCAAATGAGACTGACTAGACAGAACATTCCTGTTCCTGTATAAGCATTAAATGCCTGCTTTCCAAAGCTTTAAATGGTGATTGACCAAGGTTACCATCATATTGAATGATTGATCTAACATTAACAGGATACTTGTTGATATTGATAATGAAGCCCTTTACCTACTTCACCAGAGTCCGTTGAACTCATTTGTATGCATGTGTGTAGTTGAAGGAAGCAGCTAACAAGCACTGCTGGAATTGGTAATTCTGGTTAGTGCATACCCTAGACTACCCTAGACTTATACTGGTTAGCACTGGCTATCCAAACTTCTTAACATCCCTCTTATTTGAAGTAGGTAAGTGGTTCAAATAAAAGTACCTCTGTAACGTACCACTGAATTGTCCAGTAGAAAAATCATTTTTAATCATTTTTACTCAGGGTTTTCACCAGCTTGTATTTAGAATAACCAACTAGAAATAATTAGTATTCAATGAAAGGTGATGTGTGGAGACTTGACAATTTGCCTGGTGCAAATGTTATCACAGAACCTCACGCAAATCATGGGTGAAGTCATACCGCAAGGATATGTCACCCTAGCCAGCTTTGATACTGCACTGGAAAGGCTGTTTTGAACACTTCAGAAAAAACGATGGCACCTCATCCATATCACTGGACAAAATGCCATGGTCTTTCCCGATTTTTTGAACATAGTTGATCATTATCACATTATATAAGCTAAATAGGCTGCATGTCTGTACTAAACAGTTGGTTTGTGATGGTGAGAACAAATGACCTGAGTAAGATGTAATCAGTAATAATCATGAAGGCAAAGCATGTTTTATTACAGTAGGTGTAAGGACTGTCCATAATTGACAGAACGGAGGAAAGTCATGACAGGTCATGCTGTGGCGTCTGTGTTAGATTGATTTGAGCAGGTCCATATGTGCCCATTGCGAAGGCCAAAGGTCAGAGAACATGTGGCTGGGTATATTTGTGGGGTTAATACCAGACATGCCAGCTTCGGGCAAAGAACCGGAAATGGTACAACCAATGTGACTTACGTATTGTGGGAAATGCAAGACGTTCTGTATTTTTTCCCCCAGGAGAACAATTATACAATGCAACAGACATTTAAGACAGAGATTAGAAAATATAGCAACAAACTGTGTTTGGTTAACACACACCTCTGTAAGAGTTTGGGTTGGGTAATAAATAGCACATTTATTTTCATAAACTCAATTAATATTGAACAATGCATTAAATCTGTAGACACTATATTATAAAGGAACATACCAAGGTGGAAGGGTTCCATGTGGTAGAGGGAGCAGTCTTTGGTTGCCAATTGTTTCCACCAGTCAACTTCTTCTCACCAGGCTGACTCCAATGAATATCACTACAAAGGAAATGGAAGTGACTTAATCCAACTCTCTTCTATCAGTTTGAGGAGAATACACATGAATAATAAATCATATACACATCTAATTGTAAGCCCAGTTCGGTTATTTCACTCTTACTTTTTTGCCACGCCATTACCAATTCCCAAATCTAAAAATGAAAGAAAATAATTTGTTATAAACAAACTATCCTGTCACACTTCCTCTGGAGGCTGTTAAAATTCACATAGGACCATTACAGGACCATTATAGTAGTATGAGAAAAACCTAAGGACACATACTGCCCACAAGGTTGGCCAAGGACGAGTCGAGATCGTCGGACACGAGCTTCCCAGGCTGCTGCCCACTCGGGGTTAGCCCCTGGCTGGACGAGGAGGCCACTGTGGGTTTCAGGATGCCACCTAAAACATCGTCTTAAGGAAAGGGGCAGGAGGGAGGGGGGGTAAAAGACACGTAACGCCACGGACGATACACAACAACAGTTACACAGACGAGACAGGACAGAAGATGTGGTATGCATGAGCGGAGCGTGGTTTTCGCCAGTGAAAATAACACTGAAGTTGCTGGCAGTCCAGGACTAAGGAGTAAGGTCAACTCACCCAGTCATGCATACGCCATGCAAAAGCCAAGACCCAAAGTGTGATCATCCAATGGACGAGGGAGAGAAACAGAACACTGGTGAGATTGTGAGCAAAGCACTAGTAAGCTCTACATATGTACATGTTCTGCTCTTCGCTATATGCTGTACGTAGCACCAAAAGGCCCTCTGCTGCCAAATGTTCCTGTGGTGTGCTTATGACTTTATGAGTAGAATTACTTAGCATGCTGTGGACCAGAGAGAGGTTGGAATTGTGCCAAAAAACACCAATAAAAAGTTCAAAAGGCACCAGAGCAAACATTGCCATGTCTGAAACCTGCCCTGAGGGCAGGCTGTGCCTTGCCATACAAAATAAAAATAAAATGCTTCTGGAAAACTTGGAAGCAAATCATTCATGACCATATTTCATGATGGTATACTCAATGATTGTTAAAGCATGAACTGCAAGTATTTTCCAAAACATCAATGCCCTGAGCACAGATGGCCCACAATGTGAGTCATGCCCAGTCATGAGGTGATTCCACACTGATCATTACAGAGACCCGTGTCAAACTGCATTAACTCGTGTCCTGCTCTTTGGAGTTTCTGGCTGGGTATCTTTAAAAAGCACTTTGTCACAATAGCTGATTTAAATGATTGATTGTCAAAGCATGTGGAGCATGTGCATGTGAAAAGAGGGATGAGACAAAAACAGGAATGAGAGATCCTCACCAGCAGAGTCCACACTGTTGGCTGAGACAGAGTTGTTGCCAAACACAGAGTCAAAGTCCACATTAAGGCCTCTGGCAGTCTGGGGAAGCGGGGTGGGAGAAACCGAGAACCCTGGGAAGCAAAAGAGGAGGCAGACATTAACTGGTTGAGCCGTTTAGTCATCTAGGGAAAGACGGTAGTGTTGGTTTCATTCAATGACGTAAGCATGGCGGTGCCGCCGCCTTCTGACAACCTGCTGACAATCTTGTGTCCATTCAAATCTCCGCTGCACACCAAAACATTTTCAGGCCAGTGAGAGGAGAACACCAGTACTCACCCCCAAATAGACCAGCTACAGCAGGGGGTTCAGATTGGAAGAGAGGAGTGGTGGGGTAAGATGTTGGCCCACAAAAGGAGTCTGACACAGCCAGAGTGAAGCAGCAGGGTGGAAGGCAAAGAGAGGGTTTTAGAAGACAGAGACTGAGAAACAGTTTAGAAATTAAAAGAAATAGATGGAGATATGGCACAAGAAAAGTAAAGATAGATTTGAATTTAGATGTCAAATCTAGCTGACAGTTCACTTCAGCTTGTCGAGAGGTTAAACGCAACACATTTAAATGTTAGCACTAAAACTACCCAAGCTTGAGCAAACAGGAACACAGCGTTGGGTTAGAATGCTATGTTTCCAGGGGCTCCAGAAAACATAGGTCAGAGGTCAAAGTACCTGAGATAAACTGCTCTATCCTCACTGTGGGAGAATTACCAGATGCAATGGAAGTGCTTGAATCAATAAAGGGATTGTAATGATCTAGAAAATAAAACAAAACATGGACATGGACATTCAAGAAACATGGATTTCTTTTCTGCTTCAAATTTTAATAATGCAAAAAGAGACATAAGTCAATGAACATGCATGGGTGAAATAAAGATTGCAAGGCTCATGGTCAACGACATTTCAAAACGTGCCGTGCCATAGCACGCTGTCAAAGGCCAAAAAAATGCTATCCTATTTTGTTAATGATGCTCATCCTTATGAAGTTCATAATCAATCAATACATTTAATTGATTATGAAGTTCCTCTGTAGCAGCTGATGTAATGCAAGTTCCCCTCAATAGGTATTAATTCTTGGATGGACAAATATGAGGTGAATGGGTTCCAAGCATATAAGATGACCCCATGGCGGACTCGTCTTTTGGGAGCTCTATACAGGATTTGGTTAGGGTGTACAACACCTTGCAGCAAAACATTAGTAACCCTCCTCTGGACAGCAAAGAGAAAAATATATTTAAATACCCAGCCCGGTAAAATATCTTGATAATCAAATATTTTCACACTTCACAAATAACACTGAAATCAAGAAAATTCCCTTTTTGAGAAAGAGCTGCTCGTAATGTCAACATAAGAAACTACAGACAAGAGCATATGCAAATTGATTTCATAGGGTTGGTGGTAAGAAAATGTTTAACAGATCTTCATTTTTATTTTTAAATTCAAGTTTTACTCTCACGTTTGAAAGTTTTCATTTTGATCTAGATATTCCCTCCTATCAAGAAATGTTGCCTATGACCTCAACACCCATATACACCCACCCATCCATGCTCACAGGATAGCAGAAAGACTGATGTTACAGCTAAATGACAATGGAGAAAATGCCAGCAAACAACACCAAAGAAAGAAAATGATTTACCACCAAACACTTCATGACTGGGTGTCCTAGAACTAATACCGTCAGAAGACACAACAGGTAGATGGACAGCATCGACAACAGGATGTGTAAGGAAAGGATTAAAGTTTGGAATGGAGTCGTCAACAGCTTCTGTAGAAGTGAAAGGATCTACACAGTAAAGGGACAGGAACAGAATAAGGAGAACAGGTAGATGTTAGAAGAAAACGATGAGTCGATTCAAACAACCGATGAAGAAACAACACAGAACACAAACCCCGTCCATATCGTTTAGTGTTCAGAAATTCTCAAAATACTGTACAGTACCAAGGAAACAGAAGCAGAATGGGCCTGTTATCATGACTCAGCACACACACGCACGCTGTGGCAAACAATACTATCCATTAAACAGGACCGATGCATCTATAATTTAAACAGTGTGCCAGTTGAACATGTTAAAAACATTAAATTAATTCTACAGGTTTTAGTATGAGAGAACACGGTTTCCTAAAATATTTGTTTTACTTCAGAGTAGGGGCAGGTAACTAAATTCGGGTGTGGAAAGAATGTCAGAGCAGATTATCGTGGGTCATAAAAAATATTTTTAAAAAATAATATCTTACACCAAAACACAATAGGCAATCACAAAACCTCTTATTAGCATTGAAATCAGGAAATTAAATCAAACTTAGTTTTAGCTGAACACCAACAGGTACATAAAAATATGAAATCACCCCTGGTTTAGAGGGTCAACAAACAAGCTGCCAAGACAAACAGTTGCTCTGTATCTAATCGCTTAAACCGTATCAATATTTACATTCCTTTAACATGAGACAAAAGATTAAGATAAATGTGACTTATGTTGGCACTTCGATCATGAAGTTGAAACAATGCTATGAATGATGGACAACCCATGGAAGAACAATCAAACGGCTAACCAAATTGCTAAATTATGACAGTAATATGAACACATCAACTCATTCCAGTCATGATACAGTTATTACAGTTGATCTGCTGACAGTTTGCCAGCCAAACAGCCCAACAGATTTGATTTGTTGACTTAACCTGATATCAACCAATTTTACCCATTTCTGGAGATTGTGTGTGTGTGTGTGTGTGTGTGTGTGTGTGTGTGTGTGTGTGTGTGTGTGTGTGTGTAAAAGGAATATTCACCTCCCCAGGTGTTGGCTGTTGGAAGACCAGAGGAGAGGGCCAGTGCTTGCTGCTGGAACGCAGGCTGTAAATCCAGCAGGTCGTTGGCTGCCTTGGAAGTGCTGTGTGTGGTGGGGGGGGGGGGGGGGGGGTTGAGTTAGAACCCTGTGCCTTTTCAGAATTACAGTAAGCAGAGGAGACATGGACATGCACCTCAATCCTATGGTAACCACCCTCTTCCTTTCACACGTGCACACATGCTGAAGACGTCTGTTTATTTCAGTAGTATTGAAGTAGTTTCATTTATTAAGCTAGTATTGACGCTGGAGATGATTAACACACCACTGAGATGAACGAAGGGAAGCCATGGCACTACAGTTACGTCCCCCGGCATCCGTTTCATCAGAGGGCTACAGCCACCAGCCGGTGTTTGGAGAATACATGGGCAGGCCTATTAATAGGAGCGTTCGGCTCTACATGGACCTGGAATGGTCTAGCCTGGCTACTCTAGGAATAGGCCATGAGCTACTGAGCAGCAGCAAGCTGCTGTGGAAAGAGGGGGAGGTTTGCCTGCTCTAAATAGCCACTAGGCTATTGTTAAAACCCCTTCAGAGATCTGAAACAACTGGAAAGAGAAGCGGACGTGTTGGTGAGTGTGTACTCATTGGAATGGAATCACAGTACAAGGCAGGTCAATTCCATCACCCAAGTGAGGATCAATGATTTACCATTAGCCAGAGGTGGGGGACTCGAGTCACATGACTTGACTCGAGTCTGACTCGAGTCACAATTTTCAGGACTTGTGACTTGCTTGATTAAAGTATCAAAATGACTTGACTTTGACTTGAGAACAAGTTACTTGAAACTTGACTTGAAGTGGAAGACTCGACAATGACTTGAACTTATAATAAACAAACAGCAATAAAATTATTTTATGTGTTGTGACATCAGCACCACTAATCAGCGTATGTGCCTTTAACGCTGCACAATTCAAACCGCGCCAAACATGGCAGACAGTAACGTTAGTCGAGCTCCACAAATAGTATAGTTTGGATACAAGGACTTTGAACTGGACCGTGTGAATAAAAAAATATTTGCCAGATGCTAAATATGCAAAAACGTCAAATTTCATTCGTCATTTTAAGAACCACAAGGAAAGGTAAGAAAGTAATCTCTTTATATTCAGTTTCACTAAGATCTATAACGATTAAGTTACTAATGTAATGAATTCATATTTTGTTTGTCATAATTTGGCCTTGGTTGCATATTATGTTTTTTTTTTCTTGTTAGAAATGTGACCATTATCATTACTGAATACGTCTGGTAAATAGATTTAAGGGAATTTGACTATAACAGTGGCATAGCCTGAATTTTAATGTTGATGGGCATCTTAAAATGAGCGGGCATGTATATTCTTACACGTAGGCTATAATGTCTGTATTAAATGTGCGCATTTTCAAGTGTTTGTCGACTGCGCGTGGAAACTAAAAAGCATTGTGCTTACACCATAACAGTTAACTTCACTGCATGAAAGGCTAACACGAGGCGCCGATGTGATTACTAGCACCTAAACATTTCGAAGAGTTTTATTTTTTTACTCATACAGACAAGAATAATTACAGCGTAATTACATATTAGGCAGTTTTTCAGTCACAATAATTAGTTTATAAGGTTATTATTAGCCCTTATTACATGGATTGGCTGAATTCCAGTGCAGAATGCGTGTTATTTCTTGATAACAGACCGAAGCCATGAAAAACAGCGCGTTGCTATGGACGCAGCAGGATTCTAACCAGAGACGGAACGGTATTTGATTTTGAAATCGAGCTTCGCACCGAGCGCACGTCAGAAACAGAGGACAGCGTGTGTGTGTTCATCTCTTTAGTACTGTGACTTGAAACTTATAAGGACTCGACTTGACTTGCTTAGGGTGAACCCTTGACTTGACTTGCTTGATTTATCTGAACTGTGACTTGAGACTTGACTCGAGACTTGATGGTTAAGACTTGAGACTTGCTTGGACTTGACCATGTGTGACTTGTCCCCATCTCTGCCATTAGCATAAAAAAAGAAAACCATACCTTTTCGCTATTGGATGGCATATTGACCCAGTGGTGTGATCTGTTAGCTGACTGAGTGGCTAGTTAAGCGTCTCAGTCTATACAACTTTACATGTCTGATTGACGGACACCTAGCAGCACAGTCAATTAAGTCATTTACACACCAGCGTCATCACCACTCTGGCCATATGGCTAGCTAATCGACTAACACCTCGCTATGGCGGTCGCCCTGGGCAGACACTGGTGTTGATGGCCAAGCAGTGGTTTGGGTGAGTCAGGGTCGGCCGTTCAGCTGGGCCTAGGAGAGTGTATGTGGCGTTACCCGTTCGTTGTGCTGGGTGTGGAGAAGAGATCGATGGCCGGCGCCGTGTTGACACTACACCCGTCTGTGGACACGGGCGATGCAGCCGTGGTGGAAGAGGAAGGAGGACCCTTCTGGAGTTCCTTCAGGCGCTGCTCCTAGGTGGAACGGACCAAATTCAACAAACCAAAACACCCAAGCCTAGGAGACCTCTGGAGGCCTTAAGACAGAAATTACCTAGACAAATACTTCAGCTTTGGTCAGCGGTGGACTAAACACTCAAATGTGCTGACCACAGTGTTCGTTTGGATTCAAATGAGAGCCAAACCTTCTTTGAAGACATTCTGGTGAATTCTGCTATAGGAAAAGTTAAGACTTCAATTCCATAAACATAAACAAACTCCCTCAATATTGACTTCCGTTCCCCAATGGCAGAAAGTTGTTTCTTTTGATTCATCCGGGTTAATTATCAGTTAATGTTCTACAATATACCACCAGCCAAAAGAGATTAAATCCAATCTGGCATTTAGTGGAGAGAGCTACAGCGAGAGAATGCACACACTCTGAAAGGACAATGTACCTTCAATGCTTTTAGGCGGGCCTGCTCTTCCTCCAGAGCAGCCTGTTTTTCCCTCTCATCCACTCTGGTGAAAGATATGCCCGTGTTCGCGAGAGACGAGACGGCATTGGAAAGAGTGCTAGCCCTGGACAAACGGAAAGAAAGGAGGGGGGGTGGGGGTCAGTCAGTGGGGACTAGGAGGTTACGGTTTACTGGCCATTGTCAAAAGGGCAGGGCTGGCATTTTACAACTGCACACTGATAAGGGCTAA
This sequence comes from Esox lucius, assembly GCF_011004845.1. Classification (NCBI taxonomy): domain Eukaryota; kingdom Metazoa; phylum Chordata; class Actinopteri; order Esociformes; family Esocidae; genus Esox; species Esox lucius. The sequence goes on along the minus strand of NC_047575.1, from coordinate 26,462,072 downwards.
AACAGTAACAGATGGTAGGCAGATTTCTGCTTGAGAGGTATAGTTCTGTTACATAACACCCAACAGAAAACCTGTCCAAACACTGATAGGCTGTATATATTATAATGAATTCAAATTATATATTCATGAACGACAAGCAAGGTATTTATTAACACTACAAAAAAATTAAAATAACTCACAGGTCAATACTGTCTAGAAATCAATTGTCAAAAAACTTGGACAGCAGTAAGTTGGTGCCCAAGCAAGCCTGCTTGTCTGATAGCAGTGAGGGGTCATTTCAGTGTTCTTTTTGGGGGTTTGCAGTTTGCACACACCATTTTCTCCAGAGCAATTTGAAGTCCCGACATCGGAGCCCTTTTATTGTGATTGGTCAACCTTTGCAGTGACGGAAATTACGCAGGTTTCTTCCTCTTGGTAAAGCCATACATTGTTACTACCAGCTCATCACCCTTCACCATCAATAATATTGACGTTTTTTTCATGAACGTTTGATGGAAATGCTTTGGCTTACACACGCACAAAACTGCCAGCAAACAGAACGAGGAAGAACGTAACTTGATTTTGTCGAAGGGGAAAGAGACTACCTGCTGGCCGCCGTGGAATCCTTCACCTTCTTCCCTTCCAGTGAAGCCAGATGCTGCTCCAAGGCATCCAGAAGACTACTCGGGGCCTGTCACAACAGAAACACAGTGGACTGAAGACTACTCTGGGCCTGTCACAACAGAAACACAGTGGACTGAAGACTACTCTGGGCCTGTCACAACAGAAACACAGTGGACTGAAGACTACTCTGGGCCTGTCACAACAGAAACACAGTGGACTGAAGACTACTCTGGGCCTGTCACAACAGAAACACAGTGGACTGAAGACTACTCTGGGCCTGTCACAACAGAAACACAGTGGACTGAAGACTACTCTGGGCCTGTCACAACAGAAACACAGTGGACTGAAGACTACTCTGGGCCTGTCACAACAGAAACACAGTGGACTGAAGACTACTTGTTGCCTGTGACAACAATGGATTGAGAGGCGGGGGGGGGCACATCACGGTAAGCTGACTGACAGAAACACACACACAGTAAGCATGCCCAGCTACTTCACAATGCAGACAGAGAGAGCACATAGCAGCCTCAACAGTACAAACAAAGATGGGTAGATACTCACACAAACTGTAATCTGCAGATGGAAAGTTAAGGAGAGATACAGAATATAAAGGTGATGATTCTCAGAGATTATACATTTTTTTTGGGAGGGGAAGGTACCAAGGTAAAAAGATACAGTATGTGTTTATACAAAGCGAGAGAAAAAAGGCGATCTAAGAAAAAACACAGTTGTGTGTGTAAAGGACTTTGAGTGTGACCATCAGTAAAAACACTCAACTATATGTTATGCTAAAATATGATAATTTTCTGCCCCTACTTCATCCATCTTGGGTCAAGTCTACTCCACATATCCACAGGCCAAAAAAATGACCGCATAGAAGAGAATGTATCCACACTTCTCACCAAACCAACCAATTCACATGAGACAACCGGAAAGAAATAGGGATACAGAAACTGAACAGGGACAGATTCTGGCATTTCCTTAAAAGGGCGAGGGGTGTTCACATGCAGTGCGGGCCCAGCAGCCAGTGTTAAAGCTGGCCCAGCAGCCAGTGTTAAAGCTGGCCCAGCAGCCAGTGTTAAAGCTGGCCCAGCAGCCAGTGTTAAAGCTGGCCCAGCAGCCAGTGTTAAAGCTGGCCCAGCAGCCAGTGTTAAAGCTGGCCCAGCAGCCAGTGTTAAAGCTGGCCCAGCAGCCAGTGTTAAAGCTAGGGGGTTTGCAGCAGAGGTGAAGCCCTTTGGAAGGTCTGAGGTCTGCAGGAGGTGACAGGGTGAGGAGAGGCCGGCAGCCGGCGCACAGAGTCATGCAGATGAAGTCAAGCCCACAGGTTCAGCAGGGCTCTGTCTCAGTGCCGGAGAGACGAACGGTACACATAACCCTCAACCCCAGGCTAGCACAAACAGTTCGTATTCACCGGGGATAACAGGAACTAGAACGTGGCCTTAGTTAAGTATTTGTCATAGACTATAGTGAAACACACAACTGTAGCGGGTAGTTATAAAGCTGATACGCCCATAGCTATGAACTGTTGGTCTCTCCTTGTCAGTCTATTTGCTAATAAAGGCCAAGTAGGACGAGTTTCTCCTCTCTTTCATTTGGGTGGAAGTGTTGGACAGAGTTAAGATAGCAACAGGTCTTACCTGGGAAAGGTCTGGGATATCCCCACGATCAATTCCTACTTGCTGCAAGGATGGAGGGAGAGAACAGTCATTATGACCTACAGGTAAAACCAAATGAAGTTAAAGAAAAACCAAGTCAGTTTGAAGGGTGGGATCTTACTTCGGCTACTTTGAGGAATTCAGAGATTCTTGTCATACGGGTTAGGAATTTCTTGTAGATGTCAAGGCCTTCCTTGCATTGAGTTTTCTTCATGTCAAAGTACTTTTCTGCAAAATGAAAATAAGTGATAATAAAGCACTGGAATTCAACCAAAATAATGGTGAAAATTCACTGGTATAACAAATATGATCAAACCAGGGTTAAATAAAATCTATAAATTCCACAAAGTTCTGTCATGTAAATCTTTGTTACAAAACATTAATTTAACTACTCTGGATATCAAGCTGCATGCAATACCAGTTTGATCACCAGCAATGGGCTTAATACAATGTTCACATAGCGCTTTTGGACAATTATTTAAAATAAAACCAAAAACAAAACATCCTTTAGATATTTAATAGCAGATAATAAAAAGGGGGAAATCGCCTAAGAGTCTAACCCAAATAGAGACCACACATCACCAAGCACAACTGCAGCTAAAACAGGGTTGTAGCTGAACAGTCTTTTAGTCAGCACAAAGCCTGGTAGATTGGAGCCGACTGACGCTGAGTGGCCAGAGATAGAGCATCAACCCAAGACAACAGGGTGCAAAGGTGTCCTTGCACGAGTGCTGCTCTGCGGTAATGATACTGCAATAAGGACTTTGCTTCGACGAGCCGGGACCCATTGAGAGCCGGAAGGCGGGAGCACTTACCCAGAAGGTTAATAATGCCTTCGTTGTAGGCAGCAAACAGCCGAATAGAGTCTTTGAACAGGAGCATGAAGGCAGCATTGATCACTCCGTTGGTGAGCTCATTGGCGTTGACCTGCGATGGAGACGGGATCCAAAGCGGAATGAATTGACAGTCAAATGACAGAGCATTCAAAGCGTTCTGACTCAGAGGTCAGTGCCAATCCACACGACAGAACTGAAAGGGTCTCGACTACTCAGTCGCAGACTTAGTTTGTTGCAACACAATTCCATTTGAGAGTTAAAGAGCTTAGGCCATAGCAAAGCCAAAACGGAACGTCACATATTGGAAACTCACATTGAAATCAAGTAGCGCGTCCATCTGGTTTTGGATAATGGGTATGGTCTTCAGTAATTTCTCAGTGTTCACGGTCCGCATAACGCCATCCGACCTTAAGATAGATATATGAATAAAGGGACCAATACTAACAGTTATAAACTGCCATGAAACTGTGTAATAAACTAAACCTAACTAAAAATAACATAAAGGCCCAATCCAGAAATCAACATCAAGTTGCCGGGCAACATGTGCTTGCAGGAATAAACAAATGTCCGAAACAACAACTGTATATGCAAAACAAACCTGTCAGGGGTCAACTGTACTGTATTTACATGTACACATGGTTTCAAATTAGGCAATATTTCAGACTTAGAACTTCTATCCTGTACAGAAATTTCATTATAACATACATACAAGACATTTTAAAAACTAATATTAATAGTTCTGAATAATTCTTACCCTCGTTTTACTTTTGTAAAGTCAAAAGCAACTTGTCGATACGACACAGCCTTCTCATTCAGGTAGCGACTATACCTCCTAATGAATGTTGACATGTCATAGCCTGAAATAGACAATACAGAAATCAATTGATTTGAGCTTGAAACAGAGGCACATTCCATTAATTTAGAAAATGAAGACAAGAGATGTTGAGTTGATACATGCGCTACAGCAAGTGGGGCAAGGCCTCAGGCGACTGACAAGTCAAGTGTCTTCCAGGGGGGTTATGATACTGGCGTCCTACCATAATTATACTGGCAAAAACCTAGCATGGAATACAACCACCTTAATGATATGGTCCTATAGCTTTGCACACATACTAATATAGGTACTGTATTGTCGAGTCTTAATGGTGCATTGAAATAACTCAGTTTGGTGCAACTCAGACACACCAGGTAGACCTCTGATTCAAAACCCTTGTCATTCTGTACTTTTGACCTAGCAGACATTGATTCAGCTCTGATCTAACTTAATTAAACTCTCCAGATTCTCTCAAAGTAGAGCAGAGACTGAAGACAAACACATGGACAGATGGAGATCTGCACTCTGGCAGACTAAAGATACCAGTCAGATCCAAGGCCTAAATAATTTCAGCAATGTTGCCTTCACTATCCCACTAGGAATAGAGCATAGGGGAAAGAGTAGCACTGTTTAAAGTAGCAGTTCCCCACTAGTCTTACAGAAATGCTTATAGAGGTCTAAACATTGCCTGTTTCACACACACAGGCTGGTGAGGCAAAACCCCAGGCGGGCCGACAGGTTAGGCAAAACCCCAGGCGGGCCGGCAGGTTAGGCAAAACCCCAGGCGGGCCGGCAGGTTAGGCAAAACCCCAGGCGGGCCGGCAGGTCAGGCAGACAAAACATTATGGAACATTACAAGTCTTAAATAGAGCTGCCGATTCCGCATTCTACATGTCAGGTACGAACATTCAAAGATTCTGTGCCCTGTAAACCCGGGCCCTGTTGATTGCCTGAAGAAAACGCCTTAACGCACAGTAGAATTTGCCCTCATACAGATGTCAAATACACTTCAGTTGGCAGAGCAATGGGGCTTACAATGCCAGGGTTGAGGGTTTGATTCTCAATGGAAGATTAAACAAAATGTATACATATAAATAAATAAAAATCAAAGAACCCACAACTGAACAAACCTTTGAATAACAGCATTTCATAAATATCTGACATGTACATTTAACACAAAGAAGCCAATACTGAATCTGTGATGAAAACCATTGTGCAATGTTTGCCCAAAGACAGAGGTCACTCACCTTGTAGGCCACTTTTGTCCAAAAAGTTACTGAGATTGAAAAGTGTATTCCTTGAAGCCAGGTACTGTATAAATCTCTGCAACAGAAAAAAAAAAAAAAAAAAACATGTTCTATTTCAATCAAATATAGAGATAAATGATTTGTACATCATTGCATTCGGTTTTCACACATTTTATACAGCGTCCCAACTTTCTTTGCAAACAGGGTTGTATATAAAAAGACAGGTGTTAAAAAAAACAGAACATCAGTAAGACTGCATTCACGAAAACATCAGTTTGAAATAGTGGGATGTTTGTGGGATGAACTGGTGTTGGCAATGCTTTGGGTACATATATTCATACAATAGCCATCATAAATGAAAATAATCAGGCTCCATAATATCATCATTGTGTAGATTAGCTTAGCCTACGAGCATTTGCCAACAATTGGCTACAGCGCTTGAAGATGTCAAGTCAAGGGTAGGCAGATTTAATGCAGATTGTGATGAAACAGCAGAGTTTAAATGAAAATGAACACATTTTAAATGTCAGTACTGTGCGCACTACCTCACCCAGCACTACTTTAGCCAGTTTGGTGGAAACATCTGTTAGTATTTAGGACGCACTGTTCCAAGTTGTCGGAAATTGGAATTTCTCTCCCCGCATCCCCCATCCCAGTCTTCCTTCAAAAACCAAGATAAACGAGAAGGCCAGTGGTGCCTCCTCTGTGACCTTATTTTCCAACTGGTCCCAAGCAGCTGTGTGCTAACACCTTGATTGTGGCATGGTAAGTTGTCATTATTTAAGATTGATGCTAGGCTTAGCTAAAAATTAACGTTGTTAACAGTAGAGTTTCCAACAAAACATTCTAATAGGGGAATTAAACAACTTCTATGCTCTGCATAAATTGCAGATCTCTACTGAATAATATTTGTAGATGAACAACTCTAGTCACCTTGCCTACCTTATGCCCTTTCCAATTATTCAAGTACCTTACCTAAAGCATCCTAAGCGTAGGTGTGATTTAGAGTTGGTTCAAATTCCTGCACACCCAGCAGCTCTCCAGATAAGAGGGGCTCATGTGGTTTTTATACTGCACCCTAATATAGCCGTTATCATATTTGGTGCCTTGATCAAGATCAAAATGGTAGGAGATGGTAGAATTATGGGATCAGAGAGCAGCAACCTTCTGTTCAGATTTATGCAGCACAAATAGATACAGATAATAGGCAAATAAGGGCAATGACAAACCCTGATCTAATGGACTGCCAGGAAAAGAGCTCCTGTACATATTTAATGTCAAAATAATAAACAATTTATAGTTAACAAAACATTGACAAATCATCATTTAAAAAATTCAACAGCACAAAATAAAACCCATCAACAGTTGGATAGTAACAGAGTTTCTGACATAGCTAATTGCTGTCTTAACCAAATGCAAAATATGCCGTAATTATTTAACATCAGCACTTCCTTGAAAGTAGTATGATGAATGACCCAATCCTGTTGGCGTGGACACCGCAGACTCCTAAAGCAGCCTTACACTGAACTGATTTCAACAGCCATTAATACCACACCACACTATAAGAGGCTAACTTTGGCAAAATATCTGACTGACAGACTTTCAGCTTTAATTCAAGGTGTTGAACAAAAATGCTACCATTTTCATAACACAGTCCCCTTATTTCAGGGGCTAAAATGGAATTGGACAAATTAACACAATCATAAATGAAATGTTCATTTTTTTATACTTTGAATCCTTTGCAATGACTGCTTGAAGTCTGGAACGCATGGACATCACCAAACGCTGGGTTTCCTCCTTTATGATGTTTTGCCAGGCTTTTACGACAGCTGTCTTCAGTAGCTTGTTTGTGGGTCTTTCTGCCTTAAGTTTTGTCTTCAGCAAGTGAAACGCATGCTTGATCGGGTTAAGCCCAGGTGATTGACTCGGCCATTACAGAATATTCCACTTCTTCGCCTTAAAAAACTCCTGGGTTGCTTTCGCAGTATGTTTATTATCCATCTGTAAAGTGAGGCATACTCCAATCAACTTCGGTGAATTTGGCGGCATGTGAGCAAACAATATATCCTTATACACTTCAGAATCCATCCGGCTGCTTCTGTCTTCTGTCACATCATCAATAAACACTAGTGACCCAGTGCCATTGGAAGCCATGCATGCCCATGCCATCACACTGCCTCCACTGTGTTTTACAGATTATCTGGTATGCTTCGGATCATGAGGCATTCCGAGCCTTCTTGATACCTTTTTCTTCCGAGTATTCTGGTACAGGTTGATCTTAGTTTCATCAGTCCAAAGAATGCTGCCCCAGAACTGGGTCAGCATTTTTAAATGTTTTTTGGCGAAGTCTAATCTAGCCTCTAACCTGGCCAATTATTGAGGCTTATGAATGGTTTGCACCTTGAACCCTCTGTATTAGCGCTCGTGAAATCTTCTCTTTATGGTAGACTTGGATAATGATGCCTACCTCCTGGAGAGTGTTCTTCACTTGGCTGGATGTTGTGAAGGCGTTTTTCTATAAAAGGATAAAAAGGATCCGACGATCATCCACCACTGTTGTCTTCCGTGCCTTCCTGTTGCTGAGCTCACCAGTGTTCTTTTAATCTCAGAATGTACCAAATTGTTGATTTGGCCACTCCTAAAGTTCCTGCAATCTCTCTGATGGATTTTTCTGCAGCCTAAGATGGCCTGTTTCACTTGCAATGAGAGCTCATTTGACCACATGTTGTGTGTTCACAACAACAGCTTCCAAATGGGACTGCCACACCTGGAATCAACTCTAGTCCTTTTACCTGCTTAATTGATGAAGAAATAACAGAGGAATAGCCCACACCTGTCAATGAAACAGCTTTTGAGTCAACTGTCCAATTACTTTTGATCCCGTGAAAAAGAGGGGGCTACATATTAAAGAGCTGTAATTCCTAAACCCATCCACCAATTTGGATGTGAATACCCTCAAATTAAAGGGTATTTTAAGCACATATTCAATATTTAACTTTACCTAGAATCAAATCAAAATAACATTTGTCTCAGGGACCAATTATTTCTGGACCTTACTGTAAATGGCCCTGCTGGAACTGTGGTCACAGAGACCTGGGGTGAAGTTTCCCCAGGCACAGATATAGGATCAGCTTCCTCAGTGCCAAGGGCACCTTCAACTTGAACATGCGCACTAACACACACGCACTAACACACACGCGCCCTAACACACATGCGCAGGCACTGTAACACTAACAGACTTTTTCTCACCTCGTTGCCATAAACCATGAGGTGGTGTGTGGCGGCGAGCGACTTGAAGACCACCACCCAACTGGTGTTGGCCGTCCTTTCGAACAACGTGTCAGCCAGCTGGGGGATGTTCACGTTCATCTCATTGGTGCAATGGATCAAGTCTGGGGGAGACAAGGAAACACAGGTAATGGCAGGTTTCTAAAGGCGCGTGTGGTGAGTGAGAGAGTAAAAAGAGAAAACAGGAAGAGAGAGAACGTTAGCCAAGACAAAAATGCTACTTTAATAAGACAGTTTCACAGAACACAGCATTATTTAGTTGGGAGCTAATGACAAACGTCCGGTTATAAGCTCAGGTCAGTAAAACCCACCGAGACAGACTGAAAACACAGTCCTTGTGGCGCTGCTTCACACGGCCCAGGAAAAGGTTGTGCTTAATGTGCATACGTTCACACTGCGGTGACAGGTGTCAGTGTGTAGATACCTCAGACTTCCTGGGCAATACTTGACCTTTGGCATTGGTCCATCTGGCCTGCGGTGAAAGTGGATGCCTCCTGTCACCTTTCCTTCAGTAACATGAGACTGAGCTCACATGCCTGCGCTCACTGGGCCATCGCAACACCCTGAACCGACATGCACCACAGACACATTTGCCCTGGAGATCTGTAATAACCATTTCAATAGCCGACAAACAGATTCCCTTTAACTATAATGAACCACGAAAGCAGAAACTACATTTTAATAATGCTTCTACTTTTGTTCCATTTGTTTCTTTGTTGTGCAGACGTCTGCCTGTTCATGTGACCTGGGTGGACTACAACATTTTTTGCAGACTGCTGAAAACATTCTGATCAGCACACGAGGCTGGCCATGTGACAACAAAACAAACCGAGGACTGACAGATGTGCAGAATTGACAAACCATCCAATCAAAGTGACATCTAAGAACAAAAACATTTTTTTAAATTAATCATTAAGGCACCTTCAGACACATGAATACAATATAAGAACACACACGCTCATTTTACTAGGCCTAACCTATCTTTAAAAACACTGACATCCTGATATACAGTGGGGAGAACAAGTATTCGATACACTGCCGATTTTGCAGGTTTTCCTACTTACAAAGCATGTAGAGGTCTGTCATTTTTATCATAGGTACTTCAACTGTGAGAGACGGAATCTAAAACAAAAATCCAGAAAATCACATTGTATCATTTTTTTATAATTAATTAGCATTTTATTGCATGACATAAGAATTTCATCACCTACCAACCAGTAATAATTCCGGCTCTCACAGACCTGCTAGTTTTTTTTTAAGAAGCCCTCCTGTTTTCCACTCATTACATAAAATTGTTGACCTGCACAAGACTGGGATGAAAAAGGACAATAGGCAAGCAGCTTGGTGAGAAGGCAAAAACTGTTGGCGCACTTATTAGAAAATTGAAGACGTTCAAGATGACGGTCAGTCTCAATCGGTCTGGGGCTCCATTCAAGATCTCATCTCTTGGGGCATCAATGATCATGAGGAAGGTGAGGGATCAGCCCAGAACTACACGGCAGGACCTGGTCAATGACCTGAAGAGAGCTGGGACCACAGTCTCAAAGAAAACCATTGGTAACACACTACGCCATCATGGATAAAAATCCTGCAGCGCACGCAAGGTCCCCCTGCTCAAGCCAGCACATGTCCAGGCCCGTGTGAAGTTTGCCAATGACCATCTGGATGATCCAGAGGAGGAATGGGAGAAGGTCATGTGGTCTGATAAGACATAAATAGAGCTTTTTGGTCTAAACTCCACTCGCCGTGTTTGGAGGAAGAAGAAGGATGAGTACAACCCCAAGAACACCATCCCAACCGTGAAGCTTGGAGGTGGAAACATCATTCTTTGGGGATGCTTTTCTGCAAAGGGGACAGGACGACTGCACCGTATTGAGGGGAGGATGGATGGGGCCATGTATCGTGAGATCTTGGCCAACAACCTCCTTCCCTCAGTAAGAGCATTAAAGATGGGTCATGGCTGGGTCTTCCAGCATGACAACGACCCGAAACACACAGCCAGGACAACTAAGGAGTGGCTCTGTAAGAAGCATCTCAAGGTCCTGGAGTGGCCTAGCCAGTCTCCAGACCTGAACCCAATAGAAAAATCTTTGGAGGGAACTGAAAGTCCATATTGCCCAGCGACAGCCCCGAAACCTGAAGGATCTGGAGATGGTCTGTATGGAGGAGTGGGCAAAAATACCTGCTGCAGTGTGTGCAAACCTGGTCAAGAACTACAGGAAATGTATGATCTCTGTAATTGCAAACAAATGTTTCTGTACCAAATATTAAGTTCTGATTTTCTGATGTATCAAATACTTATGTCATGCAATAAAATGCAAATTATTTACTTAAAAATCATACAATGTGATTTTCTGGATTTTTGTTTTAGATTCCATCACTCACATGCTTTGTAAGTGGGAAAACCTGCAAAATCGACAGTATATCAAATACTTGTTCTTCCAACTGTAGCTATACAGACCAGACTGGTTTGTCAAAATAGGGCAGGAGAATGACATTATAACCAGGAACTGTTAAGCCAGAGGTCTCAAACCGGTTCCATGGAGGGCAGAGTGTCTGCAGGTTTTAGCTCTCACCTTGTACTTAATTGACTAATTAGGTCACTAATTGGTTCGTTTCTACCCCCACCTGGTTGTTTAGGTCTGAACTGGGAACCAATTAAAGGAAAACCCAAAAACCTGCAGACACTCGGCCCTCTGTGGAACCGGTTTGAGACCTCTGGTTTACGCAGTATTTAAAAACAATCACGGGCCAAATGCTCGGAAAAAATTATCAATAAATAGTTGAGAAACAAATTTAACAATTTAAACAAAATTTGGACAGTTAAGAGCCTTCATCCATTGAAGTGAGCACATGCCCTTGTTGCAGACAATACAAGTTAACAGTCTTGAAATGACACCTTGTTTGCTCTGTTAAATGACATCTAGAGACACTACCACCAGAAAGTTGGCCTGAATCAAAGCAGAGAAATGGGATGAAATGCTGCTTCATGAAAATGCTGTGATTTAACATACGGTTGAATTGGGCAGAGGGCCTGACATTTTGGCTCTAATTGTGAGCCAGCCAGAGCCTAGCAGAGACCCGTAGCAGTAGCTTTACTTAGATCAACTATCCCTCCATAAAGCAAACAGACTAATTTATATGTTCTCTCTCCAGGCCACTGTATTTCAGGCAGGCAGTCTGAAACTACTAAGATCATTCACACTCAACTCAGATGTACAGTCAAGCACTAAGTACACAATCATTTACATGCAAGATCTAGGTTCTCCATGTGAGAGGTCATTTCAGTCAAATTAAAACAGTTGTCCATATGCCCTTTGAGTCAATTTACCACATTCAACCAACTGGTGCTTCTGTCAGACCAAAAACATAAATGCCAAAACACAGGTTTGTACCAACACATGAACACAGAACCAAGTGGCACATCAACATCGCAAAATGACAACTTCTCACATAAGGGCTCATTTTGGCCAGAACGGTAGCTGAAATGGCAGAAGTCTGAAATGCAAAACGAAAAGGATGCGAGTGTAGAGTACAATCGGGTGGGAATGTGACAAGGCTCTATTTTAACTACTTTATGGTTTAGAAGGGTTCCGTGGAAAGTTGAAAAATGAAAAGTGTCACAAAGGACGGCATTCCCAACATCTAAAGAAAGGTGCCAAGTCATAATCACATACAGGAGAGAAAGCCAAAGTCATTACTGAAACTTTATTGTAAAAGAACAGCTAGTGCATATTCACAAGCGACTTCATATTATGCACTTGGAAACCACCCACATCTGTAATAAAGAACCAGTGTTAACGTTAATGAATGAACACACGAGATCCCGCCCTACAGTTCGAGGCCAGTGTAACTTAAGTGGTAAATGACAACTTAAACACACCAGGGCAAGCTAAACAAAGGCCAGGGACTAAGTTATGGCTTTGGCCAATCGCTAAGCTGAAAACAAAGGTTTATAAAATTAAAGATATAAAACTTTTTTGATATGGGTTCAAAAGTAAATCACCCCAAAACAATTCCTGGCTCTGGCAGACACGTTCAGTGGACACACAAGCTTGGCTACCTCTCACAGCCCATTCTGTACATACAGCATGCATGCGCATCAGGCACAGAGAGCCTCTGACATGCACAATGACACTCATTTTATTTTGACAGAAGCCACCCATAAAATGGAACTTGGAGGTCACCAGAAAATTACAGTCCTTTGGGGTTTCAACATGGTCTTAATAAAGACTTATTTACAAAGAATTGTTAAGTTAGTTTTATCACTATTATACCTAGTAGTGATATTTTAGGAACATACGTCATCAACTTGTTTGGTGTTGATGCCTAGGAAGTGAGGTAGAGCACAATCATGAATCAACCTTCTTTAATTAGACCCCCCCCCCCGTTATCCAATTCAAAAAACGATCACTGTTTACCCAACTACAGACTTATTTACCAATGCCACGACAAACTTTGCAAATAGTTTTGATTTGAAGCAATGAATTATCTACATCCAGAGGAAGTCATTACGGTAGCACCAACATTTTTAAATCAGCAATGGAAAGCAAAGGAAGTCAGTCAATTCACAGAATATTTCTTTAAATCTCTTGAATTATAAAGGCATATGTCCCAGGTCAGTACAAATAATTTCATTATGTGACCTTGCTCTAAATGCCAGAGTACTGCTTGGCTCTTTCAAGGTCTGTATTGGCCTTTTCCCACAGCTGCTTAGTTTTTACTGGCATGCTACTGGACATGGAATCTTGCCCGCCCCCCCCCCCCCCCAATAAAAAAAATTGGTGCGTCCTGTTCATTTAGATGAAACCTAGTCGCAACATGTCCGATGTGAGAGGCTCTTTAGCTCCACACACTCTGAAAAACAATATAATAAAGTGGGTGGCGCCCACACCAACAAACATTACAGCTAAACAATGTCTTTCCTGGCAGAGCCACATCGTTCCGACATTAGAGACGTACATTTAAGAAATACAGCAGACGTTCTTATCCAGAGCAACTTAGAGGAGCAATTAGGGTTAAGTACCTCAGGTTACAATTAGACACCTTGCTGGCTTGGGATTAGAACTAGCAGTCTTTAGTTTACTGGCCCAATACCACCATCAAGCCATCTGCTGTCCACGGTGCCCCCATTGTCAGGACAATATCATACACAAATGATCTGATGACGCAATTAAACTCAATTCATTCAGTGACAGGAACACGGGTACAGTAAAACCAAAGTGAAGTCGACCTTTAACATCTTGCTAAAGATTCTGAACTAGATCCAGGCGGCCCACCACAAGTCTGCTGCTGAGGTTTATCCATGAGCCAGTAGATGGATTTTGTAGATGGTCAAATGGAGCTGTGGACAGATGAAAGGCTAGAGAATGACAGTTTGATGGTAGAGCCCGGTATGAGCACGTGTTATTGAATCTCAAAAGGCTTTTCAGAGAATTCCAGTGGGCTCCATTCAGTAGGGCCGGCAGTGCGTCAGCACTCTTCAGGGACGGTCATTCTATGTCAGAGGTCACGCGGTCTAAGAGGGCAACACTTCGTAAGAGGGGGGAGGGGAGGGGACGACACCCACACCCACACAAACACACACACAGACAGAGTCCTCCGGACTGACTCGATTGACCCAGCAACACACTGCTGCCTCAGTGGTTAAAACGGCATGTGGTTAGACTACCTGAGCCCTGGAGTACGCGGCGCACACAATGAACACTGACAATAAACCAGAACCGGGTCACATGCACAGCGCTTCAGAGTTATTGAGACATGCAGGGTCTCTGACCTCGACACTGGTCAAATCACAAGACACAAGGAGCTCAAAACCCAAAACGGCGAGATAGAAAACTGGACCTTTACTTGTCACCTATAGAAAACAGCTGTAGTACAAATCATGCAGATCCAGAAACAGCCTGACCAAAAAAACTAAAACACACCGCTCTCTGGATTTCTCCTACCTTTTAGACCGTACAAACATCATTTCTACAAGCAAAAATGAAATAACGATGTTTCCCAACATCCAGCTGTACCACCGTTTATTAGTGAAAGAACCCAGTTAAAATGAACCACTTTCCTCCTCCACCATTCACTCATGTCTTAACACCAAAGACTACACTACACCAACCTATATGTCATCCTGCTATATCAACCCGGCCTACTGTCTCTAGACAGCCTAGTCCAGTGACAAACTGCCTAGTCCTGAAGGTCACAAAAACACAGGTCATCATGTTCAAGTGCAGGTCAGTAACTGACCAGAACCAGGCAATCATTAACAGCAAACATAACAGGTCAACTCCTAGAAATCCCTGGAAGTACATACTCACCATGAGATGGAGTGTCCCTATGGACAATTTGGGCGCCAAAGTGCAACAGTGCATTCAGTTTCTCTGAAGGCTAAGATCGTTCCTGGGAAACCGAAAACACTGACCATATTTTTCTGCTTCACAACATCCAGAGCGTTCTGCAGTACTGTATCATTGTGTGACAGAACACTCAACATTCAGGCCCAAGCTGGGGGACAAGTCTGCAGAAAACCACCTCGAATAAACTGGCAAGCCCTCCTGTACAGCTACTCAAGTAACAAGCGGAGGATGGTAAACACGAACCCACCCCCCATACTCATCTCAGCAACCTAGCCAGGTATAAACAGTCCCTTGTACCACATTCACTGGTGATAATGAATTGGAATGAGCATTAGGGGCAATCAGACTAACTAGAGAATTTGATACATGATAAGATGGACACAAGTGATTACAATAGTAGTTTCGCAAGGCATAGGAAACACATGTTGAGTTGACTGGGTTGTGTAACACCACTATGACCAATTCTCTAGGTAATGGGGGCGGGCAAAGTTCTGTAATGTGGCAGGGAGGGGCGATAAATCTTATCTACTGAAGGCTCGCTATCCATGAAACCATTCAACAAAATAAACAGCATCTTCAGGCACATGAACGAGGATATGTACTGATTACTATCATAGCTTAGAGAAGGCCAAAATCGACCTAGCACAAGAGACCTTTAGGATTCCACGGTTTGGATCCATGCTCAAAATGCAATGAAGAAAGTGTTCATGCAGTAGCATAATGCATATACACAGTAAACCTATAGACTGGGTTGAACGGACTAAAAAGGGCCTCCTTGTTTGGAGATATGACCCTGATGAAGCAGGTACAGTAAATGAGTAGGTAAACTAATTTCCTTTTAAAATTTTGTCATCAGCAATACTTAGTTTTGCTTAAATAGCAATGTGATTATTCACATACTGTTTGTTTTAATAGCTATGACATAAAGGGATAGTTCAGATTTGGATGACATGTTGGAAAATGTCCAGTTATTTAAATTAGATTTAAATTTGGATGAAATAACACTTGACATGTTCTTGGAGACCCATGGAGTAATTTTTCACAAGTCATTATGCAAGGCTCTCTCAGTCTGGAATTAGCATTAATAGCATTGTCCAAATTCAGCAACTGAAACTGTGCATCCCAACCTAGCTGCATTGCGAGCAAAAACCAACTCCAAAACACTTCCCACTAAGAATAGTAGAGCAGTTTACCTCAAAGAACCGTTCAATGATGTATACCTTGAAATAATGTTTCATTATATAAATAGGTTGAAAATCACATTTTCAACCTATTTTTTACTTGTCAGTTTTGTTCACAGTGGTATCTATCCTTGTTTCAACGTAACAGCAACTTAGCATTTGCTACCGACAGATGACATTACTGCCACATAACAGAGTTGTGTGTGGTGGCTACAAAAGTTTTCATAGCACCAGTTTTGAAGGTTTTGTTATTATGGTTTATTTTAAAAGAATTGTTGTTCAGGACACTCGGGATCTGGTGCAGAGGCTCCTATACGTGGATTATCTATGCTTGGTAATGACTGTGGAAAAGTTTGACAGTTGCCCCGTGCAATTTTTTGTGACATCGAAGTGTTATATTAAAGTGCACGTCAACAGAAGCAGCGGATCAGTCTGAGAAAGCAATTAAGCTAACAGACAATCTGTTGAGTTTACAGGCACTTCAACCAGAACGGTTTCATAATTAAATGAAATTTAGTGATTCCAGAGTTGGAATGTAAGTTCCACCCTCTCCATTGAGTCAACCAACTACATTAATCCTGCCTTCAGGACATGGTTGTGTAGGTAGAAAACATTCAACTTCAACTCACATTATGTTAGCCCAATGATAAATATCTTAGCAAACATGAACAATGGATGCAGAAAAATGAATAAACACCTCTGACTCACTGACTTACAAAAGGGAAGTGAGTAAAGTGCAAAGTTTCTCACAGACTAATAAGCGTTTCTTACAAATGCACAGTGGGTGTTTATTTTGGTTGTACTTTGAACACGTCAGGTGTCAGGTTGTGTGAAAAGTTGGAACCAGATTTTCAGTACCTCTTTAAGATCATACATCCAGTTTTAGGACACAATGATAAAATTAACTAATTTAGTGGTGAGCTTGCTTTTGTTTCAAAATGGCAGAACACTCTACAATGAGGTAATTTCACACCTGCTCTTAACCGAAGCACATAAGCGAAAAAGCTATTCGTCAAAACAAGGAAAAAGACAATTGGCTGACCTTTGCCCATTTCTTTTTCTCTGATAACTGTCTCAGTGTTATTTGTTGGGGTTTATTTAACATGCTTGTGTGACTGGATGTGCACATTAACCCGGAAACCCAACCCAAATCAAAAGGACGTAAGAGGAGGGGGCAATATCTTGCATACAAATCAGACAGGAGCTAGACACAGCAAAGCTATTTCAGACTAACAGGAAACTCTAGCTCTCAAGTGCTGCCAGCCCCCTGAAACACCTTCAACCTTTGTCACATCCCTGCTCTGCTCCTACCAGCACCATACAACAAAAGGAGTACTGATACCCTTTACCAGCCCCCCTCTTAGTCCATGTGTCCACTTTGAGGTAAAGTCTTAATTGGATTTATTCATTTATTTTAATCACAATCCACACAGGTGTTTGTGGGCAAAATAATAGTGCTATTAAAACAACTGAGTGGGGGAAAGAGAATTGCTTTCTTTTGGTGAATCTGAACTCAACCCTATCAGGGGGTATGGAAGTCATGGCAACAACATAATTTAAGGCTGATAACAGAGAAGAGACATGTTCATACACTTTGAGAATAACTGGCTACCATTACTATGTAAGTTGATGGTAGGTAGCTAATGCTACAATCAACAGGTGTTTTTATAATTATATTTTCAAATTATTTATCAACCATCCTTCATTTGTGAGTATTTGTATATATAAGCATATTTAAGTTTTATTAATGAAACCTGGTACACCGGTATATCGGAGATATTGGTTCAGTAAGCAAAGAAATCCCAGGGCCCCAGTTGTTTCACAGCTTGACTGAATCTTGGAGACACCAATTCTAAATCTGCAATTAGACATCAATAGCCTATTTCCAATGGTTTCCAGTCAAAATGTCTTTATTGATAGCAACCAAAAATAAAGGCCTGGAGTCTGCTAAACAGTACTAGCACTTGGATTAGAACATGGTACTTTGGTTTGATGACATTAAAATGGAGACGCACAGGCTATGCTTCTAACAAGCACCAGGACATATTAGCCAAATACCTAATTGCTTGTGCTAGTAGGCTGATATATTTACCTTAGGTGGCTCTTCCAGCAAGACAATGACTCAAAGCACACATTGAATCCTAGTTGACCAAAATCCTAGTTGATTCAAGACAGCAGGCAGAACAAAGGGATCCCAAAATTTAAAAGTATTGAAAACAAGGAATGATTTTAGAAAATTACAAATGTTCTTGATTTGCTTCAATCAATGAAGAATAAAATATTCAAAATTTTGAAAAAATTTAATACCACATTACCTGTGTTGAAAAAGCAATTTTTGCTCTTCATCAAACGTGCCAATAATTTTAGAATGCCTACAGAAAGTGTTTGTCCTTTAAACAACTGAGGGAAAACTGTGGTGAATACATAATTCCAGAGAAGAGCAGATAAAGGAATCAGAAACCATCTCCCTGCATTCCAGAAGGATAGAGCTTGTTTGTTTGGTCAACAGCAGATGCTATCAAGGCAAATTGGGAGGACAAAACGGGAATAAAAAAATACCTAAACTACAGTTTGTGAAAGGCTTAGAGTAATTCCATACCTGGTCAATCAACTCCAGACATTTTGTAAAACAAATTGCATTAGACAAACTACACTGCCCAACGACAATATTAGAAAGGATTTTCCCTAAGATATCAACATTATCAAGGGACTGTTTAGATCCACTTTAGCGCTTTGCCCAAACTTGCATGACTATTGAACTAGAATATTAGTATTTTATTTACAGCATTCCTTTTATTGAGTTATCCTGCAAATATATCCTGTGTAATTCCATGATCTGTTGACAGGGGCGTCAGTTTATGTTGAAAAGTAGTGGGGACAAAAGATCAGATGAAAAAAACATTACAGCAGGACGGGAAAAATATTGAATAACGGCGCCATGCATCAAAAATGGGCATAGCGTAGGCCAGTCAACAACACGTAAATACTCAGCATAAAAAATGACCGTTATGGTCGCATATATGGGATTTTTACTTCTGTGCCCCTGAGAGTACGGTCCCACATTGTATTTAGAATGTTCAGTGACGTCGCTTAACTGCCAGATTCAAACTGTGCTTTCGCATGGGGGCTGGCCAGAGTCGGACGTGTTCAGCGCTGTCATATATCACAACTATGCAGTGTTTTCAACCACATAATGTTTATTTTAGGTCAATACACATAAGCATGAGTAAAATAATACAGTAGTAATAGTTTTTCAAATACACACTGATGGCTGTGGAAGCAGCAATAACAATCTATTCAAATATAATTTGCCGAAGTGTTATAACTTGGACAAGAAGAAACTGTGTCAAGTTACTTATCGGCGCATGCATGTTTTTTTTAGAATCAGAAATAAACAAAATAAACTAAGTTACTTTTTTTGGACAATGTACATTGTTTCTTTCTGTATCTAAACTGCATTGCATGTTTTATTTTGTGCAAATAAACCTTTAACATTTATTGGTTTGCTTGATTTTTCAGAACATTTTAACCAAATGCTTTCAAAATGTGATGGGGACAAAATCAGCCATTTCAAAAAGTGGTAGGGACATGTCCCCAGCATCCCCAGTGTAAATGACACTAATGTCTGTTGACCATTTGAGTCTTAATAAAAACACATTCAACACAGGTTTCATGTTAAGACAATGTGGTAAGAGACCATGAATGTGGCAGTAGCAAAGCTACCTTACAGTTAGCGATGTCTTCAAGACAAGCGTTCGAAGCTAGCTCCAGGGGTCCAGCAAATTACAGAGCAATTGAGCAATGTTTGGAGAACAATTCTTATGAAATTTGAATTAATAATTTCACCATTTGCACACCAAGACATTCATGTAAATGAAATTTAATAAATGTATCTTCCCAATGACTTAGATAAAAGTTCCATCCAATTAAAAATAGGGTCCATGTGAGATATCCCAGCAGGACAATGAACCAGTGCATTCCCCCAGACACACAAAGAAAAGGCTCAATTAATACAGAGTTATGCTTTTGCCATGGCCACCTCAATCCCCTGCCCTGAACCCCTTTGAAAACATCAGGTGAGCTGAAGAGAAGACTTCACAAGTGCAATTCTGCATTGATGAATGGTCTCAGTCGCATTTTCCCCATCTCAAACATCAGCGAAGAGTCAGTGCTGTTATCTTTGTAAGAGCACGGTACAGAAAGTATTAAATGTAATAATTGTGAGACGATTCTGAGAAAAAACATTTTGAAAGTTATTTTAACCATTTTACCTAAAACATAAGGTTTCACTCTTATTTGCAATGTAAGATCAAGCTGATGAACAAAAAGAAAATATGTTCCTAGCCTTATTTGCGCATATCTACAAAGGTTGCCAGTAACTCAGGACAACACCGTAGATGAAAAAGTTGCCAAGATGTCAACCTATAATGAAACACTGTACTGCTTTTGTGACTTAATCAACCCAAAAGGTCCTATAGGCCAAGATGTTATCACAACAACTGCACAATGATATGAAGAAGAAAGTTATTGTTTTTCCAGGACAGAGCAGGACTAATAGCACTTACACAACATGCATTTTAATATCTACTGGCTCAGAGTGGATTGGAGATTGATTGCATTACTGGTCTTTGAGAAAGGTGTAAAAGGTAAAAAGCTGTCTGTTCAAACCTTTAACTCACAGGTCAGACAAAACTTGGCAGGGACTGATTTTTTCCTTTTTATTAATACACACACACACCATGAACCCAGAAACAGACTCAAAGTGTTAATGCTAACATAACCCCGCTCAGACATAGAGACTAACAGTCATTGCTATGGAAAATTGTTCCACTGGTGACTAAACCCAGCCAGACACTTCGTACTGTTAATAAATACAAATCCTCTTAGGCTTCATAACAACCGCTACAGAAGGGGGAACAACACAATATGACACTGATATATGGTTGCATCCATTAGAATTAAGGTATTAAATTGTGGTTGGTTTGGATAGCAATTGTTCCTAAAGTAAGTCTTGAAAGGAGAGCTAATTACAATTGGTGAATTATGTAATTAAATTATCTAATGTGCCTGGTTTCACTAACTAGCTAATGTTAGCTAGCAATGGGAATAAATTGCAATGGCCTTTATTAAGTATGTTTAGTTTGCTACCCATTCCCATTTAGCTAATTGATGTAATTAATTACTGATTCATAACCTTAATATGGGATGGGTTTACCAGTGTTCTCCAGCACAGGTCTCAATCTACAACCAAGCATTTTGGCACCAACTATTTAGCCAGCTATGGTTTTTGGAAAGAAACATAAGGAATAATTAATTCTGCTGGTGCATGACTGTCCAGGCAGTTCACAACATTACAGTTGATTTCCAGTCAAAGTCCATCATCCAGGAACATAAACAATCTAGCCAAATGGAAATTAATATTTGAAACGTAGTGATGGATTCAAATGAGTGTTGCGCATCAGGAAGTTAAGTCACAGCGCATAAGGGTGACGAATATGAAAATCCAGCCTCAGCATTAGTTACGTTGATAACAAGAACACAGAACTTCAGTTCAAACTTTGCTTCAAGAGTCTAATGTGAACTCGGAAATATTGTGGAAAATACTATTCCATTCTAGACCATGGCTATCATCGTGCTGTCCATGTCTGGCATAAATGACAGCTCGACTCCCTATCATGACTGACAAGAAGTGTGGCACAACCATGGTCAAATGTCAGGAAGTGCAGAGGGTGTGTCTTGTACATCCCCTTGTCAGACCATCTTGCGAACAGTGACAAAAATAAAAATACACACTGTCAAAGTTCCCCATTGAGAGCCTGTGAAAAGCTGAGTCCGACATAAATACTGGGAGAAACATACACTAATCATAAAGACCACTACACAAAACTCACATCAAATTCAGTCTAACATTTCAGACACCCAGAATGACATAGAAAACAATGCTATATTGCCCCATGGCTTTAAGATCCTGTAAGACACACACTAAACATTAAAATGCCTGTAGGCATGAAATGAAGGCTACAGTCTCTATTAATCAGAACTAACAAGCAGTGTCCAGAACTCTATGGAAGGCAACTTAAATTCTTCAACAAGTAAATCAATAATTTGCTGTTTGGCTGATAGTGAAATGCCATCAACAAATTCTCAAATAAATTAGTTAAGTGATTTTGAGGCCTGGTGACTGAAGTCTGAATAATAGACCACAGACCAAGTCGTAGCAGTACCGCAGCCAATTGTAAAATAGGCTCTCTGAAGGGTACTCCCAGCCCAAACAGACACATTCCCAACCAAAGCAGCTTTGATACAGCATCCTCTACTCATTTGAATTGGTTGACAGTTTGAGCTGCTGCTGATAATTCAAAAAAAGTACAAAAGTCCAGTATTTTAGAACAATGCTGAGCAAATGCATTATGGTTAACTTGCAGCTGATTAGGAGCAACTTTGTTATGCACTACATGAAAATACATGAGAAATGCAAGTGAACATGACAATATACGGACCAGATACCTAAGTCAGGTTAATACTACTTTGCTATGAACTCCAGCTAACGATCACAGGAGAAACTGCACGAAAACCAATAAAGTACATGTAAATACAATTTTGGAAACCATGGTAATTGTCAGACGTTTAGGCCAACTGCCAATCCAACCTCACAATCACCCCTCTTTCAAAGACACTACAGATTTCTTCTAGCCACGCCATGGTAACTAACATAAAGGGCAGCTGGGCCTGTCCAACATATTTTAAACATGACTAAGAATGTTTAAATGATAATTCTGCAACTATGTGCATGTATGTATATATATTGTATCGTTCAATTGCTTAAGTGTTTTCTTCATTTTAGTAGGTTATCAGTAGGTAGACTATGGTCGTCTTGTTAAGACTATCAAAAACCATGAATGGAGCAATGTGAGCGAATTCAATAATTACATTAAACACAATGATAATTACAAGAATCATTACTGTTAAATCTGACCTATGATTTGATGGTAACCCAGTTAAACATGGTTTGTGTCAAGCAGAGGAATATTTTTTTGACAGCATGATATATAACAGACCAAAGATCAGAGCTTTATTGTATCACAATTCTAGGAAATCCCGCATTGTTTCATTGTAAGGTAGGTGAATATCAGACTAGAAAAGCCTCAGTAGGCCTCAGCCCAAACAAATCCTAACAAACACACGCTTGATCAAACGCAACAATGTAGCAACTTGCAGACATATACTTACAATCTAAATGTTTCTTTTTCGGACCCATAATTTCATGCGTGGTCGCCTTGCACACAGTTTTGGACACCGCAGAGCCGGTAACACTGTGTTGAGCAGCGGTTATCCTATCCGTAATGCTTTGTCCAGACATCGTCGCACTTTTGTATGAAGATAAAGAACAAATGTCTCAAATCCTTTTGTCCCCTGTTGTGCTCCGTAAATCCCACGGTTCCGCCACCTGACACAAAATAAAGAGGTAAAATGGGACCTCAGGAACGCTTCTCGTGTACCTAAATCCCAGGGTGATAAACGCAGCCCGCATCCACGGATTTTAGAAGTTGTTGGTAATATATTTGTCTACGTTGGACGACCAAAAATATACAAACCCAGAGTTTTAATGTCTTCCCAATTTCCTTTCTACCTGCCGCACAACTCTTTCTCACACTGAATGACGCTCGTTCCCTTCACTTCCCTTCCCAGCACTGAAGAAGTATGCTCTTCTCTACTTATTTGCCTCCCACTGCTGGGTTTTTAAATGGACTGGAGGCTAGCAGGAAAATGGCGGGTCTGAGTACACTGGAGGGAAGACCTCAATTATGTTGTGATCACATCCTTTCTCCTCTCCTGAATACTTATTGGAGGAAATGATCAGAGGGGCGGGACTTTCTGACGTTGTCCACAAATGTTTTTTTGTCAGACAAGGAGAGGACACCAGGAGTATGAACCTGAGATATTCCCATACGGAGACTCCCAAAAAAGTGTATGTGGGTGTTGCCAAAAATAGTTCCGTAAATATGTCTGTATGTAAAGGAACGTTCCATATTTACTGGGTTGGATTTGGATTTGATTAGGATTGCCATTAGCTATTTGCCTACTGCAAAACAATAAGCCTAAATGCAGTTCCTAGGTATCCATATAAATGAAAAACAGAAACGAAATTGAAAGACAAATACATTTAAAACATTTAAAATGTATTGCATTAATAGACTACGTGCCTTTAAAATGACAATACATCAATACATGACCGTGAATATGATTTGAATGGCATAGCGCTGGTCGGTAGGCAAGGTTGGCCCATCCTCGGTATTGATGCTCATCGCTAAGGAACCGGAGAACGACCATTCGCATCCACAGCACTGACGCCAGTAAAAATCATGTTCTATTAACTATGGTCAAAATGGCAAGGGCGGTGTCGCGCCCATATCAGCAGCTGTGACAATAGGCTAATTATGTGACGGATAAACAAACCACTTGCCCAGATCAGTCGCAGTCAAATTCATAAATTTATTTCAGAATGTGTTAGGCCTACATGAGAAAAGGTGTATTGATATTGAGATTCAAGAAATGTATGTAGCCTAGTCAAGTTCTGTTAAATTTTGCCATGTAAATTTGTGTGACACATGGATTAACCTTCCAGCAATTTCTTGGGCAATTCCTCCAAAAATTGATATTGCTTCTTTTGGGTACTGCAGATTTAGAAGCTACAGTTAATTGAGATCTGTCGCTAGCAATCGATATGTAAAACACATAGCAACACTTTCAAATACATCTTCAGAACTGCACTGGATCCTAAACGTGATTAATATGGATTTGTCTGTCTGGATTAAATGATTCTGAATGTATTCTCGCAAATTAGTGAACATTTAGGCTAGTAGAACAAATGGCGTGGTTCATAGAACTAACAATATTTAGTTGAGAAAGCATGAATTTCCATGTCAAAATGAAGTTATAACCACAACCACAAAAGTGCAGAGGGTACTGCAGCTGATAGACTCTGAAATTTACTTTTAGCTTTTGTCCTCTACCGATACGCGCGCGTCTTCTGATGGGCACAAGTCATCTGTTTTACGCATATTCCACACATTGCGTCCCTATACATAGTTATGTTGCAAACGCTATGAGTAGGGTGATTACACACTGTAGACGTTAGAGGTTCTTCGGAGGATAGGGAAAAAAACGATTATGAACTGTTAGACGTTTTGCAATCCGTGGAATTCTGAAGTTTAATTGCAAATGCAGAGAGAGTCAACATATTAACAAAAAGAGGAAGGGTTTCCCTAATCTCCCCAAAATAATGGCAACCGTTGCATGCGTGACTGAGAGGATCTACTGATTCTTATGGAGGACATACCACAATTGTTGTAAAACAGAGCGACATGACTGAACGTGCCACACAAGTCTAACAAGAAGGAAACGGCAGAGGACTTCATACATGGCACTGGGGGCTCCAATCGGGCGAGAAGCATTATTCATTCATACAGGTAAGAGACGAGGTGCATTTTCAGATATGTTTGTAGTAGACTAGCTACATGTTAAGATCTCAGAAAGCTGTGTGCATTGGTTATAGCCAGATGTTACAGTAGCCTACTGTAGCTAAAGTTACCTGGTTGGTTGGCTTTAGCTGAATGTCATACGTATGCCAAACGTTTGTATTGATGTGTAGCCTACCTACACAGTTTATGTTAGCTAGGGCATATTTACACTACGATTTGTCTTCCGTATCAAATGTAAGCAAACATATCTATAGACAGAGACACATTCTCATAGCTGTGGGTGTCAGTAACATCTTTTTACATGACCATACAAGTTTCTTCTAATAACGCTTCGTTTGAACCAATGCTAATATAACTGCAATATTTTGTTGTTCAGCATCAGTAGAGCACACCATATTTTGTTCTACCAGTCCTACAATGAGAATGGTGTAAAGCCTACCATCGAAATGAGGACAGCCCAAGGCAACCACAGGTTTAATCTGAAACATAAAGGATTTTCAGTGTTGTTAACGTCATCAACAACTATGCATAGGACAAAGCATTATTTTGTCCAGGATACAAAGCCTTTATGGGAAGCTGTTGCCGCCTCACTGGACAAAAGCAACCATGTGGGTTCTATGCTAGGAGTCAGTTACAACACATTTTCATTATTTAAACAACAAAATAATGAATCACACTGTTTATTGATCTTACTTTTTAAAATATTTACTTTCTAGATCAACATACAGTCAGGCTCCCCAACAGTATCACTGTTACTGCTTTTTCTCACTGATCGTTTGGCATTGACTCTAATAGATAACAATTTTTTTATTGAAACTGTGCTGTTATTGAAAAGCTTGTTTTCACTGCATATTCGTGTCTTCTGTGTAATTAACAAACATATGTTTATAATATATATTTTTAATTTGATATTTTTATCTATGCTATATTGGACAGGAAAAGGTGGGAAAATTCAGGATTTTTTGCTGGAAGAGCGGTGGAATAGATTTGTACCTCGCTGCAGCGACACGTGCTACAGAGGCAGTGTCCTAGACCTCCGGACCGCCCGTGGACATGATTTCATATCATTGTTCACTAGAGACCATGTGAAGATGAACAACGTAACTCTCACACAAGTTATATCTTTTTTTTAATTGTATTTGGTCGATTGAAGATCAATTCTCAATTTCAGCGATGACTTGGCTGAAGGCAAACACTTAACACAAAGGAAATAAAAGAAATCCCATGTGAGGAACAGAGCAAGGACGTGTAGTAAACAAACATTTCAAAACTGAAAGTGATGAAAGTTGTTGCTGACAAGAAGACAGTAAACATGCAGATAACTCCAGCAGTTTTCTGTATTGTAAGCTACTAGTTTTACAATATTTAGTAAAAAAAAAATTATTGTACTCTACTTACCCACTGTTTTCAAGATGGGGGATGATTAAAAATGTGTGAATTATGCTAAATGGGCCTAAACAAAGGCTTCTAGTATGTATAAAAGGTTGTTATCTTTAAGGTGGGGTTACAAGTTAATTTACTTTCAAAGTAACATTATTTTCCTATTGTTCCTCCAATTGCAGTGTATGATATACAATGTTCTATAGGAATTAGGGAGTAGTTGTCCAGAGCAATTTTAAGGACAACCTGGTCTCATGGACTAGGTGTATCATAGTATACATATATCTGGGACACTCCATTCAGTAGGACATGTTACGTGTAGTTTGGCATTAAGGGGAGCAGTGATCGCTTGTACATTTAAGTAGATAATTTTTTCGACACTAAAAACGGTAGCTAGTGACTTGTATTTTTTAAGTAGATGTCGTGCCACAAATGTTGTAGATCTTTAAGTTACCTGCTGCCCTTATGACTAGTTCCTTAACCTCAATAATCTAACCTTAATGCCCAACTTAGCCTTAAGACTCAACTTGAGACATAATGCCAAAATGTAAAAGTAACCCCAATTCTAACACTATTCTTAAACATAACCTTTAATCCGGAATTATATATTTTTTCTAGGGTGGACCGATTTGTCAGGTTTTACTTTTCTTGGTCTCCACATGTACATAGACTTGGATCATAAACACATACACTTGTTTTTCTGTCCACACAAGCACTAATGCTAAGACGTTTGAGAAAATGACTCTCTTGCTCCTCTCTGTGGCTTCTAGTACATTTAGAACGTGAAATTTATTTTCCAACTGGAGAAAGAACACTTGTCTACTACCATTGACTAAAGATGTATATTGTAGATGTAATTGTAAAACAAATATTAACGGTTCCTGTATAAGTAAGCATTCCCTCTCCAGTCTGAAAGGACTGGGATGTAACTTGGGGTGTTTATCCTCACACTTCAAGCCAGTTGAAAGACACAGGAGGTATATACTGACATAACATATTTTAGCAACCCCACAATAAGATATATGCTAGCTCTCAAAATGTACCCCCTTCCAGGGCCATTGGTGAGGCGGGGGGAAAGGTGGATATGATTCAAGAGGCTCATGGCTTGGCGGGTTTCATGTCAGTAGTAGGCTAATTATTTGTCACTTGAATATTTTAAAAATAATGCAGCAACCATGCAGTATTGATCATATAAGTATTCATCCCTTTTAATCTATTTGGTAGAGGCACATTTGGCAGCATTTACAGCCATTCATCTATTTGGAGTCTATAGTCTATACCAGCTTCGCACTCCTGAACAAAGATATATTTGCTCTAATTTTCAACTCGTTCCACATATTCTCAATTGGACTGAGGTCTGGGCTTTGACTTCGCTACTTCTGTACAATTTTTTTTTTTTTAAGCGACTTCAGTGTGGCTTTGGCTGTATGTTTGTAATCATTGTCCTGCTGGAAAATGAGTCTAATCCCAAGTTTCATGTCTCTTGCAGACTTACACAGGTTTTCTTCCAAGCCATCTCTGTACTTTGCTGCATTTTGCCCTCTATATACACAAGCTTTCCAGGTGATAATGCAGTGAATCATCCCCATAGCATGATACTGCCACCACAATGCTTCACGTTAGGGATGGTGTTCTCAGGATGATGTGTTGTGTTAAGCTTGCGCCAAACAGCGCTTAGCATTGAGGCCAAAAAGCTCTATTTTGGTCTCATCAGACCACAGAATCTTCTTCTGGATTCTGGAAGAGGTAAAGCAATTGGGGGCAAGGGGTATTTCAACAGCATTAACTCTTCCCAGTAATGATATTGGGAGGGTTCTTGAAAATTGTATATTTGCAATAAGTTCCATATGAGCATAAGCTTGCTCTTATTCTAAATTATTCAATCTCCATAGAAAGTACAAACTGACCAAAGAAACTAGATTTTGGTTCAGTTACTCAGAATGTTACTTGCTTATATACATTTGTCCATCCTAGTTTCAGAGACACCTTCCTGCAATTTCATACCTTTTTGCATTTTGCTCCAACCTGTGTCCCTCAGTACATTTTCTCCAGCGTAAGTAATTACACTACAGGGGGCAAACATACAGGTTTCTCCATAATCTAATACAGGCAAGAAGGCTGCTATATTATTGTGCTGGGGGACATGAGGGATGTACTACTAACTTTTCTCAGTTTCCTCCAATTTTAAATTTTAGAAGAGATGAGGTCCTGGTCCACACCTGCGGATTACCTGGTTTGGGGGGGCCGTTGCTGTTCCTGTCCTTGTCCACCTGGTCATACTTCTGACCTAGTCTAAAATCAAATATACTCTGGATTTAGCCAAGAGAAATTTATTTATTATTCCAATTGGACTCTTAATATCTCACCCGGCACAGCCAGAAGAGGACTGGTCACCCCTCTGAGCCTGGGTCCTCTCTAGGTTTCTTCCTAAAATTCGACCTTCTTAGGGAGTTTTTCCTAGCCACTGAAATTCAACACTACTGTTGTTTGCTCCTTGGGGTTTAAGGCCGGGTGTCTCTGTAAAGCACTTTGTGACAACTGCTGTTGTAAAAAGCGCTTTATAAATATATTTTGATTAAATTATCGTACTCAAGTAAAAAGCCAAGTTAATTCAGAGCTTTATTACAAGATCCATGCTTAGTTTGAAAGTTAAAACTACAAATACAATACACAGCTAGTATCAATCCTAAACCATCATGAGCTGTATAACCTATGCCCTGTAAAGATAACTTCTAGCCCTTTGTGGAACCAGACACTGTAAATCTGAGATGACAGAACAGGTGATCATCTATCAGTTCCTATCATGTTAAGATTGTCCTGACAGGGGAAATGACCACAATTTGAATGTCTCACCATGCTCTCTACCTTTTCTTTATTATTGTTGAATGTCATTCTGTTAAATGTGACAACTCCTAACAAGAGAAAGGTAGGCAACTAAGGAGTTCTATTGAATGGAACCATGTTCCCTTTTAGAATTCACATGAAAACGTACAAAGTACTTTATTCACCACAAGGAATGTTTACTCGCAGGCCTACCATAGTTTTTAATCCCTTCAAATGTAGTTATGTCCAAACTTTGAATACAACCTTTCCTCGCCACAGCAATTCCGCAGTAGGTTTTAGTAGCTGACGAGATGTGCCCTCCAATGAACTTCTGCTCATCATTCCTCTTGCTCAATCAGGAATAATTTCACGGTACAAATTAGCTTGGAGGACAGCGTATTCTCCATCCAACAACAATTTAAATTGCATGTGCCCGACCTTTCTAAATCTAAGATCCTATTAAATAAACATAACTGCAAAAATTTTGAACTAGAATTTATACTGGACATTTGCACAAATGTTAAACTATAGATAACACCAACGTCTGCTGGCTTTAAATGTAGAAAAACAAATTGACTTCAATATGAATTAAATCAATAACACCAACCACACTGATGCTATTTATTCCTTAATTTCTGATATAATTTCCTGACAGGCTTCTATTGCTTTTCACCCTAATTATCACAGTTATGACATTTCCCCCCCAGTTAAATAGCATCAAGATAACAGAACAAAGTACAAAATGGAATATAATTTGAGACAACATCCATGTTAATCGTACTCCTGCTCATCCATGACAAACCAAAACAAGGTTTAAAAAGTTCCAAACATTTATTTTCTTAGTATCATTTCACCTACTATTTTCATACTAAAATCAACAATTCTTTACCATTATGATGTAGTCTTCAATATACAAGTATCAATAAGCATGATTAAAAGATCACAATGGCTTTTGTTATGTCTGTGTTAAAGAATTTCCCATATCCTATTATATTAAAATATTTCATATATAGTGTGTATTTAAACAGAGTTTGAATAAAAAGTGAGTTCCCATACAAGGCAATTACAGGATTTAATCAGATCGGGATTCTCATAAATTAAACAAAAACCAAGAAGCAACATCTTCAGAAGTCTTGAATGTCCACGAGAAAAGAGGAGAGAGACAGGAGAACGTGTGAGTAAGAGTCTTTGACGAACTGAGAAGACTCCAGAGATGAAACAGTGTTCCATCGCTTAGTCAATAACAATCAAGGCAGCACATTATAACAAGGTATCTTCAAACTTTACATTAAGCCTAGAGATTTGTTCGACAATGACCAAAATAAAAGCACTTCTGTCCTTCACCAATAATCGCTAGATTAATATCCTCTCACATTAGCAGAGATATTCTGTATTCCTGCGCTCAAGGTGAAATCCCATAACAAGTCAGAGGCAGGCAGAGGCAGATTCTCCTAAACATGGCCTTTAGCATGACGCGTAATATCACTTCATTAGAAAAAAACTGGGCATGTAGAACAAGACCTCCACAGCCAGAACAGTAGCTGAAAAGACATCCCTCTTAAAAGCATTGTTCTATGAGAATGAACACTGATTTGCTCAATCATTGACGCACATAATACCGTATCGCGAATTCCCTGGTGTCAAACCATTCCCGCTGGGAACGGAGCCAAATCACACCTCGTCTAGTCACCTATCCATGTCTTGTTTACCACAAAAGGGTTGATTTGTTTGAAAGTCTGCATATGAGGGATGATCTTCAGGGAAGGTGATGACAAACAAAAGTGAAGATGCTGTGAGAAGCCGTCCCTGACAGGTTCACTCACACTGATAGAAGTCCTGTCAGTTCCCGAGACTGACTCCATTCGCTGGATTTACTTGGACACTTGCTGTTGGATATGGAGCAAAAACTCATAGTATGATAAGGCAGACTCTGTCCGATCCTCAATCATGTTCTGCATAAAGCTGGCCTTCAGTGGGCTCTCATCTCTGCAAAGCAACAAGAAAGGTAGGTTTGATCCACAACATTTAAACAGAGTAGGGTTTAAAAAGACAATGATGGGTCTTGGTTATCCAGGCAAAGTTTCTATGTAGCCCAGATGGCCCCCAATTCCCTACATGGTGTACTACTTCAGACCAGAGCCGTAGCAATTTTGAATGCAGACATAGCCTCTGAAACCCCATGGCTCAAATTTATTAAAGACACGCTACCGTCTATCCTAAAATGTCGTGTTCATCCTCACCACTCACATGCCAGTAGATAATATTCCTATTGTGCGGCTACTGCTTACCTGACTACATGCAGGATGGGGAAGAAAGGCCTCTGTTCCCTCAGCCAGCCAATAAACGCCCTGGTTCTTTGGGACTCAGCAGTGTCCAACTCCGGGAGCATAGTCTGGGAAACAAAACGACCCTGGTAAACAGACTGGAAGGATCTGGGGGTCTGGGCTAAGGGAAGGGGGTTAAAAGGGAACCAGGTGTTCACATTTCTCACCATGTTCTGAGGCACAGCAGGGTAGCTTGGGACCCCCAGGACTTGGGTTAGGAAGTTGGGGTTACAGTTTCTTCCAATCCAGAGATAGATCACCTGTCGAAGGAGTAAGAGGGCCAAAGTCATTCAGATTGTTTGAAAATTCCACAATAGATATAGTACCCAGAAGCTCGAAATGACTGCAAGCTAAAGGATTACAAATTAATGCATCAAAATGTTCAAATAAGAAACTATATGTCCATAAAATTCATGATTAGTTTGTTTGGATCCCTGTAAGCTGACACTATATTTTACTTTTAGCCAAGAGCAACGTCGTTGTCAGCATTAGTACTGGGAGTATTAGGTCATGCTACTAACCGAGCCAGCATCCATGAGGAAGGCCCCCTCTCGGCTCAGCTTCTCCACAGAGAGCTGCTGGACTCTGGGCTGGGGGATGGTGCGCTCACTGATATTCAAGGCTCCCTGTGGAGGTTTAGTGAAACATGAGTATAGGAAGAAGTGGAAACAACCATGGATATACAGGTGCTGGTCATACAATTAGAATATCATCAAAAAGTTGATTTATGTCAGTAATTCCATTCAAAAAGTGAAACTTGTATAATGTATACATTCATTCCACACAGACTGATATATTTTGAGTGTTTATTTATTTTAATTTTGATGATTATAATTAATGAAAATCCCAAATTCAGTATCTCAGAAAATTAGAATATTGTGAAAAGGTTCAATATTGAAGACACCTGGTGCCACACTCTAATCAGCTAATGAACCCAAACCACCTGCAAAGGCCTTTAAATGCTCTCTCAGTCTAGTTCTGTAAGCAACATAATCATGGGGAAGACTGCTGACTTGACAGCTGTCCAAAAGACGACCATTGATACCTTGCACAAGGAGGGCAAGACACAAAAGGTCATAGCTAAAGAGGCAGGCTGTTCACAGAGGTGTGTCCAAGCACATTAATAGAGGCAAAGGGAAGGAAAAGATGTGGTAGAAAAAAAGTTTACAAGCAATAGGGATAACCGCACCCTGGAGAGGATTGTGAAACAAAACCCATTCAAAAATGTGGGGGAGATTCACAAAGAGTGGACTGCAGCTGGAGTCAGGGCTTCAAGAACCAACACGCACAGACGTATGCAAGACATGGGTTTCAGCTGTCGCATTCCTTGTGTCAAGCCACTCTTGAACAAGACACAGCGTCAGAAGCTTCTCGCCTGGGCTAAAGACAAAAAGGACTGGACTGCTGCTGAGTGGTCCAAAGTTATGTTCGCTGATGAAAGTACATTTTGCATTTCCCTTGGAAATCAGGGTCCCAGAGTCTGGAGGAATCCACGTTGCTTGAAGTCCAGTGTAAAGTTTCCACAGTCAGTGATGGTTTGGGGTGCCATGTCATCTGCTGGTCTTGGTCCACTGTGTTTTCTGAGGTCCAAGGTCAACGCAGCAGTCTACCAGGAAGTTTTAGAGCACTTCATGCTTCCTGCTGCTGACCAACTTTATGGAGATGCAGATTTCCTTTTCCAACAGGACTTGGCACCTGCACACAGTGCCAAAGCTACCAGTACCTGGTTTAAGGACCTTGGTATCCCTGACCTTAATTGGCAAGCAAACTCGCCTGACCTTAACCCTATAGAAATGTATGGGGTATTGTGAAGATGCGATACACCAGACCCAACAATGCAGAAGAGCTGAAGGCCACTATCAGAGCAACCTGGGCTCTCATAACACCTGTGCAGTGCCACAGACTGATTGACCCCATGCCACGCCGCATGGCTGCAGTAATTCAGGCAAAAAGAGCCCCAACTAAGTATTGAGTGCTGTACATGCTCATACTTTTCAGTCGGCCAACATTTTTTAAAATACTTTTTTGTATTGGTCTTAAGTAATATTCTAATTCAGAGATACTGAATTTGGGATTTTCATTAGTTGTCAGTTATAGTCATCACAATTAAAATAAATAAAACGGAATATATCAGTCTGTGTGTAATGAATGAATATAATATACAAGTTTCACTTTTTGAATGGAATTACTGAAATCAACTTTTTGATGATATTGTACAGTGGGGAGAAGTATTTGATAACCTTCAAAATAGGCAGTGTTTCCCACTTAAAAATAACAGTTGT
Source organism: Esox lucius (assembly GCF_011004845.1). Lineage (NCBI taxonomy): Eukaryota > Metazoa > Chordata > Actinopteri > Esociformes > Esocidae > Esox > Esox lucius. The sequence goes on along the minus strand of NC_047575.1, from coordinate 26,427,804 downwards.
ACATGCTATGTATCATAGGTACTCTTCAACTGTGAGTGACGGAATCTAAGACAAAAATCCAGAAAATCTCTGTTTGATTTTTAGTAATTAATTAGCATTTTATTGCATGACATAAGTATTTGATACATCAGAAAAGCAGATCTTAATATTTGGTACAGAAACCTTGGTTTGCAATTACAGAGATCATACGTTTCCTGTAGTTCTTGACCAGGTTTGCACACACTGCAGCAGGGATTTTGGCCCACTCCTCCATACAGACCTTCTCCAGATCCTTCAGGTTTCGGGGCTGTCGCTGGGCAATACGGACTTTCAGCTCCCTCCAAAGATTTTCTATTGGGTTCAGGTCTGGAGACTGGCTAGGCCACTCCAGGTCCTTGAGATACTTCTTACGGAGCCACTCCTTAGTTGCCCTGGCTGTGTGTTTCGGGTCGTTGTAATGCTGGAAGACCCAGCCACGACCCATCTTCAATGCTCTTACTGAGGGAAGGAGGTTGTTGGCCAAGATCTCACGATACATGGCCCCATCCATCCTCCCCTCAATACGGTGCAGTCGTCCTGTCCCCTTTGCAGAAAAGCATCCCCAAAGAATGATGTTTCCACCTCCATGCTTCACGGTTGGGATGGTGTTCTTGGGGTTGTACTCATCCTTCTTCCTCCAAACACGGCGAGTGGAGTTTAGACCAAAAAGCTCTATTTTTGTCTCATCAGACCACATGACCTTCTCCCATTCCTCCTCTGGATCATCCAGATGGTCATTGGCAAACCTCAGACAGGCCTGGACATGCGCTGGCTTGAGCAGGGGGACCTTGCGTGCGCTGCAGGATTTTAGTCCATGGCGGCGTAGTGTTTTACTAATGGTTTTCTTTGAGACTGTGGTGCCAGCTCTCTTCAGGTCATTGGCCAGGTCCTGCCGTGTAGTTCTGGGCTGATCCCTCACCTTCCTCATGATCATTGATGCCCCACGAGGTGAGATCTTGCATGGAGCCCCAGACCGAGGGAGATTGACCGTCATAATTTTCTAATAATTGCACCAACATTTGTTGCCTTCTCACCAACCTGTTTGCCTATTGTCCTGTAGCCCAACCCAGCCTTGTGCAGGTCTACCATTTTATCCCTGATCTCCTTACACAGCTCTCAGTTCTTAACCATTGTGGAGATGTTGGAGTCTGTTTGATTGAGTGTGTGGACAGGTGTCAAATACTTGTCATGAAATAAAATGCAAATTAATATTTAAAAATCATACAATGTGATTTTCTGGATTTTTGTTTTAGATTCCATCTCTCACAGTTGAAGTGTACCTATGATAAAAATGACAGACCTCTGTCATTTTTGCTTTGCAAGTAGGAAAACCTGCAAAATCGGTAGTGTATCAATTACTTGTTCACCCCACTGAACATTAATCTGTGCATCAGTTAATCTCAGATTATAAGGTGATAATATAAGTTACAAGGCATTAGGGGAGTGCGGTATAAGGTCAATATACTACAGCTACAAGCCGTTCTTAGGCACGACGCATCGAATAGGCAATATGCCACAAACCCCAAACAGTTACCAACGTAACTAAAGCAGTTAAACGGGATGGGATGTCATACCTGTGGTACACCTTCTCATTTACCACAGCTAACAGCCAATCAGTATTCAACCCATCCGGTTTATAACTGTAAAATACCCAAGTGTTGCTCTTCTGATGACTATCTTTACGGTGTGCGTTTCCCCCTCACCTCATCGGTCAGGTCGTCCACACGGTACAGCGCAGGGTGGATCATCAGCATCACATAGGCCAAGGGCTGGTACTTCAGCTGACACATGGCAAACACGCGGTCATCCAGCTTGGTGCTTGTCCCTGTTCGGAAGGCTTTCTAGCAACACAAAACAAAGAGGACATAAAACCAGGGATGTAAAAACGGAACAGTCGTCTTGGTTAGAAACAGCGGCTAAAAGGCCTGTTATTTGGGACGGAGCCACAGACTGCCGGGGAGAGGGTGGGTGTCAGGTCACCTGTTTGAGCAGGGCCAGGATGTAGAGGGGGAACAGCCTGAGGCAGGCAGGGGCCAGGAGGCCAGGCTGCTGGATGGTGAGCACAGAGGTGCGGTACGACGTCAGAGAGTCTATAGACGCGTTGGTCATGGCGTCCCGGGCATCACTCAAACTGGCCGTAACTGAGCGGTCCACAGCTGGAGAGAGGACACATGTCAGGGAAATTTAAACAGACCCCAGAAAACCTACATTATAAAACACTACAAATGACACTTAGTTTAAATAAATCCCAGAAAACCTACACTGAATAAAAAACAACATTTAGTGGTATTTAGTCACTCAGATTCTTAAAAGGACAGGGTAACCGGGCAACCAACTGACATCAGTCATGGAACATCCATTTGTGCAAATGAGTCAGCAAAGGTACTGTGCGGATGACATGACTGCTCCCATACAAACTCCACTGAGTCCCAGCAACTACCTACCCATGCTAGCCAGCAGACCAGTGATGGCCTGGACATCAGCCCCAGCAAAGATGTCTGACAGGGAGTTGACCACAGGCAAACACAAGGTGTGGACTCTGATCCTCCTCTCTCCTGTAGAAACGACACCAGGCAAATATTTATTATTTCAGCATTACGATAGATAGATTATGCACATCAAGAAAAAACAACCTGAATTGCTCTTAAGAAAAAAGACCCCTCTTTGGCATCCACAGAAAAAAACCATCAACATTGTTTGGTCATGAGTGAGGTTCAGAAGCAGCGAACCAGGTCCCAAGTGGCATCCTACTCTCTATTCAGCACACTTTGCTGAATAGAGAGCGTGCATGTATGGAATAGGGTGCCGACTGGGAAGCAGACAGTAAGTCTGAATCCATAAAGGATTCCCTCTAAGCCCAGCTAGCCCCCACAGTAGCTCCAGACAGTGCACCTTTGCTGGATGTGTAGAGCAACGCAGCCTGGAAGGAGACCACCTGCATGTCCACCAGGTTCTCCTCAATGGACATCTGCACAGCAAAGCCTGCGTCCGGATTCACATTTGGCAGGGACAGCAGGTCCGTGGAGCGCACAAAGAAGTTCCCATGGAACGTGTGGATGGACAAACCTGCAGACGTTGGAGGGGTCAAAGAATTCACATGTTCATGTCAAGATACTAAACCTAAGCACACTCTGAAACTCAACCACAAGTTTGACTTACGATGTTCATTATTCTCAACAGGTAATTTGCCAAAGACATTAGTGCTGCCGCTGCCACGTTAAATATCCCATCATACAACACTATCAGAACAAGCCAGGAAAACCGAGTGACGACTAGTCACCTTTAGTGCAGCGTATCCTCATGACAGCCTCAAAGCCGATCTTGCGGGTCAGGTACCTCTTGAGATCCTTCTGGAAGCACTCTACCTGGGCTGGGTTATGCTGCTGGTGATAGGAGGGATAATAGTAGACGCTTCCTGCTGAGTACCGGGATATGCAGCCTGCAGGGAGGAGGAGGAACATGAACCAGACACGACACACCAATCCTGCCAGAGGATCACAGCCCACGCCAAGGGCCTGGTAATTGGTTGCATTTCAATGAACTGAAATAATCCCAACAAGGGCTGATTGGATGTCACCACGACAACATACAGTATAGGGCAACAACATACACTAGAGACAACTGAGGGAGTAAAGTCCCTTTCTCACTACACACAGTACGGCTAACTGAGGGAGTAAAGTCCCTTTCTCACCACACACACACACACACACACACACACACACACACACACACACACACACACACACACACACACACACACACACACACACACACACACACACACACACACACACACACACACACACACACACACACACACACACACACACACACACACATGGTTGTTCAGATGTATGAGGCAGAAGGCAGCACTCACCTAGAGAGGCCAGGTCACAGTACTGGGAGCTCAGGAGGAACAGGTCCACTGCCACCTGCTGTCCAGAACAGTCCAGGGCCAGCTTCTTATAGAAGTCAGTGGCAGGAGACAGGTGTTGGATGTCCTGGGAAACCCCATAAACAGTATGAGGACCACACAAACACATACCTACTGTGTATGTGCCCTGTGTCACATGCCCCCAGTAAAGGGTAGCGCATCTCCAGTAGGTACGAGGGCATTTGAGAAGTATAAACCAGCGCTTCCCCCAGGTTCCCAGCTCCCTACCTTGGCGGAAGCCCTCTGGTTGGGGTCTTCTCTGGACTTGAGGGATCCCACACCCAAGTTGGGCAGTTGGGTCTGGAAGACGGACACACGCCCCCCGGTGGGCGACAGCAGCTTGAAGGCTGCCTGCAAGGCCGGGCCCAGAGCAGACTGCGTCTCCATGGTCTTACCAAACATATGGGGCAAGCTCTTCAGCAGGTCCTGCACCATCTGCACAAACAATAACACATTGTCAATGATGTTTCAGGATAGAAAACCATGTGAAAAGTAGCACAGAAACGTGAACCTTAAACATTTTCAGCGGTGTTCTAAAGTAGTGAGTAGTCAAAGCAAGAGTTCAATAAACGGTTACATTTACTTTCTTCTTCAAGTAACGGTCAAAGAAGAATGGTTGCATATTTCAGGTAATGGTTGCAGTTTCTCCCTGCACTGCTGATAACACCTTCATAGAGTGAATCATGTCTTAAATCAAACCAAATGTGTAGACCTGAGTAAACCGTGGCTCCTTATATTGGAATGCAATGTCTCTTGCAAACAAAAAATAGCTTCTTACCTCCGTGCATTCATCGAGGTTCACCAAAAGGCTGTCGGGTGTTGGTAAAAATATATCTGGAAGAAAGGAAAAGCCAGCGTAGAAGACCATTTTAACCTCTAGAAAGGTTCTGCATTAGAGCAAAATATTTATTGTTATAGCCAAATATATAGGCTATTTTCTGCATTTTCACCACTTAAAACACAGATGTTGACGGAAAAGGTTTTGCTTTCTTTCATACTGGGCTTGGACCTCCTACATTTACCAGTTCAATTCTAAGCAGTTAATTGTTTTAAAAGATATAGCCTGGAAGCCTGTGGTCTTCTCTTACCCTCAATGTCAGAGACAATGAGCATCTGTGGTTGGGACAAACCCTCCTGGAGATTGTAGAAGTGGATGGTGCTGTCAAAGGTGATGAAGCCAATCTTTGTCCTCGAGTCCCCTGGGAGCCTGGAACAAACACCAGATATTCACAGGACACGATGTTAAGATCAGTTACAAAAATAAAAAACCCAGGCAAGCCTCGTTCAGCCAGCCTGCCATTGAAGGTTATACATGTTATTGCCCTCACCCAGGCCCCCACGTGAGAGGCTGCATCTTTAACCACTACACCACTGTGCCATACATTCACCCAGTCGCTAGATAGAGTGGATATAAAAGGTTTACACACCCCTGATAAAATACCAGGTTTTTGTGATGTAAAAGAATGAGACAAAGAAATCATGTCAGAACCTTTTCCACTTTTAACGTGACCTATAATATGAACAATTCAATTGAAAAACAAACAAATCTTAAGTTCACCTATCATGTCCATGTCTGAAACTTTGTTATTGATCACTTCATTTTCCAATGCCCAATGAACCCTATTAATAAAACTGATTCGCTTTTTAGCGAGTGTGATATATGATTTTATATATTGCCTAATAAGACAATACAAGAGGCGAAAATAAGTGGTGTCCCATTCTGCCAGGCTCATAGGGTTTGCCCAATACTGTACTCTATAGGGTTCTGGTCCAAACTATAGTACAACTGCATATAAAGCCTGCAGCAAGCCTCCTGTATAACTGTTCTATACATACGAGTTGATATTTTCCAGCAGTGACTGACAGACGACATCTAGGTATCCCGTTTCCACGGCGTTGTGGGACACGTCCAGCACGAAGAGATAAACAGCTGGCTGGGGGGGTCTCAGCTAGGAATGACACAGGTAACGCAAAATCAATATAGCCACACACCAACAATGCTATCACTATTTCAAAAAATGTATTAGAATAATTAAAACCAATTCCATGATTTTTCCTAAACCGTACCTCAAAAATTTCAAGTATAATAAAAAAAAAAGCACACCAAAAGGCAATGTCTGACAGAAACAAAACCTTTTCTTAAGAAACAAATCCTTCATTAGCAACTCCATGGAGTCAGCCAGCTTGATGGAATCACTTGAACACAGAAAACAAGTGAACTACTTATGGCACCAGCATTGAATCAGCCAATAACGGAGTGAAATGGAACACCTTACATGTTCTTTTACTTAAATAACATTCAATGATTTGGATGTTAGTAAATAAAAAATAAAGATTGATGTACATTTACCATGTATTCGGAGGGTGCAATGAACTCGATCGTGGCGTTCTGGACTTCAGGCCTTTTGTGCGGTTCCCCGTACGATCGGCTGACTGGGTTGTACATGAACTCCTCTGGAACTACACCAAATGAAGGATGTCAGAAAAGGGCAGTACTACTCATGATTATTATTAAATTTTTTATCACCACCTCGGTCATAGAGGTCAATGACGTGTGCTGGAAAACCCAGTCAGAGCACAAATCAAGTCAGAAGTGGTGGTTAGGTACATTTCCTGGCTACCTGCCCAAAGCGTGTCTGTGTTCAACAAACCTCTGAATGTGTCCAGAAGCACAAGCTGGGACAAATATGCTATCAAGCTGGGACAAATATGCTATCATTGGGGAGGAGCGAGGTGGCAGTGATACTTACCATCGTTGACCCGGTAGCACAGGTTACACTTCCATCTCCTCTGGTCCAGGAAACTCACAAAGGGGTTGATGTATGTCCTGCAGGAGCGACACCTTACTATGGTGCTGGAGGTGACCACAGGCAGTTGCTGAAGTGTGCAGAAAAAGACATGTATTATACAAGACAAACCAAACCATTAAGATAGGACGTTAGCATTAAAAACAGTCAAACGCCAAATTCCAAACTTTTCAGATAAATAATTATTTGAGGTTACATGCATCCTGAAGAATATTACTGAAAACAGGATGGAAAGAAAAAGGACACTATGCTGAATCGGGGGTATTTGGTACATTAGGATGTTGGGCACATCTTACCGTGAGATCTTTGAAAGGGTGGAGCAGCAAGCCCAGCGGAAGCTTGGCCTTGTTTAACAGAGACTGGGTCTGAGGGATGCTCGTCAGGGTACTTCGGAAGACCCTGTTGTGGGGAGAACAAGGAGAAACAACCGGTCAGAGGCTGTATGAGGGACAGCGTATACTACAACTCCAGACAGAAGTACATCAACACCGGACAATGTTCTACACAACAGGGCAGTTGACTCACTCAGGGTGGCAGTTGATTTTCTGCAGGTCCTGGGGAAGGCAGGGCGTGGGAGGGCTGATGGGGCCTGGGGGGAGCAGGTTCCTCTCCTGCAGTAGGTTGACCACCCTCAGGGCCTCAGGGGTCTGGGACTGCAGACTCAATCCTGCCAGGGAGGGACTCAGCTGAGCTGGACCAGCTGATGTCTGGGCAGGAAACAGGACAGCACAGTGAATGAAGCAGCACCGAACCAGGGAGCCCTGGCGTCTGGTCAGAAGCAGCCATTTGAACCAGATCAATATTTCAGTCAACACACGTCCCATTGATCTAAACAGGCTCAGGCTGCAACACCGTGTATTTCTATATTTTCCCCCTTATATAGTTATTTTTGTCATGTGGAAAGAGAAAAGGAGACAGATTAGGATGAAGACTAATGAACAATAAAGGAAATTAACCCAAGTCTCTGAAGACATGGAGCCAGAAGTATCACACGCGGACCGCGGCTCTGCACTGTTAATAGCTTTTTGCCCAAACAAAAATATGCCTACAGGGCTAGAAAAAAAACAACTTATTAAGCCTGAGAGAAAGGTTTTATTACTCATACCTATGCAGATTTACTAAAGATATGGACTGCACTGACAACATGTATATTTTGTAAATGTTTGTTAACCAGTGGGTGTAAGTACAGTGGGTTATACTGTGTTAACAGTGGGTAATTGTTAACAATGCGTTATATTGCCCAATTACCCCAATTTGACCCCACCATGAACACCACACACCTTTTAAAAAAGGAGGACAACAGAGCCAATTAACAATGTTTGGAAAAGCCAAAAGGATGTCATTCAAGAATATGTTTAGTCACTGTAATGGTCATAGAAACCAGTGATTGACATACAACGCTACAGCAATACTGGACCACCAAACAATATATCAGCCATGCATCGCAAACAATGGCAAGTCATTGAACCGAGACAAACAACCAATCCTTAAACCTTCAAGGCTGGTTTTGCATCTAACTGAATAAATCTTGGTATACACATCATTCAGCCATAACATTATGACCACCTGCCTAATACTGTGTAGGACCCCCTTGCCAAAACAGCCCTGACCCATCGAGGCATGGACTCCACTAGACCTCTGAAGGTGTACTATTGTATCTGGCATCAAGGCATTAGCAGCAGACCCTTTAAGTCCTGTAAGTTGCGAGGTGAGATTGGACCTTTTTGTCCAGCACATCCTACAGATGCTCGATTGGATTGCGATCTCCAAAACTGATAAGTTGTGTCACAAACCGAGTCACAGGCAAATTATGATCCACGCCAATTACCCGCATCTGAATTTAGGACAGGGCTTCCTTGTGCGAGTCGCTGCATTGACTTGGGATATCAAAAAAAGTACAGTCTGGTCTCTTACCTGTTGGTACTGCTGAGGTGCATGGCTGTAAGGCTGCGATGGGGTCTGCATTGGATGATGCATGGGAGAGGCATTAGGGGGCGCAGAGGTGTTCTGATACCCTGGGGGTAGAGCAGGGTATGACTGACCCATATGTCGAGCAGGGGGGCCAGGCGGCGGGGCAGGGCCAGCTACAAGGACAAGCACCAAAACAAGCATAACGTCAGTTGAGAGTCCAGCCACATGTTAGCAGCAAATGTTAGTCATATCTGGGTGTACAACTGTTTCCAAGTTGGGATGCTGCCTAAAATGCAAATAAAAACAGATGTTCTTATTTGAAATGATGTGCGAATCATTTATCCCTGTATTTTATTGAATATAGTACAAAGACAACATAGCAATTGTTGAAACTGAGAAATGTTATTGTTTTTGGGAAAATACATGCCCACTGTGAATATCATGCCAGCAACACTTTTCAAACAAGTTGGGACAGGGGCATGTATACCAATGTTGCATCACCTCTTTTAACAATACTCTGTAAGCATTTGGGAACTGAGACATATTGCTGTAGCTGAAAGTGAAATGTTTTCCCATTTTTACTTGATATAGGATTTCAGCTGCCCAACAGTTCGGGGTCTCCTTTGTCATGTTTTTTGTTTCATAATGCGGCAAATGTTTTCAATGGGTGTCAGGTCTGGACTGCAGGCAGGCCAGTTTAGCACCCAGACTCTCACTACAGACCCATGCCGTTGTGATACGTGCAGAATGTGGTTTGGCATTGTCCTGCTGAAATAAGCAAAGCATTCCCTGAAAAAGATTGGACCTTAGAGTAATGGACTCTTCTTTGAAGAGTAAAATTTTCAGCTTTGCCGAACATTTGGTGTAGGATCGGTGATGATCTGGGGATGCTTCAGCAAGGCTGTAATAAGGCAGATTTGTCTTTGCGAAGGAGGCATGAATCAAGCCAAGTACAAGGTTATCCTGGAGGAACACCTGCTTCCTTCTGCTCTGACAATGTTCCCCAACACTGAGAATTGTTTTTTCCAGCAGGACAATGCTCCATGCCACACAGCCAGATCAATCAAGGCGTGGATGGAGAACCACCAGATCAAGACCCTGTCATGGCCAGCCCAATCCCCAGACCTGAACCCCATTGAAAACCTCTGGAATTTGATCAAGAGGAAGATGGATGGTAATAAGCCATCAAACAAATAGCTACTTGAATTTTTGTGCCAGGAGTGACATTAAGTCACCCAACAGCAATGTGACAGATTGGTGGAGAGCATGCCAAGACACATGAAAGCTGTGATAAAAACACATAAGGGTTATTCCACCAAATATTGATTTCTCAACTCTTCCTAAGTTAAAACATTAGTATTATGTTGCTGAAAACATTAATTTGTTATTTTGACCAGTTACTTTCGACAAATAAATACTCTAAATGAAAATATTTGTATTTGGTCAGTAGTTTATAGAATAAAACATATGTTCATTTTACTCAAACACATACCTATGAATAGTAAAATCAGAGAAACTGATAATTTTGCAATGGTCTCTAAAATTCCTCCAGAGTTGTATATTTTTCAGCATTAATGGTGCCTTCACAGATGTGCAAGTCACCCATGCCATGTGCCCTACTGCACCCCATTCAATCACCAACGCACATCACTGTATTCTGTTTTTATTGACATTTTACACAGGGTCCAAACTTTTTTGGAAACTGGTAGTAAAATATTAGTATAATAACAGGCTTACTCATTGTATGGCCCGTCTCCAAATGATCTAAGCTGTTGGGAAATGGAGCGCCATTACCAGGTGTCTGTATGTGTCCTGTTACAGAAAGAGATATTTTAGATCCAGTCAGAATAAAAGACTTTACTTTTGGTAAAACCCTTAAAAATGAATAATATGCAAGTTTTAAATTTTAAAACATACAATTAACATGTTTTTGGGGTTATATTTCAGGGCAGTCTTTGTGGTTTCTCTTTCATGGTCACAATGTAGACAACTTACTATTTGTCACTAAAAAACTATTTGTTTATAGTCACAGTTCATTACAATAAGACACCATTTGATGAAAGGTTGAATACAGATATATCCTCTCATACAAAGAAGTCTTATTTAACCATAGACTATTATATTTCTTTACCTGAAAGATCAACATACGTTCTCTGGGCCTTTAGTTCCTTAAGAAACCATTTCATTTACTTTACATATTGCTGAACATAAAACCAATGTAACCTTACAGTAATCTGATTTTGAACATCAATGTTCGAACAAATTATCTAACTAAACCCAATTATATTGTACCATTTCAATAATCAATAATATGAGAGAATAGGTTGGGTTATTTGGATTATTTTCTAAGGCACTAACTGCAGATGCTTCAAACAGTATGTTCAATAACAGATAGATAACAGAATAATAAAAAAACATCCCTCGGGGTAGGAATGCTAAACTAGAGTGATTTCCAATTTCTCAATGGGACTTTACACAAGACAGAAAGTGTGAATGTACTGCTACAGTGAATGTCCACTAGGCAATGTGGCTAGGTGAAATTTTTGCCTACAATTCACTTTTAATTGAGTCACATGACCTACTTAGGCCTACTTGCAAGCTAGCAAAATCAATGAGGAATATGAATTGAGTAGAGAAACAAAATATAACAAAGTATTACAATACGTTTTGTATTCCACTTTTAAGCTTTGTAATGTGATGACTTTCCTTCAAACAAATCTGCTATGCTAAAACCTTGATACACGGAATAACTGCTTTTATGATGCTAGCTTGCCCACAGACAGGCCCTGAAGTATGCTAGAAGCGAAACACACTGGTCGATGCTAGCGTGGGCTATCCGAAATTTCCCAAACACTGAGAATGTACCGTCAGCACTTCGTCTTGGCTGAATCGCTAGTCACCAACTCGGAGCCAATCCGAAAACGAGAAGGTATCGCTAATAATCTTCTCACTCATTGAATTTTATGTTTTTGTTTATGTGCAAAACTGATCTACACAATGCGCCATGTTCAGAGGTAAAAAGTTTGAATCGCTAATCTGAATGAAGTGCTAATTCCACAGCGTCTGAGCGCAACCCAAGTGCCTGTATGTGCCCGACCCCTCAAGATCCAGTTATACTTAACACAGCCATGCACTGTGGAGGCGTCACTCCCGTTCATTCCCAAAAAAGCACCAACAAGCGAACTGTGCAGCACAAAACAGAGCTGTGCAATCCAGGCCTTGGAAGAACTGAACGTCTGACATACAGCATCATTATATAAATAACCAGCAGTAAACACACCGCGTAACTAGTCACAGAGGTCGGTGTCATGCGGGAATGGCTTCCGTGCTGTGAAAGCAAAGTGTGAACCTAAATCACTTTCCACCATTTCCAGTCAAATTAATGTTCATTCACAAATGAACATGTATCTTCCCCCATCAGAGCTCCGTTAACAACAAATGAAAACCGAGTGCACTCCAATCAAGTGCTTCTCAGCGCTATATTGTCAATGGAAATAAATGGAATCAGCAGCGCTTTGATCATATTAATGCACCCACACATTAAGATACAGCATGAGCACTTCTATAGGGCCTTTCCTTACCATCAGTCTTGGGGACCAAGGGAGGGGGTGGGGTAGCATTGGGTGTTCCAGTGGGGGGTGGTGTGGGTCTCATAGTGGGTGGGGGTGCGATAGGTACTCTCATACCTGGCTGGTATGACTGAGGAGCAACCATCGAGTTCATTGGAGGGGCAGAGCCTGGAATACAATGAAACATCACATGATTAAAGGTCATTTTCCCACATCATCTCTTACAGTCTCCATCACATCACATCCTCCCAGAAACATCAGTGAACAGAAATGACACCTGACTTCACACTAAAATGGCAGCTGTCGAGGTTACCCTATACATAAAGTATAGGTTGCAGTATAGGCTAAAAACAACAAAACGTAAGTCATACAAAATCGTGATGTATATCCTGACAATAAAGCCTATGGGACATATGGTTGAAGGTTACCGTGCATAAGAACATACAGCCCTTCTGTGGCGCGTAACGTTATAAGCCTAGAACAGCTTATCCTGCCGACCCAGAGCAAGTGAATGTCAATGTACTGGAAAGACACCTCAAGAGACCACAGAAGCCACATTGGGGAATTCCAGCCCCACAACAGCAAGACTGTCATTCAGATAGCGAATTATTAATTGGCTATTAAGCTATATGGTATATCGGAGAATGTCTTAAAAGGGTAAAAACTTCAAACTCATACGGGCCATCACTTGATGCATGACATAACATGAAAAAAAACTGTTAAAAAGCACAACCAACATGTAAGTGTTCCTCATGTGCACTGCTGGTAATACACGATACCCTGAAGACAGCTTGTTTGTCGAAACGTTGGCATTAGTCCATCCAACCATACCAGTGGGCTGCATTTTTATACTTTACAACTTCTTCACTCGACCAGCAAAGCACCTCACCAACCAGGTGTGCCTTTTCTCCACCTTTAGCATACATATTGTTAAATGCAGCAACAACGTGAAATCAGGACAACATCCAAACCTAGTGTCACATTACGTTATCAAGGAGTCATAGTTAATGACCGATCACAGCCTTTTCAAACTGCGTGGTAGAACTGCATAATGCAATAACGGTGGTGTTAACCCTTCATTCTTCAAGCTACCAGACTCAGTACTTAATATTTCAGTGGATGCTTTTTGTTATGTTGATTTTGTTTTAATGCAGATTATTCTTGTACAAAGAAAAGTGCTTTAAAATTATAATGAATCACAGTCTTTATTATTTTACTTCAGTTTCTGCCTGGGACATAGTAGACACAGGCCAATCTGCTTTGTATGTGCGGGAACAGGAGCAAGGGGCAATGTCCACTGCCAACATCATCTCACTAGATCACTACAGGCGCCTCCCTGCAAGGTCAGAGATTGGTTGTCTCCACGTGGCATCATTAACATAGTAAAGTCAATGTCATAACATGATGACGTCTAAATGGTTTAACAAGATTCTGGTGTTTTCGTCTAAACATTTTGTAAGAAAGATTCTGTTTACTTCCTAAAAAAAAAAGCACCCTTGAGTTAATCTGACTCCGGAAAGGTAGTTAAAGGGCCTCTGTGCCAAAATATCCCAAGCTTTCAGACCGCTCCTTCCCGTGCTGCGTTTTACCTGGCTGGGTGTATCCTTGGAGGGTGGCGGGAGGCCCCAGGGGCTGCATGGTGTTGTGGATGGCTGGAGGTGCTGCGTTGTAACCCACCGACAACTGGGGCGGGGCCGGGCTGGGCGAGGAGGTCACGTGATTAGCTACAGGCCCATGCTGAGGCACCGCCATGGAAGGAGGAGCCCCTATTGGTGGAGGAGCGCCATACTGCCAGGATGGGGGATGCTGGTAGTAGCTGTTTGCAGACACAGGGGGTGGGGGGGTGGCCTGTGCTGGGGGCATCCGGAGACCGGGGCCAGGACTGGCAGATTGAGGGGGAGTCATGGGCTGTGGCGGTCCCATAGAGGGCCGGTGTAACATAGGCTGACCTGGAGGAGCCTGGTAAGAGCCGACTAATGGGACGGGCTGGTAGGGCCCAGAGTTATAGAGTCCAGGGCCAGGCGGCATGGGGCCCTTGACTTGCGTTGGGTTGTACGGAGGCTGGTGGGCCATGTTGTAACCAGGTCCAGAAGGGTGCAGTGCTACAGGATTCTGTGAGGGACCTGGAAGACAGTGAAGAAATAAAAAAGGAGGTTGGATTCCATAAGTTTGATCAAAAAATTTAATACAGAGCAACACTTCGATATGTGAGCGCCCCATGGATACAGCCAGCCTAATAAAACAAATGGATCTGAAGCAGTGGTTCTCAAACAAGCGAACTTGCAAGAAATGCTCATCAAGAATTTGCTGAACTACTAACAATGAAAAGCTAATAATGTCGCTACACTTATTCTTAATATAGCATTAAGAGCAAAAAGCCAGTTTGTATTGCGAACATTGGGTAGGTACCAAGACAACCTGGTAAAATGTGGGTCTTCAGAACAACAGTTGTTTAAAACATAACAGCTCTGATTCTCTTTCCAGTTATTAGTAACATTACTTTTTTTTTTTACTTGCAACACTTATACATGGCAGTGTTGATTGGCCAGCTCTACCGTTTTTGGTTTTAAAGATGGATCTTGGCTAGATAACTGAATGCAGAAAGTATTGTTTAATACTCTGGGAGGAGTTTAAGATGAAATTACAAGCATTATATTTCTACCTCCTTAATTCGCTTAATTTATAAAGCATGTTCTCACTTCTACCTATTTATATTATATCATTTGCTTAACACTATGATCTCTAGAAATAACTGTTTTTGAAACTCAAAGCCTTCAAAACCAGACACGGAATCTATGGACAACTTGACACAGCAATCATATTACTTAGCCCACTACCAGCGAAAGACACAGACTAAACTCATGACCTGGATGTAAAGCATGCGGTTCCTTACTGACAGAGGGTGTCAACAAACAGGAACTGAGAGACTAGAAACACAGTATTGCTTTCTCACTGAACAAATATCAGGCAGAATCATTTTTTATTAAAAATGTCTCCTTACCTCAAACGTCATCAGGTAAAAATATGGGTATCCTATTTAGACTGAAAATCAAACAGTTCTCACAGACAGACAAGAGCATGCTGTATGTCCAAGAAGACGGACTACATTATGAGCTCGGATAAGCAGGTACATTGGTGGGATTAGAAAACGACTCAATGGCGAAGATGAACGGCCATAAGCCTAGTCTTTCAGGCAGGGCTGAGGAAATCACCGACATTAAGCTGTTGACCGGCTGGCCACAGTGGCCATGTTGAAGGCATCTCTCCAATCACAGTGAACATGTCCTATGCTGAGTACAACTGTTCAGCCAATTATAACAGAAGGCATAGGAGGACTCCAAGCCAGTGAAGAGATTCAAACATAGGTTAACCCTTAACACACGGAAATAAAGTTACTAATATATATTTAAAATAAACAAGGCAAACAAATACAGAACTTTGGGTGCATATAGTCAGTAAAAATGACATACCATTGAAAATAATAGCCTGAAGCGTAACTGTAAAACAAAGGATGAATTCAGACCGGATTAATTCCATATTGGAAAGCAAAACAATATGTTCTAGCTTTTATTAAACCAGTGAACTACTCAATTCCTTTGGCTTTCTGTTTGTAAGAAGGATGAAGCATCTTAGTTTTTTCATAGTTTAAAGACTAACTTTGAAATAGATGTTTAACAGCAGCAAATTCAGAGATAAAAAAAATATAAAAGGCAGATGATCTCTAGCCTAGGGATTGTGATCATAAAACCTTGATAGCCAGACCCAGGAACAACACTATGAACTTGTTCTGCTGTGGCCACATCTCTCTCTGCTTAGCTATCTCTGTTCTAGGTATGGAAAGAGAATGAGTACTACTGTACAAAAAACACAGTTTGACAGGCAATGTCAGATTGTTCACGTTACCTCAGATTACTGATGGGAAAGAGTTGTCAAACTGTACACAGTAATTGCAAAGATTATACATTTTAAAACATGCAATATAAAACTCTTCACACTGCTGGACTAGAAAAATTCTGGCAGCAAAATTAATCCCAAATGTGCCACATGTACATGCAGACGTAGAGGGGAGAAAGGCACCAGGGATTAACACTATAATTTTAACATTTCATGTGACTCCAACCAAATCATTATGCAAACAGAAGCGTGCCACAAGGTCACGTGACCCATACATGCTGAACCTCAAAATAATTTGAGACATCTAGCCCAAAGGTCTTTCATGAGTAAAGACAATAGGGGATTTATTTATGAGTATGGTATCAATTCAAATACAAGACAGAAAAGATATCAACTTAAAGTACTTAGTAAATCAATTAATTTGTTTAAACTGTTACCAAAAGCTGTTTCAGCTAGCTAAAATGAGTCAACAAGCTAACTAAACTTAGACAAACTGCAAGCGTGAGCAATTACAAGTTAACAGTAATTAACCCCGAAAAACTTAATTTGTGGGATCATGACCTAAACAACTAGTTATTGCCTAAGAGTTATTCTGGCTCTAACTATTGGCTACAAATACATTATTGTTCAATTAGGTAATGTTAGGGTATCATCCAAGGCGGTAGGTTCTAGCTAGCTGAAGTGTAAGTCCGGTTCATAACCGAGCACTACTGTAAAGATAGTTAACTGACCAAGCTAGCTAATTAGTTAAATCAGATAACGTTTAGGTACATGCAACGCTAGTTGATGAATCAATAAATGTATACACTAGTAAGGAGTCGAATTAAACTAAATCAGTATTACAGCCTCTACAATAAGAGAAAGTTAGCACTGACTATCATGAGCAATCAGAGGCTAGCATTATTAGCAAGGCAGCAAGCTAATATACCTAAGTAGCTAGGTATCTAGCTAAAAAGCAATCAGATTAGCTAGCTAGGTAATTACCCAACACTTGTGGGACAGTGGTTAGCTAGTTAACCGTAGTGCAAAGTACTTCAACAGGCACAGTAACGTTACCATTAGCGTACGGTTGTCCTCCTGCCCCATTCTGAGAGTTGAACCCCGTACTTGACATCTTGAAATAGACACCGAACGTAATCAATTCTAGTGAAGCTTGATTGGCTAACAGCTAACTGCGTCTAACTTAGCTAACGTTAGCTGACTAGCTAGCGGTTTAGCAAAACAGGTTCAATTGGTAAACGTAGTGTCTTTTCCACAGACTTTAAGGTTTCAAAAAGTTAATTAGCCGACTTCTTAGCAATCACAGGACCATGATTGGGGCCGTTCCCCGTCCAACTACGGGTGTGTAGGCCTGGTCAAGAAAACCGACGGAGACACTTCTCTTCTCGCACAGGAAGTTGGGATCACCCAACGGGATCAACGTAAATCCCCCTCAAGCATGCGCAGTTGGTACACGTGGCACTTCCTGTCCATAGTAGATCTCTACAGTACTGGAAACTGTGAAACACAAATCTGTACTGACTTTGTTTCCTTTAGTGTTTGTGTCCAAAAACGTCTGATCAATTTAGTACTTGTGACACACAGGCTGTTATACTAATAACATAGTTTAGATAGAATAAACACATATCTAGTGAAACTGTGCTAGTCTAGGAATAAAGTCAACACTATTGGGTCCTTCGTGATTAAATTACTTCTGATACTTCCGAAATAAGGACATATGTTCCAACTATAGTATATACAATATGGTGTTGTTAACATAAGTATTAAAATAAACATTACCTGTACGCAAATAAAAAAATTCGAACATTGTTAATATGTGTTCACCTACCGGAACGATGATTGTGAAACATAAACAGGAAGCGGCTAGGCCTCGGGAGTTGTTCTCGACAGCCATTGCGGTGTCGTGGCTCTGTATCATAACACGAAGGTGGAGAGGAAGACGTAAATTGCCGGCTCTCATTTGACCAAAGGGCAGATTTTCATGATTTTAAGAGCAAAAATATTTGTAAATTGATCTCCATTTAGATAACAGGTACGTGTTCACATTAGATATTTATAATATGGGGATTGTGATAGTGAATGTTCGGTATGGCAGCTTATTAGCTAGGAAGCTAACTTAGGTAGCTTAGCAATAAAAATGTGTGTTAACGTTAGTTGTCTAAAAAAAATAAAACATGACAATCTAAAGATAGGCCACGTAGACTTAACTACGTTTGTATGTGTAATTGTATATAACAGCTTTGCCGTTATCGTTGTTGTCAATACAGCTAGCCAGACGTTACAGTACTGTAGCTAAGTTATCCCTCCCATTGCTAGCTAGCATTGCTAACGTTAGCTCTGAAAATGACACGTATCTATGAATTCAGATGAACTCATTAGCTAGCTCGCGTGGGCTAACCAATCAGAATGGAAAGTTACGTCTCAAGTACATGTCAGGACATTCATTGGATTTATTGTTTATATAGTAAAAAATCCAAGTCTCGCTGCCTAAAATCAGAGTTTGTTAGTAGCATACATAGTTAGCTTACTACCTAACGACATGTCACAGCCATTTTTTTTTTTAGGTTTTCCTCAAAACGTTAGCTATTCAGCTAGAATAGTAATCGCACTATTATTATTCATAGTGATGTTCTATCGTAAATGTAACTTTACTTGACAATACTTTAGTGATTTGATTAATTATTTTGTGCTGTATTACGGTAACGTTAACTTGATGTAGAGTTTTACTCCAATTCTTGTAGCCATTCACTAACAGTCTAACACTTGGAAACATTTACTAAAATACAATTACAGCTACACCTATTGAATGTTTCAGATATTGTTTGATAATGAGTAGCTGGCTAGTCTACTTCTTTCCCGAAAGCTCCGGCCTTTGTGGAGTCGTTTGTTCTCACATCACGTTCCATCTGTGTAATCAATGACCCCATGAATATTACCTGTTGTCACGGTTTCAGCTGTGGATCCCAATAACACACAATATTAAGGGTAGAAGGCGTTGAACTGAAACAGTATTGATTTAAGTGTATGTTAATGACTACAAGCTTTCATCGTCTTTAGGTTATTTTTGAGTTAAACACACATATCAAAACATTTTTAAGATGTTATTAAATGTAGTAAAAAGAAATTTGAAAATAGTTCTAAATTGGTATTAAACATGTTTTGCAAGAGAGAACTTCAAAAAAGACAGCACACATGTTCAACCATTTACAACATTAAGAATGTTAACTACAATACTTCATTTTTCCACTTTGCATTTCAGAATACTAAAGCATTTTTTTCTCTTTGTACTGTATTGCTGTCACTGCAATTGTGACTATTTAGCATCCATTGATGTAAAAGAACAACAGAATGTGGTGTTTAAAATAACGAAGACACTTATTCAGTGTAGGACTCTGCTCTTTTTAGCTTTAATTGCATCTGCTGCTAGATCACGTCACACACTGGAATCCTCCAGCCCTGCCCACAGCAGGAGTATCAGCCAGGGGAGAGCTCCTGCTGACGTGTAGTTCAGCTGTATTTGCATGGTCATGACCTTTGGCTCCCTTATACTTTAGCCCTGGATCTGTATGGATGTTGCATAACTAGAGCCACAGGTTGGCCAGCATGTCTGGCACACTGTGATGCCATCATAGTCTGGGAGAGTTGGGGTTTTTGGTTTCATGGACGTGGAAAGTAGCCTGCTCAGACAGCCAGGCCTTTTGTTTGCTTTTATACAGTGACAAAAAAGATATTTACTCTGGTATTTGGGTCTGAGTAGAAGTTGTTTTTGAGTTAGACAAAGTTATATTTATATATATATATATATAGTCGTTTATTTTAGATGACCTTTTTATTTTCGGTTACTTGGTCATTTAGTTTCAACAAAGTAGTAGGAAAAGTTAACCAGTCACTGTCCAGTGTTCCCATGTCAGATTGATTACAGAACATTGTCCGTTCCTGCACTACTTGCTTTTTTAATTGAAAGTGCAGTAATTTTTTTAAAATCTGAAGGGGAATTGATCTTTCCAATACCATAGGGCCTTGGTTGTTAGTGCTGTATATTGGCTGTGGGAGAAGGAGGCAGTGAAATTAACTTCCTGTACTGCTGTCTGATGAATTCCACTGCATCATGATGGTGCCTCTTGAGGGCAGCCATTGTTTGTCATTGTTCTTGGCGCGTGTGGCTAACTCCTCCAGATAGGAGGGTTGTCTTCTTGCAACTCTGTAACCCAAAACACGGTCTGCTGGCTGCACTCATAGAGCAGGGATTGTCAAGGTGCCTAGGTTGCCGACTCCAGGATGAATCATGCCTCCTGTTCATTACCTCCATTCTTACTGTCTTACAGGATTCATAAGCTCCGGATATGTCCTTCATATTTGATTGGATTTATAGTGGTTTCAGTAGCGTACTGCAGTTTCTAGGTAAGTATTATCTAAACATCCCCACTGTTAGTACTGTCCTCTGAATGTCTTATATCTGAAACTGGAACCCCCTTTACCCAGTGCTGATACCTTTCCTGTTTCTCATTTCTTGGTTTCCTAATTATCGCTTGTTCTAAAGACCGACAACAAGTGTGGTACTGTCTATTCCTGTTTGAGATCTGTGTTGTCCCTCTTGTGGTTGAATGCGGTAGTTACATAGTCTAGGAGTAGGCCTCTGTGTTGTTTTACTGTGCGTCTATACCCGCAAAGCTACAATGAAACACAAACAAGCTAGCAGACACTCCCTTTAGCCTCTCTCTGGAGCCCCCTCTAGTTTCAGTTTCACTAGCTAGCACCCATCCTTGGGAGTTTTGGCGACGCCCCTGCTCACCTTGTTAAACAGGTACTGCTAATCATGTGGTGGTGTGGAGTAAGGATGATGGCGGCTGGGTGTAAGGGCTGACTGGGATAGACATGACAGACATTCGGTTTTGTTTGGTGATAGTCGGCAGTTTAATGTGAATCTTTGGATAATCAAAGCGAGTGTAGTTCATTGGTTAATGCCTACCCGATGGCATGCCTTAACGTGATGAGTCCATTCTTTTGGGTCGACGTCTTATATTGGTGAGAAGATTTATTTCTTATATTTACAGAATTAAAATATGTTCCCTCTAAATGCTTTATTTGACCAAGGAATATTTACAGGTCTTGACAAGGCAAGGTTATATAATGTCACATCTTTTCGCAAGAAATTTAGTGTTCAATTATTTATTTTTTATTACATTTAAGGACTGTACAAGAAATCTGGCAAGTTAGTATTTCTTGGCCTGGACAATGCTGGCAAGACGACACTACTGCACATGCTCAAAGATGACAGATTGGGACAGCATGTGCCAACTCTACATCCAAGTAAGCAGATGTTTTGGAATATGTTATTTTATTATCACATATCATTTTTAGATGTATACATCAACGACTGCACAAATAGATGTCTGTTTTTAAACTATTCCAAGTATGATCCTGTCAGATGCTCATACAAAAAAGCTAGTGCTGGCTGCTTTCACTCCTACCAATTTGATTGTGGCTTAAATTACTGAATTACTTGTTGTGGTTTTGCAATGTCTCCATTAATTATTTCCCCACCAGCCTCGGAAGAGCTGACGATCGCTGGCATGACCTTCACCACCTTTGACCTCGGAGGCCATGCACAAGGTGTGTGTGCGCGTTGGCATTGATTAGTACATTTGTGTTTGCAGAGAAACTGCATTTCACTCATTTCACTTGTTCTGTGTTTGTTCACACAGCTCGCAGAGTGTGGAAAAACTACCTCCCCGCCATAAATGGCATTGTCTTCCTTGTGGATTGTGCGGACCACCCAAGATTGGCTGAGTCCAAAACGGAACTTGATGTGAGTGTCATTGAGTAGATTTCACCTCACAACATACCTTACATTTTATTTTAAATATGTCCATTTAATAAGGATTTTTTTTTTATACAATGGGTACTACAGTAGCCCATAATGACAAAGGGATAACATTGTTTCTAGAACTTCACTGGAGCCCACCGTTGGCAAATTAAATCGATTGGACGTTTAGAAAGGCACACTTATTTTTGGTTGATTTAATTTAATTGCTAAAGAACAGTGGCCTCCATCACTGTGAATTTCAAGAATATTGGAACCACTAAGCCTCTTCCTAGAACTGGCTGTCTGACATGGTCAAGGAGTTGACCAAGAACCAAATGGCCACCCTAACAGTGCTTTAGAGTGTCTCTGAAGATGTAGCAGAAGCTGCCAGAATGACATCTTTGCCGCACTCCATCAATCCGGCCTTTATTGTAGAGTGGCTAGAGAAAATACCACTCATGAGTAAAAAGCATACGACACAGAGTTGGTGACTCAAATTGACTTGTGACTTTACTTGCGATTTGTTCAAAAGACTTGACTTGGACTTGTAGTCGTTGGACTCGTACCTTGGAGGGTAAATATATAATAGCTAAAACTAAAGAAAAAAACTGCCTTCCTGTCTTGTTCTGGTCTGGTAGCTCAATCGATTAAAGTTGAAAGTCACGTAGGTAACGTTAGCGACAGTGCATCTGTTCCATTTGTAATAGCATTTGGCTACAAAGATTATAATTGTTTTTTTTTTTTTTACATTCAGTGAGAAACCTAATGTTAGCTCGCTGTCAAGAATTGGGCCTGTTTCTAATCTCTTCCAGCTAGTTAGTTACAGTAGCCAAATACTAGCTAACACAACCATACAAAAATCAAAGAGCTGTTAGCTCATGGCTAACCTATGTAAAATAGTCAGACAATTTGGCTAATGGCAGATAGAATAGGCCGGCCCCAGCCTCAACATGAACATACTTCAATAAAACAAAGTTCATGTTTGCTATAATAAATTAAATGTTGCAATTCAGTAGTAGTGTACTAGATTATCATCTGTTTATTTAAAATAGCCCATAAAACAATAGTAATCCCCAAAAAGTGCCCAATATGTTGAAAGGAGTATATTTGGACTAATGGACTATGACTATAGCCTATAGTGCTTAAAAGACTTGAGACTTGACATGGACTTGCATGGAGTGTCTTGAGACTTGACTTAGACTTGTTTTGTCTGTTATGACATGCCGTCTGGAGTTTGCCAAATGGCACTTACATTTTTTTCTCTAATGATACTCTAATCAAACTATTAGACTAAAATGCCAAGCCCTACTTCTGATGAAAACAAGGTACTCATCACCTAGCTAATACAATCCCTACAGCGAAGCGTGGTGGTGGGTGTATGTAATGGGGCTGTTTATCACCCGCAGAATATAGAGGTCCTTGAAGAAAAATTTATTCAGCGCACACATTATTTCAGACTAGGGCAAAGAGTCATCTTTCAGCAGGAAAACAAGCCAAAGCATACATAGGGCCCTATAAAATCAGTTTTATTTTTTGGCCAATTCCATAACATTTTATTTTCTCCAATTTCCATGATATCTGTTTAATTTGGTGATTCCTTTTTTCTTATTTCACCTCCATATAAAACCCTAGACATTAGTGCTTTGCAAGTTAGCTGTTATTTTTTTCCACCTACACAGGCCTGTAATTCCAAATCAGCCATTTGCAACCGCCAGACTGTGGTTTGTGTTTTTCTGAAGCCCTCACCCGACCCTAAACCTGCAAACATGGAAAATGCTGCTGTAACATACGGTCTGCATAGTGTTGTTTAGATCAAGTGTTTTGTGTGACAGGCGCTAGCTGACTTTTTTAGTTGTCATAAATTATTGCAAAAATAAAATATTAGCCCTCATCGTGTCATTTAAAATTAAACCAGCCCCCACAGCCCACTCGCCTTTCATACAAACAATATTTTAGATCTGCAAAAAGTTAGTCAGTTGAAGACACTCCTTTTCACCGGTAGGTACCTAGAGCATGAGATGATTGGTTTGGAGTAGTGTAATGTGGTCATAACTGACCAGACCCCTCTGTCTTGTGGACCACTCAGGCACTAATGACAGACGAGACCATTGGAAACGTACCTATCCTTGTCCTCGGAAACAAGATTGACAGACCAGAAGCCATCAGTGAGGAGAAACTGCGGGAGCTGTTTGGATTGTATGGACAGACAACAGGCAAGGTAAGGTGGTCAGGCAGCTCGCACAACCCACTGTCTTCCAATCTCCCCGTCTTCCGTCCACCTCACCAGGTCAATGTCTACGGTACATTTCACTTACCTTCCAAATGTACTGTTTACAAAATCGAGACACAGCATGAACAACATAATACATATTTGAAGAATTCAATAGTACAAACCCATAAAGCGACTGTGCATCTCCTCACACTGCTCCTGCTGAACTGAACCGTCCTGCCAGTAGCGGATATACTGCTGTTTCTAGAATCTGGTAAACCCTCATGCAGGGAAGGCTTCTCGTTTCATCGTAGGGCCAAGGACTAGAATTCCACATTGTCTGGTCAAATGTAGGTAGCAACTGGCCTCAGCTTTAACCAAACTGATGTCCTGTTCACCCCTAACAATCGAAGAACCGCAGGTGGCTAGAACGAGCATGTGTTTTGCTGAAGTTGTTCTCTGACATTTTTTTGTCTTGTCTCCAGGGCAACATTCCCATGAAGGAGTTGAACACAAGACCGCTGGAGGTGTTCATGTGCAGTGTGCTGAAGAGGCAGGGCTACGGGGAGGGCTTCCGCTGGCTCTCCCAGTACATCGACTAATCCAGCCACCAGGAGGCGCTACACGAGACGCCCCACTTCTATTACCACCACCATAGTCCCATGTTTGGTTTATAAAGTCTGCCTCCGCTATCAGAAAAAAAAAAACAGTACAACTTGATCCCAATAGACTTTTATTGGTCTCTGGAACATTTTTTTGGGTTACAAACATGTTTTCTCTTTACACTTTTTCTAAGAGAATTGAAATAGCATCGATTCTGCAGAATGGTTTAAAAAAAAATATATCTACCTGTTGAATCTTTTCTATTTTGTTTCCGTCTTTGCATTTCCCCCATGACATCTGTTGGTGTAACAAATGCATTCTGTAACTGTAAATCTGTAAATGAATCTGATATAAGCCCCCGCCCAACTTCTAACACATTCTGAAGAGTGAGACTGAGCTGAGTAGTTTTACATGTTGCAATACACTTTTTTTAACCGGAAAGACGACACGCAGACATGTGACATGTGTGTAATCATAGTTCATGTCTTTTCTTCATTTATTTTTCACATAGGTTTAATAAGCCAGAAGTGTGGTCAAATTGACAGAAGCATTCCCCTAAAAGGAAGCTCTTCTGGCTGTCATCCTATTATAATATATGGAGCCCTGCATTGATCTTTGTTAATGTATTGGAAGTAGTTCACATTGTCAAGAGTTTGCCACCTTTAGGCATTTCAGTTAACCACATTTCAAACGGCAGTGTGTTGTATGTGGACATGGACTTGTCCCTGGCTCCTTGGCTGGACTCCATTTCCAAAGTAGACAGCGTTTAATCCCTCAGCCCTTGAATTTGAATGACATTTTACATCGTCACATCCGAGTGTACTTGCCAGATGACCGGAGATAGCTAACTCAGTGCGTAGTATACTAAATTCACACCCCAGAAGGAGTCTGACCAAAAATGTAACTCGATTAGGAATGTGTCGCTTCGCAGCCACCAGCGTTACACGTCACTGCAGTTTGCGTTGGCCTTTTGGTAATATCAACCCTGCAAGTGAGCAAAGTTGCCCACTCATGTCCCATCAAGCCAAATCAATGGCTGAAGGGTCAGCTTTTGTCAATTGGATGGGCATTTTAGATGTCAATCAAAAATGCATCTGGTTAGGATAGGGATTCCAAGGGAAAGAGGTGAGGGTGAGTGCTTATTGGCTGTCTACTATGCAATTGGAGTCCAGCCCCTAAATGTGCAGGTAAGCCATCGGGTCTTGGGCAGAATGGACCTCTTTGTATAGGATAGTAAGACTCGGATACCACAATGTGCGCAGGCATTTTAATTTGGAAGAATAAACAGGAAAAGAACTATCACTTGGCTATTAAATCATATCGCTGAGTCGAAGGTTTGAGGTTGAAGTTGTTAGCTAGCGGACAAGATAAGGAAGGTGATGTTTAACTGTGAATGAAACGAATGAAAATAGCTTGATAATAACATGCAGTAAAAAGTGTTTGGCACAATGTAACATCTGGTAGTCGTCAATGTTAGAAACGTGTCTTATATGAGTTCCCTTGAACAAACCTGAACTGAGGAAATAGTGACCAAGTTAGATAAGTGGCATAGTCCACAACTGGAACTGATTGGCATACAAAAACCTACAAGGGACCATATGAAATGTACATCACCACCGTACATGGAGTTTTTTTTTAAAAGTATGCGGTATCCTTGATCAATGTGCATTATAAAAAACTATTATGCATGCCTTGTTCATTGATTTTAATGACAATATACAGAAGTACAACAGGAGGGAGAAAATGCCAAATGACAATGTATGGAATTTAGTGCTTATCTCACCTGTTTTTTTAAGAACCATATTGGAATGGCGCATAATTTTTTTTTTCCTGTTCTGTCCTTTTGTGACTCTTTATTCCCTCATTCCATGAGCTGTTCCGATAAGGGAGGGACTTACGTTGTTTGCATCATAAATTGTAATAAATGTTTGCAATGAATAACAGGCTTAACAGTAGTCCCTAAACAATAATTATTTTAGAGTGGCCCAGCCGCTTAGCGTCCGATAAGAAATAACACCACTGTTTTCTCACTGCTGTTCAGTGTTCACTGCAGTAATGGACTCAACGTTGTTTATGCATTCCATTAAACAAGCCATATTTAGGATTGTAAAGCTAATGAATATTTTTGTAATTTTGATAATTAACCGAATATATCTCAATCTATTGTAACTTTGGTAAATTACAGTCAACTAACTTTTTAAAAGTAAAACAACATTCATATATATTAATGTATAGTAATTAGGCCTGAGGTGTCCAGCTGTCTCTGCTGCACATGTTCTGCTGCAATATGGGTACAAATACAGCATACAGCTATTCAGCAAAATAATCTTGTCTTTCACCACTGTCTATCAAATGCCCAAAATTATATCTTAAAAAGTAAACCCTTGTATTTAACACCAATGTTATTAACAACATTTGTTTTAAATTTAGGGTATGTGATGCCTAGTAATTACTTATAATTTTGAAATCCTAATTATATATGATGCACAGGGAGATGGAGATACAGTGAGTAGTGTGTAATTTGGACAGTAAGTATTGTGAAAATGGAAGAAATCCTAAGATTTCCATTAAAAGGCTTAAATATCAATTTTAGCTAATTGTTCCACTTTCACAATACTCCTAATAATCCAAGTAATTTGCTACATAGTTTCCATGTGGGAGACAAATGTAGTGCTCTACTTAGGAAATGGCTTGCTGTTAGGGACACAATAATGAGGTAATACAAATGATTAGGTTGTTCATCTTGGTGAGAGGAATTGATTGACAGAAGTGTAGAGTCCATGGAAATATGATGTGACCTATGATGATTTGAGGGCTGTGGACAACACGTTTTCTCATGCCAATGTGTTGCATTATCTGGTCCACTAGAGGGCGTAGCTGATAAGGTATGAAAGTAACACTACCATTGTACTAAAGGTAGCCTAGTATTGTGGTATTGTACAGTGATAAAATACAGAATTGTCCGTGCAAATGGAAATATATATTTTGTACGCTTGATTATTTTAAACTTGTCTTGTTCAGTTTTTTTCATGACACTGTCTATTAAAAAATCACTAGACCATATTTCAGTATGTTTAAACATATTAATCACAAAGTGCTTTCAACATTCTTTTCAAATGAATTCATCAATATAGTATGCCCTCATTCAACTCAGAACAGTTCCCTCCAGCACAGTCGACCACACAGCCGCTAGGGGAGCAGCAGCCAGTGTTACCTTCAGGAGCATTCATCCACACTTTTCTACGCACTTCTATCCCTCTCAGCCCTGCCACCACCAGACCCCTGCACTCTTCCACTCATCGGGGGTTACACGCCTGCTTACAGGGTTGACCGGTCCAGGCTCCAGACAGACATGTCTCTGCGGTGGAGAGACGGAGGTTCTTCACTCCTCAGGCTCTTTGTGGGGGAAGCCTGGTGGTCTTTCCTCCATTTGGCTTGTCTGATGGAATCCTGGGCAACAGTGTTGTCTACGTCGACAACTAGAAAGGCTCTGAGTGTTTAATGAGTCTTGGGGGATGACATTCATGAATGCTATCAGCTGTTCACGGTTAAATGACACTGAAGGATTTGATCCTGAAGATAAAATAGAATTAACCAGCTCTGCGAGCTCCGTACACCTAATCCACTCAATACAAAGTATGTCACTTTCTAAGTCTCTGTGTGCAAAATTGTGATTAGGATATTTTGTTATTATTGCAAAAAGACTTAGATGTGAAATTGAATACGTTCATTGTGTTTTTACTAGTTAGGAATGGAAAATATGTGATTGTTATTATTATCTAAAGACCAAAAGCATTCCCACTGAGCTCTGCGAGGCTGCGCTGTAGTTCTGCTGTACAGAGTAATGGTTATGTTGTGCACAGGACAGTACAACACAGGAGGAAACCTCTCATTGCTCAGGATGATGTTGCCTCTGTCCCATTTCTGACCCAATCATCAAGATACATTACATACTCCCATTTTGGCTACCTCAAAAAAAATAACTTTGTGAAATAGCTATTGATATTTGAATACAGTGCACCGGTCTTTATGTTTTATATTTCATTTCTCCAGTTTAGTTTCATATAATATTATGTAGCCTTCTTACAACTTATTTCTGTTATAACTTTAATTATTGATGAGCACTCTCTCACACGATTATTCTGAGGTTTGTGATGATCCAGTATGTTCTGAATTCTAAGTTTATTTTTATTAATATTGAGCCATATCTATTTAAGGAGTTGTGTTTGATAGAATGAAAATGAGTTACATTGTGTTATTATCATAGATGATTTACCGTGATTTGTTCCTAGCCATTTGCACAGACAGAAATTAATGGATTTTCTTTGTACATTAATAAACTATAAACCACATTTCTGTGAGGATGGACATGCCTCACACTTTTTCCTGAGAGGAAAGGCCCATGTATTTTTCAGAATTTCAGTGAAAGCTGGAATTTAATGTTTGCATTAGAGATCCAAAACTACAAAGAATTTGCGGCCAGACGGAGACTTTTCAAAACCCACAGACCTGTCTTCTTGTCTAGGAATTAAATATTATGACAAAATCAAGTTCAAACATTTAAAACATTCCCTTATTCTGTCCCCCCACTTCCTACAATGTGAGTTTTGGTACACCTAGTGCCCACACAACAGCCAATTTGAAAGCTGTCAACCGTTGTCAGAGAGACAACAATTCACTTACTAACTAAGGAAAGCCCTTACAAAAATTATTGCATATTTAATTAAATATTAATGTTACTGTGCCTGAATTATCACAGTTGACCACAGTCAATGCTTTTTTTTTTTACTGGAGTTTCAAAACCCCAATCTTTTTAGTAACAGAGTTGTTGCCCATTGCTCTGGCTGCTACTAATTGTGCCCCAAATTCTCTAAAAATAGAAATGTTTTAGCTATGTTTATAGACTGGGCAGCCTTGGAGCAACTATGGCTCTGACTACAGTACATCCCTATCCATGAGATCACTGGCTCTGAAAACAAGGGAGAGAAAAGAAGAGGTGTTCGAGAGGGAGGGGACAAGTGGACGGTCAGGGGCAGACTGGCCATATGGCATTTTGATAAATGCCAGAGAGGCTGATACATCTTTACCCAGCGGACCAGTTAAACTTTTTTCACGTGATAGCATTTATCCAGGCCTCCCGACTGGTTGTGGCGTTACCAGGAAGTGCATAGTGCTCCACTACAACCTCCCGACTGGTTGTGGGGTTACCAGGAAGTGCATAGTGCTCCACTACAACCTCCCGACTGGTTGTGGCGTTACCTGGAAGTGCATAGTGCTCCACTACATCCTCCCGACTGGTTGTGGCGTTACCAGGAAGTGCATAGTGCTCCACTACAACCTCCCGACTGGTTGTGGCATTACCAGAAAGTGCGTAGTGCTCCACTACAACCTCCCGACTGGTTGTGGCATTACCAGGAAGTGCGTAGTGCTCCACTACAACCTCCCGACTGGTTGTGGCATTACCAGAAAGTGCATAGTGCTCCACTACAACCTCCCGACTGGTTGTGGCGTTACCAGAAAGTGCGTAGTGCTCCACTACAACCTCCCGACTGGTTGTGGCGTTACCAGAAAGTGCGTAGTGCTCCACTACAACCTCCCGACTGGTTGTGGCATTACCAGAAAGTGCATAGTGCTCCACTACAACCTCCCGACTGGCCGATCCAGTAAGGCATCCTGCAGAAGCATTTAATCGAAGTACATAGGGGCTCCACTACGTTGTGTCACATCTGGCTCGAATCATGATTTATCAAGCGGGTTGCACAAATGCCCTAGCACCTTCCGAGTGAGTTTCATGGCGCTCAGTCAGCGAACTGTGGCAGGCCAGGTGTGGGCAATCTGACTGCTATCACTGTCACAGTTTCTCCTTCTCACTGACTTTTAACATTGGGGTCCTCCAAGGGTTCTCTCCTCGGCCCTGCGCTTTACGGCTTGGTCACCACGACAGCGTTGCTTGACAGAACATGAACTCCATTAAGTCTGAGGATGCCACCGGGTTCTAGGCCTGATAACCAGCAACAGTGAGTCTACCCACCAGGAGGTAAACAGACTAGCTTCATGGTGCCAAGAAGACAACCACTCCCTCGACCCGAGCAAAAACAAAGGAGATGATTGTTGACTTTAGAAAGCAGACAAGAGAACACACCCCAGATCCACATCAACAGAGATACAGTAGAGAGCCAGGCAAGGCTCCCACTGTCCAGGACATATATTCAAAGTGGTGCTTGGTGAAAGCCTCCAACATTATCAAGCAGTCTTCTATTTGTAAGCCATCAGACGTCTCAACACTTGAACTAGATCACAGGCACTCACCTACACACACAAAGTATACTCTTTCAACATGCGCGATTTTCATAACGGCTGCTTGAAACTAAAAACTGAAACATTAGTTGGGCTGTCTTTGTGGTTGGCAAGCTGTGGGTTTAGAAACATCCAGATTTCTGTTGCCAGTTCACCACTGAGAAGGGTTTAAATCCTTCCCTGAAAGTACTAACTGGAGTCTTTTGTTGTGGAAAAAAATGTATGAACAGAAGGAAATCCCCTGTAGTTTACATGGTAAGAGCATCATACTTCCTATGGGGCATTAGTTCTAAAAAGTATGAAAATGTACTGTATACGCCCACTACTGTAAGATCCCCTGCTAAATCATGTAAATGTACAAACTACCTGGGAAGTATTTGCACCTCTACACAGAAAATCCCTCTCATGTAGTGTAAGCCTATTGTCTGAAGAATCCCTTCCTTACCATGTAAAGAGGTTAAGTGCCTGGCAGCAGCCCCACACTGGTAGATATCTCTTAAAGGACGAGCAGTAACAGACATATGGAAACGACAAAAGCAGTGCTCTATTTTCTGTATTTGGGAGAAATGGAAATAAGCTATAGAGTTGTGTCTCTGAGTGATGGCCCTCAAAGAAACGCACAAACACACCCTCCCAGAGGACACGTACAGCCCATATACAAAGTTAAACAGAGGAGACAGTCACAGCGGAGCGGGACTCGCAGCTCTGTCAGCCCAGACGCACTTCAAAAGACCAGAGAAAGAAAAAGCCCCAGGCTACGACAGAGGATAATGCAACCGGCTGAAATACCCTCCCCACAGAAGGTTAAGAGAGAAGAACAGATATTGTTGTTCATGGTTAGCTTGCTATTCTATAGCTTAACAAACACTTACGCTGGAGACAAGAGGGACAGCCATCATTGAAATTGATGTTAATCCACCACGTCAGGTTTCTGTCTGCCAGCCAATTGAGCTTATCTCAAAAGTAGGACAGCAGTTAAAAAGCAGTTGATTTTGAATTAATTTATTAAAGGCCACAAGAAGTGAATAGTTGTAACAAAGTTCATACTAGCCAACTGGTTTCTTTAGTGGGAAACCATCAGGGCCCTCTACACCCTCAGGGAGGGACTAAGGACAGATACAAACCTCTATATATCTTTATATATAAATTTGTAATTTTGTTTTTAATGATTTACCAATCACAAATTATCTTGTAATGTGGGTCAAATTGTATGACACCTCAAAGCCCTCAAGAGGGTTAGGGTTACAGGGCCTAAGTATACATCACTAATTCAGAGCCAATAGCGAGCCTTATCTTGTTTTCTCACACTTGTGCTTAGCTAGCTGGCTAGCTTTTTGCAGTGGGTTTATGTTAGGATGGTAATGGCCCGGCTGTCAGCCCCGGGCTTTTACATCAATCTAAAAATGACTCATTTAGGATTTAAAATCAAAAGACAAGCTACATGAACCTGCCATTATCCATTTCATATAGGACAGGAAAATTAACTTTGTTTTTAAATGATCATCGAAATGTGGATTGGACTTTCTTTTACAACTTGTTTATTTTGTTGCTATCTCGTTCATATAATTTCGTATACTGTATTTCAATGCAGATTCAGGGCCACTTCTGAAAGATTTCAGAGCACCCTCTGGCACTGGTCAGGATGAGGAAACATCTAGGCTTTGTGCTATTTAGTTTTATTTGTGCATTTTTTGTTACTAATAAGGTAATAGTGTAAACATTTCATGATCTTTTTATTTGTATTTGTATACTATAATTTCTGTTATATATACAGTGGGGCAAAAAAGTATTTAGTCAGCCTGGTGCAAGTTCTCCCACTTAAAAAGATGAGAGAGGCCTGTACACTTAGGTACACTTCAACTATGAGAGACAAAATGAGAAAAAAAAATCCAGAAAATAACATTGTAGGATTTTTTATGATTTTATTGGTAAACTGTGGTGGAAAATAAGTATTTGGTCAATAACAAAAGTTCATCTCAATACTTTGTTATATACCCTTTGTTGGCAATGACAGAGGTCAAAGGTTTTCTGTAAGTCTTCACAAGATTTTCACACACTTTTGCTGGTATTTTGGCCCATTCCTCCATGCAAATCTGTTCTAGAGCAGTGATGTTTTGGGGCTGTCACTGGGCAACATGGACTTTCAACTCCCTCCAAAGATTTTCTATGGGGTTGAGATCTGGTGACTGACTAGGCCACTCCAGGACGTTGAAATGCTTCTTACGAAGCCACTCCGTTGCCTGGGCGGTGTGTTTGGGATCATTGTCATGCTGAAAGACCCAGCCACGTTTCATCTTCAATGCCCTTGCTGATGGAAGGAGGTTTTCACTCAAAATCTCACGATACATGGCCCCATTTATTCTTTCCTTTACACGGATCAGTCGTCCTGGTCCCTTTGCAGAAAAACAGCCCCAAAGCATGATGTTGCCACCCCCATGATTCACAGTAGGTATGGTGTTCTTTGGGTGCAACTCAGCATTCTTTCTCCTCCAAACACGACAAGTTAAGTTTTTACCAAAAAGTTCTATTTTGGTTTCATCTGACCATATGACATTCTCCCAATCCTCTTCTGGACCATCCAAATGCTCTCTAGCAAACCTCACATGGGCCTGGACATGTACTGGCTTAAGCAGGGGGACACGTCTGGCAGTGCAGGATTTGAGTCCCTGGCGGCGTAGTGTGTTACTGATGGTAGCCTTTGTTACTTTGGTCCCAGCTCTCTGCAGGTCGTTCATTAGGTCCCCCCGTGTGGTTCTGGGATTTTTGACCCCACGGGGTGAGATCTTGCGTGGAGCCCCAGATCAAGGGAGATTATTAGTGGTCTTGTATGTCTTCTATTTTCTTATTATTGCTCCCACAGTTGATTTCTTTACACCAAGCTACTTACCTATTGCAGATTCAGTCTTCCCAGCCTGGTGCAGGTCTACAATTTTGTTTCTGGTGTCCTTTGACAGCTCTTTGGTCTTGGTCATAGTGGAGTTTGGAGTGTGACTGTTTGAGGTTGTGGACAGGTGTCTTTTATACTGATAACAAGTTCATACAGGTGCCATTAATACAAGTAACGCGTGGAGGACAGAGGAGCATCTTAAAGAAGAGGTTACAGGTCTATGAGAGCCAGAAATCTTGCTTGTTTGTAGGTGACCAAATACTTATTTTCCCAAGGAATTTATCAATGAATTCATAAAAAATCCTACAATGTGATTCCTGGATTTTTTCCCCTCATTTTATCTCTCCTGGTTGAAGTGTACCTATGATGAAAGTTACAGGCCTCTCATCTTTTTAAGTGGGAGAACTTTCACAATTGGTGGCTGACTAAATACTTTTTTGCCCCACTGTATACTACAACACCAGCATTCAGCTAGACCAAAAAGTTCTAAACATTTTGACTAGTACAGTTCACCTGATGAGAAAAAAAAACTCTTCATTTTGGTGGCACTGGCAAATTTACTGACACAATAACTAGGTTTTGAAGCATGAATTATAGTTTTTTTCAATCAATTTGACATTTCTCCAAACTCAGGTAACAGTTCTCAAAACAGTTAACACGGTGGTCTGAACACTTTGTTATTGTCCTAAACAGATTGTAAATGTTCCTTCATTTAATATAAGATACAAATCACATGCATCATTTTCTCAAAATACTGTGCACAAAATTCTCAAATGTAAGTTCAAGTAGTTCATACAGCCAACCAAAACTTTAATATATCAGGAAAAAACTATTGCAGCTCTTTTTTATTGATCACAAACATGTGTGTACCATTTTCCAAACAAAACAATTCTCAGTTGCAAATTGTTTGTTTCCAATCAGTCCCAAATTGATATCTAATGAGTTAATAATACACACAACAAAAGAAGTGCACATTTCCTAGTGTTTACATATCTTGTCCAAAAAAGTTCGAGAACAACACTATTTTTTATTGAACAAGAGCATACCATTGTTGACATGGTAGTCCAGAACAATACTCTCTGCCTCAAAGAAATTCAGCAAAATAAAATACAGGACAATCAACAATCCCACAATATTCACTAATGCAGTCTCTCCACAACTGATTGTGTTCTAAGGAGAAATGCAATCCTTATGAAGTAGGTATACAAAGTGCCCTTTGAGAGGAACTCCGTTAGAGTGAAAGAGTTGCGATTCCAGTTTGTACGTGCAAGCTAATTATGGTACTTTTGTTGTAAACACAACGTTTTTTTGTCCTTGTATTATGTATGTGTCCATATACTATTCCACTCTAAGTGAAAAGATTCAGGCATCTTTCTGCAGTGCTACATCAACTTGGGAACTCATTTTACAGTAGTAAATCCTTTGCAATCAATGCCATCATGGTAAAAAACTAACTTAAAGTATTATACCTTGTGCTTTTTACTCTAGAGAATCTTGGATTTGGATAGCAGTGCAACTCATTATGAGTACCTGTATATTGATGAAGCTGGCTTCAATCTTCTAAACAAAATTAGAAGAGGAAGAAATGTGATTGGCCATCGTGCTACAGTGAATGTCCCAGGACAACGAGGAGGCAACATCACTCTGTGTGCTGTGATTTCTGGCAAAAAATGCTGTCTTGGGGCCATACAACTGAGAAAGGCTCCTACATTTTTTAAAGTTACTCAATTAAATCCTCTTTCCGCAGGGGGATGAGCAAATGGAGTGGAATTTTGTCGTTGTTTGGGACAATGTACAATTCCACCGTTCAGCACTGGTGGGAGTGGTTTGATTTCACTGATGTTAGAGTGGTTTGAGTTCACTGGTGTGAGAGCGGTTTGATTCCACTGGTGTTAGAGCGGTTTGATTCCACTGATGTTAGAGTGGTTTGATCCCACTGGTGTTAGAGTGGTTTGATTCCACTGGTGTTAGAGCGGTTTGATTCCACTGATGTTAGAGTGGTTTGATCCCACTGGTGTTAGAGTGGTTTGATTCCACTGGTGTTAGAATGGATTGATTCCACTGATGTTAGAGTGGTTTGATTCCACTGGTGTTAGAGTGGTTTGATTCCACTGGTGTTAGAATGGATTGATTCCACTGATGTTAGAGTGGATTGGTGAGTTGCTACATTTTGCACACATGCCATTGAGTTGTGATGTCCCATGGAACAGTAGTGAACATTTTACTTACAGTTTAGAGAATGTTAAGACTGTTTCAAAAAATGAGCCAAAGCTATTGAGAAAAACTGTAAGATTTGTATTCGTTGTAATCAAAAACATTATGCTGGTCAGGTTCCCTTCATGTGCCACAAAAATATTTCAACTCCAGAAAACCGTGGCCCACCTGGTGTTTAGCTGGCCCGAGTTCCACCATATTAACCTGCTCCTCTGCTCTTTCTGGCTTCCATTTGAAATTAAAAAAATCCTTTGGTGCAGCAAGAGAAACCTCCCCTCTCTAACTTCAGGCAAAGTCCAAACTCCTCCAAACCCTGCTTCCCATAAAAATAGGATGACAGAGTCCTTGACCATTTCTAAAAAGGCAGCCATTGACCATTTCTAAAAAGACAGAGTCCTTGACCATTTTTTAAAAGGCTAAGTCATTGATCATTTCTAGAAAACTAAATGTCTGTTCATTGTATTCTCCCCATCCTGTCTCCACCATTGTACAGTGTGCCTCCTCTCCTCTTTGTCCTTCTCTCCTTTTCTCTTCCTCCCTCCTCTTCTCCTCCCATCCTCCCCTCCTCCTCCCTCCCCCTCTCCTATTCAGAAATGTACTAAAATGCTAATTATTTCCACAGCAATCTCAGGAAATTAAGATAGGGGAAGCAGCATTCACTGGTCATTTCTTCATCTTTGTCCATGGTGTGGCCTTTCTTCCTCTTAAAGGAGCTCTGCAGATGTTTCAAGAGGGACTTTTTGGCTCCTTGGTCCTCAAGATCTCTGGACAGCTCGTCAATCACCTCCCGGAGTGTCACCTCAGGGATGCTGGCAAGGGACTGTTTTGAGGAATCTGAGTCTCCTGATTGGGCCCAGATCTGACTGGAGCCGTTCCTCTCCATATCCATGGCCTGGGTTGGATGGGGTGAACCATGATAATGCGGAAGCTTCCTGACCCGTCCCTCATGGTCACCCAAGTTATTCTGTTGGCCGGTGGGAGATCCATAAGGGGGCTCTCTGCAGATGGGAGCACATCCACCTTGTTCTGGCACTTCCTTTTGAAGTAGGTTTTCATTCTCGCCCAGAGGGACTTCTTGGCCTTCTTGGGTCCTGCATCCCCCGCCAGCTCAGTATTTAGCTTCCGGAGAGACTCCTCATCTAGAATGGTCTCCTCAAAGAGAGCCTGTTCTGAAGACCTACCAGACGATCCTTTGCTGGTCAAAGTGGATCCGGGGGCAGGAGGGCTGGTCATGGTTCGGCCCCTGGAAGTTGAGGGCCGAGTTGATGGGCAACGTCCATGTTCTCATATAAATGGCAAGCTAGTGTATTTGCAAGTTATACAGAAAATCATTGGCTGTATTGTTGAGTGAAAATGACAAACAAGACAGTTTTCAGCCTTTTTATTGTCCAGCCCATAATGATGCAATAATCCATGTTTAGAACCAACTGTCTTGACCTTCAGTTGTATTTTAATGGGGAGTTAACATTGCTGTAGAATGTTAGTCATATAATGACATCATAATGCAGAAAGCATCATCCTGTGAAAACATGCATCTGTCCATGTTAGACCAAGTAAAAACACACAGACTGAGTCCTTAATGGAACCTTGTTATCAATGTAATGCAGGATCTTTGATCAAGGCCTGTAGTGATCTAGATAGCATTAGGGACACTGAATGACATTTTTGCCAGTTGTGTTGCGTGTCATCCTAAAGGAACATCAATGATTTTGAATATCAAAAGAGCAGTAAAATGTATGGTAGTCAATCAATTACAAGCCAACAAACCATCTTTAGAGGGAATGTTAGAAATGGAAAACTTTAAAACCTATGACTGACATTTATCACATAAAATACACTCACCTAAAGGATTATTAGGAACACCATACTAATACTGTGTTTGACCCCCTTTCGCCTTCAGAACTGCCTTAATTCTACGTGGCATTGATTCAACAAGGTGCTGAAAGCATTCTTTAGAAATGTTGGCCCATATTGATAGGATAGCATCTTGCAGTTGATGGATATTTGTGGGATGCACATCCAGGGCATGAAGCTCCCGTTCCACCACATCCCAAAGATGCTCTATTGGGTTGAGATCTTTCAGTACAGTGAACTCATTGTCATGTTCAAGAAACCAATTTGAAATGATTCGAGCTTTGTGACATGGTGTATTATCCTGCTGGAAGTAGCCATCAGAGGATGGGTACATGGTGGTCATAAAGGGATGGACATGGTCAGAAACAATGCTCAGGTAGGCCGTGGCATTTAAGCGATGCCCAATTGGCACTAAGGGGCCTAAAGTGTGCCAAGAAAACATCCCCCACACCATTACACCACCACCACCAGCCTGCACAGTGGTAACAAGGCATGATGGATCCATGTTCTCATTCTGTTTACGCCAAATTCTGACTCTACCATCTGAATGTCTCAACAGAAATCGAGACTCATCAGACCAGGCAACTTTCTTCCAGTCTTCAAATGTCCAACTGTGGCATTCTGTATTGTTTTGTAGAACTTTCCTTAAAGTCTCATTGTTATTTCTAAGTGGGGAACCATCAAATTAACTATATAGTTGTGCTTATAAGTTTGCAGAAATTGTGAAATTTTGGCATTGATTTTGAAAATATGACTGATCGTGCAATTTTTTGTCATTTATTTAAGGATAGTGATCATATGAAGCCATTTATTATCACATAGTTGTTTGGCTCTTTTTTAAATCATAATAATAACAGAAATCACCCAAATGGCCCTGATCAAAAGTTTCCCTACCCTTGAATGTTTGGCCTTGTAACAGACACACAAGGTGACACATACAGGTTAAAATGACAATTAAAGGTGAATATCCCACACCTGTGGCTTTTTAATATGCAATTAGTGTCTGTGTATAAATAGTCAATGAGTTTGTTATCTCTCACGTGGATGCACTAAGCAGGCTAGATACTGAGCCATGGGGAGCAGAATAGAACTGTCAAAAGACCTGCGTAACAAGGTAATGGAACTTTAAAAAGATGGAAAAGGATATAAAAAGATATCCAAAGCCTTGCTTATTAAGAAGTGGGAAATTCAGGGATCTCTTGATACCAAGCCAAAGTCAGGTAGACCAAGAAAGATTTCAGTAAAAACTGCCAGAAGAACTGTTTGGGATACAAAGAAAACCCACAGATAACCGCTGGAGAAATACAGGCTGCTCTGAAAAAAGACGGAGTGGTTGTTTCAAGGAGCACAATATGACGATACTTGAACAAAAATGAACTTCTAGGTTGAGTTTCCGGAAAGAAGCCTTATATGCGTCAATGCCACAAAAATGCCTGGTTACAATATGCCCAACAACACCTTGACACACCTCACAGCTTCTGGCTCACTGTAATTTGGAGTGACGAGACCAAAATAGAGCTTTATGGTCACAACCATAAACGCTATGTTTGGAGAGGGGTCAACAAGGCCTATAGTGAACAGAATACCATCCCCACTGTGAAGCATGGTGGTGGCTCACTGATGTTTTGGGGTTGTGTGAGCTCTAAAGGCATGGGGAATCTTGTAAAAATGTATGGCAAGATGAATGGAGCATATCATCAGAAAATACTGGCAGACAATTTGCATTCTTTTGCACAAAAGCTTTCTAGCATGACAATGACCCTAAACACAAGGCCAAGTTGACCCTCCAGTGGTTACGGCAGAAAAAGTTGAAGGTTCTGGAGTGGCCATCACAGTCTCCTGACCTTAATATCATCGAGCCACTCTGTGGAGATCTCCTTTGTGTTGTTCATGCAAGACAACCAAAGACTTGGCATAACCTGGAGGCATTTTGCCAAGCTATACCACCTGCAAGAATTCGGGGCCTCAGACAACTATTACAAAAGGCTGTCATTGATGCTAAAGCGGGCAATACACAGTATTAAGAACTAAGGGTATGCAGACTTTTGAACTGGGGTCAGTTAATTCTTTTTTTTTGTTGCCATGTTTTGTTTTATGATTGTGCCATTCTGTTATGACCTACAGTTGACTGTGAATCCCATAAGAAATAAAAGACGTGTTTTACCTGCTCACTTTACAAATTAGTTTTCATGTGTTTTCTTTACAAATGGTACATATATTACCAATTCTCCAAGGGTGTGCAAACCTTTAAGCACAACTGTATAGCTCTTGCCCCATCATTGACTTCCATTTTCCACCAAACAGGAGAGCCCACCTGTGGCTTTTTGACGTGTTAAAGCTCTGATTTCTCAGTGAACAATTCAGAAACTAATATTTACACCTGTGAGGAGTGGGTGTTGCCAATTGGTGTTTAGAGCTTGGCCTTGTGATTGGCGCTGCTTTCCAAAGGGAGTAAAGAGATGTTCATTTTGAATGTTGTGCCTAATGTAGAGAACTGTGTAGTGTTTTGCAAAAACTGTGATAAACAGATCTGGAAAACATTTCGACCACTGCACCTTTTTCTTTCCTTTCCAAAAAAGTTAAAAAGGAAAGTTTTGAGTGAGGAACAGAAGCATTCAATTTGCAGTGGTCTCTTAATTTTAACTCTTCTGTTCCTCACTCAAAACCTTCCTTTCCAACTTCTTGGAAAGGAAAGACAAAACCTTCCTTTCCAACTTCTTGGAAAGGAAAGAAAAAGGTGCAGTGGTCTCTTAATTTTTTCCAGAGCTGTAGAATTGAAAACTGAGTCTAAAGCAGGAATTGTGCTAGTAAATTTGCAGACATTGTTTAGGGAATTGGTACATGAGTTTCAAGTTTCAGGGATTGCGTTTCAAGTTACAATTTTCGTGTGTAAACAATTGGGGAAAAACTGTAAGCAAGGCATCCTCCATCACCATGCCAACCTTGGTCCCTACTACACCGCCCTTCTCATCAAATTTTTTGACACATACATGGCATCCTCATTCCAGTCGAGCAGAGGGTGGACCAGAGCAATCCAGGTATGTTATCCTCTGGGGCAAGTTTCCACCAGGCTGCTCTGGTCCGCAACTGTTTCCTCGACCACCCATAGTTTATTGTTTTATACTGCCCACCATATTCCCAATTCCTAAAGAGTTTTTATCGGCATGGCGATGGAAGGGGTATGACCGCCATCCCCTCACATGCATACCTCTTCTCCAGACAACGGAGAATGCATGTGGTTGATGTGGGAGCTTCCGGCGGCTGGATCCGTCACTCCAGAAGATTCTCTCCCCGCTGTTGAGCCAGGGAGAACATTGCTTGTGATGTAGATGAGGTGCTGTTGCC
Organism: Esox lucius; assembly: GCF_011004845.1. NCBI lineage: Eukaryota > Metazoa > Chordata > Actinopteri > Esociformes > Esocidae > Esox > Esox lucius. The sequence continues at coordinate 26,386,456 of NC_047575.1, read as the reverse complement.
AGGCCAAAATAAGAGGCTGGATGGAACCTAATTTCTTGTTTTTACATTTTGCATGTGTGTTTTTGTCTTTGTGTTTAGGTTTGAAAGAAAGAGACACTTTTTCATACAGAAAACCTACTACCTCACTGACTGTTTTGCCTGGTTTTCTCCTGCTGGGTATGTAAAGTGTTACATACAAAATTTGTTCAAAATTACTACACATTGGAAATAAATGACAATGTTTTTGGAAATAAATTACAATTGTATTGCATTTGTGTGTTTATGTGTATTTGAGTAGGTATACATTACTGTAACAATCTCTTTCAACCGGGTACCATGTAACACTGCCAATGCAAAAAGCAAAAACCTACTGATGGCATATTCATAGTAATGTTTTGTGTTGAGCTCATCAGTGTGCTGTTGGTTGGTAGACAGATCCATTCATATGATGCGAGTTTGCGTCATTTAGATTTTTTTTGAAAGAGATACAACAGTTTTAAATGCTGTGTTAGCTTTTGCTAGAGATTTGAAGGGTTTTACTTTTTGTGTTTGTGGTTGTGTTTAGAGGTCTGGGAAAATGAGCCAAAGATTCAGCAAATATGTGTAAGGAATTGTGGAAAACTGTAATGAACGTTAACAATCAATATGCCAAAATATGACTACTTCTATTTTAAAAGCACTTTTAGTTTGGTCTTTTCATTTCATTGAAAGTATTAATTTTCTATACAGTATGTCAGTCCATTCTAACTCCATCTCTGTGCTCTTTCAATAACTTGTTAATCATTTATTTCCCTAATCCTCCTTTTGCCCTGAAATTCTCAGTATGATTGTGTAAGTGAAAGGAAATAAATGTGAAGATATTTACTTACAGAGCCCTGATTGGCTGATAAGATGGTCCAAACCCCAACCTCTAACCCAGAAACAGTCTTTGGGTCTATTATAATCAGACCACATTGTGAGGCCCTATGATTTGGGACAAAATTTCCATCCCACCTGCTGAATGGGAAATTGCTAACATTCTTTCTAAACAATTCCTAGATAAAAAATGGGCATTACTGAGTGTAGATTTGGTGTAAATATAATAAAAACAAATGCATTTTTAACTACACTGCCACTTTAAGGTCTGAAATAGCCTGTTCTCCTTCATAAAGTCTAAGAGCATGTCTCTATTGTGTTCTCTGAGTTGAATTACATCTCCCACAGCTCCTAACGCTGCAGAGGACTTGTTTAAAGGATCCTGCACACCAAGCATTTGGAAATGAATGATAGTTTGTTATTGCTGTGCTTGGACTGGGTCCAGTAGGGTGTTGCACGTAGCTGATCCCAAGCTAGATCATATCTTTTCTTCTTTTGCCCCTCACAGTTTTACAGAAGGTTCTGGAGAGGTCAAATTCTGGACATGTGCGCCAATGGACATTTTGCCAAGCAATTATGAGACTTATCACAATACCCAAGGAAGTATTTTTGGGTACATAGGTGCTGGAGAAGACATCCCCAACCAAGGAACCAAAATGAAGCTTGTAAAAACTTGACCTACCACAAAGAGTCGCTACAGCATGGTGGGTCTCTATGCTGTAATAATCTATGTGCCAAGAACATGTCAGCCAGTCCTGCCTGGTGTAATTTATCAGGTCTTTTCTGATATCCTTTTGGAACTTATGAATGCTTTTATAAATGTTTGTGATATTCTGTTGCATCTTAGTAGAACCTGAGCATGACGACTCCTATCTGTTCCTGTCTAAGGTCCACCTGGTTGTGTTGATGTTGTGTAGCTCTAGAACCCTGACAACTGTCTAAACATTTATGATATATCATGATAAAAAAGGAACAACTCAAAGAAAACCTTTTGTTCTCCCTGGTGTGGCTTTCTCAAGCATTCCATGAATATGACATTTACATATTTTCACCAGGAGAAATGGACTACAATCCACAACGTTTATCTTCAAAATGTGCATAGTTCATTTTATTGTGTTTCGGACCGTTTTGCCATCAATCTAAACTTTATACCCCATAATGACAAAGCAATTTCTTTTTAGATATTTCTGCAAATTCATTTAAATTCCAAAAGTCTGTGTTGTAAGTATCCAGGCCATTTATTCAATGCTGTGATAACAGCACTGAGCCTGTTCCTGTAACATCCAACAAGACTGGCACACTTCTCGAACGATCTCGGACAACTCCTCTATGCAGCACATTTCAAGATCCTTGATAGTCTTAAGCTATATCCTTCACCCGATCTGTGTTGGTCAACCGCCATCCGTTTCCATTCAGCTGAAAGCGCTCAGGTTTTACCTATGATGCACTTTTGAAAAGATGTGTTCCCCTAACTGCACTCTAAACATTCAAGTGTATCTGGGCAACAACAGACTGACGAAAGCTTGTGGTTTCAAAACATCTTCAGAGTGGATACGGATCTACACTGACCTTAAAAAAAAACCACCCCAGAACACCTAGGACAAAGCCGCCATCTTCAAGTCCCCCAAATCGGTCTGTAGTCGTTGCAACACACCGGGCCGTAGGCAACTGGATGTGACGAAACTGGGGAGCATCGCACGAATACATCATGGAGTACTGCATGAAATACCAACCTTCATATCAAATACATGTGCATCTCATCTCCAGTTTTGACTCGTCCTTTTATAGTGCAACATGGTTATGAATAGGGTGACGCGGGACACACAATGCAACTTCTCCTTGGACTGCCCCTTTAAAAAGAAGAGATGAACTGAACAGAGAAACAGACGTGAGCATGGGTACACAGAAAGCACTGCTTTATTGACTACACTGGTCAACCACACCAGAGTGCCGGGAGGAGGGGCGGACAGGAATAGGTGGGGGGTAGGGGGGGGGTCATAGTGGACCCAGCCGTCTTTAAGGCAACACCAACAGCATGCAGATACAGTCAAATGGAACATCATATTGCTTTTTAAAGTTTTGCTTGACATTGAAAGTGTACAAAAAGGAAAAAAATAGGTTTTTGCACTAATGAAAAATACATTTTTTCGTTTTTCCTCCTACAAAGAAGATTTCTAATACAAGAAAATAAATATTGCAAAAAAAAAAGCCAAAAAATAATTTAAAATAGCTCTTCTTTTTAATATATGTTCAATATTTCTCTTTGCTATTAACAAATGGCACAACATTCTTTGAAACAAAGAATACAGAAGGATAAACCTCCTGCAACATTCATATTATCGTATCGTAGAACTGATGCAGATCGAAGCCAAAATGGGTGAGGAATTGAATTGTACACGGCAGCGCCTTAAAAGGACAAATAAGACAGGCAGGTGGAGGAGGGAGGAACCGCAACGGAGTCTGCTTCGATAAGAGAAATCCCAGACTCCTATCAAAATGATTTATGTGATCAGTAGGAGATACAGGTTAGGCATTTAGAGTGGCTGGGTCCGCCTCCGTCAAACGGCGCCCTTGTTCCCTACACAAGGCTCTGCTCAAAAGTAGTGCGACACACCGAGAACAGGGCGCCATTTGTGACGTGATGTCAGATCAGCTACAAAAACAAAACCTGCTTAATATGGGAGCTTGGCTCTGTTGCAGACAGTAACAGACTGGCCAATCCTCGGGAGGAGAAGCTGTGGTTGTGCATTAACCTTTATCTCCTGGAAAAGGGATTCATAAGTGCATTCATAAGACAGGGAATAATCACTATGAACAAAATCAACAGGGGATCAAACCGTTGGAACTTCACCAGAAGGCAAATCAATGTTCCCGCGCACACTCTCTCCATCCATGGGAAATGGTTGTAAGTTGTTGAATTAATACAAAAGATATAGGTATAAAAAAAGGCTGAGCCTCTAACGTCTGGAGGGGCGCCGTTGATTTTAAGGACAGGAACACCTTCTATGACCCTGCTGGTCAGAAATAGCCTGCATGCATCCCAAAGGACTTCATGATGCACTGTGGTTCTAGACAAAGCAAGTGCACTAGAAAGGAATAAGGTTCCATTCAGGGTTCCGCCGTGCTTCCAGAGAACAGCGGTCAGTTCCCTGGGAGTGTTCTCCATGGAAGAACGGAGAACAAAAGGATCAGCACACTGGGGAGCCAGCCGGACCATTTTAACTGCAATTAGCTTCAGCAAATCCTCTACATCCCATCACACACTCACAGAAACGCACGCACGCGCATGCACTCACACACACACACACACACACACACACACACACACACACACACACACACACACACACACACACACACACACACACACACACACACACACACACACACACACACACACACACACACACACACACACACACACACACACACACACGCGCACACACACGCTTGACAGACACAGACAAGCGTACATGTGTACAACCACGCGTGCGCGCACACAACCATCCACTCAGACAAACGGTGCACACCCACAAAACTACTGGCTTTACAGTTCCCCTTTCTTGTTATCAAATCCATCAATCTATGGCTCTGTATACAAAACAACAGCACAGAGAGCCAATAAACAGCTATAGTGACAACACACGTTTCTGCACTTTGTGTTTGTGAGCAGAGCAGAGAGAGGGACAGAGAGAGAGACAGGGGTGTTGTTCAGATTTCCTGCCAGCTAAGTTCACTGTGTGGACAGGGCGCAAACACTAAGAGGAAAGTACAAACTGTCCTCTCCCTCGACCGGCGTGCACGTCCCTCGCTCTCCCTCCTGCCCAGAGCAGCAGAGTGACAAACGCTCGCTCCACTTCAGAACACATGAACGTCATTATTTGTCCTTAAAGCACGTTCCTTTAATCCTCCTGCGCTTAAAAACAACGAAGGAGTGAAGGCGGGCTGGCGGAACACAGAAGCGGGGTGGGGTTGGGGGGAGGGGGGGGGGTTGAGACAGAGCGCTGGTCTGTGGGGTGGTGGTGGATTGGAATCATACTTCATTGTCTAGAAGCAGTCAGTAGACAGAGAGCTAAAGCGCCAGTAAGGAAGCAGTCTGTCTGATTATGAGTCAGCATTCTAGTTACATGAGCCGCGGCTGAAGCGTTACAAAAATCAGCTTGCAAAGGCTTTTAACACGGAAACAAAAAGGTCTCTAGTGCAGTATCATACATCATGGTTGGTGCATACAAAAACCAGATATGGAAATGGCAGTCTAACTACTGGAGCCTTAAACCAGCTCCTCATCGGACGAAGCAGCTAACACAGAAGAGGAGATCCTTTTCAGTGACGTTGTCGTTGTGTTCCATTTGTGTGTTCGTGGCCTTTTCAAGTCACAGACAACAACGACAGCAGCAGTTCCTAGGTGTGTACAGGGACAGCATTCGGACATTTACACAGTCTTTCTCAACCCTATTCCAGGGGACCTAATGCCTGAACGCATGTTTTGTTCCAGCCAAGCAGATACACACTCTTCAAAAGATCACACATTTTTATTAGTCGATTCAGGTGTGTTAATAAAGGGCTGGAATAATACAACTGTCAGCTGTTGGGTCCTCAGCAATGGGGCAAAGAAAACCTGCTTAAGGGCAATAACAATACCATCCATCCAAACAATCTGTAGGATAATACCATCCATTCATACATAATCTGTAGGATGATACCATCAATCCAAACATAATCTGTAGGATAATACCATCCATCCAAACAATCTGTAGGATAATACCATCCATCCAAACATAATCTGTAGGATAATACCATCCATCCAAACATAATCTGTAGGATTATTACCATCCATCCAAACAATCTGTAGGATTATTACTGTCCATTCATACATAATCTGTAGGATGATACCATCAATCCAAACATAATCTGTAGGATAATACCATCCAACCAAACATATCTGTAGGATAATACCATCCATCCAAACACAATCTGTAGGATAATACCATCCATCCAAACATAATCTGTAGGATAATACCATCCAACCAAACATAATCTGTAGGATAATACCATCCATCCAAACACAATCTGTAGGATAATACCATCCATCCAAACATAATCTGTAGGATAATACCATCCATCCAAACATAATCTGTAGGATTATTACCGTCCATCCAAACAATCTGTAGGATTATTACTGTCCATTCATACATAATCTGTAGGATGATACCATCAATCCAAACATAATCTGTAGGATAATACCATCCATCCAAACATAATCTGTAGGATAATCCATCAGTGTATGAAAAGTGCCATTACATGCTGCCTGCTGGACCAAAAGATCTCACCACCTCATTATAACCCAGCCTACTGTTTCTGAGAGGAAGCGTTGAAAAAGGGCGTAGAAGCCCGACTTCAAGAATAATAACCTGTTTTTCTACAACATTAGGGGCCGTACATGATAGGCTCCATCTAAAACACTGTCTAGTCTAAATCGGTGTATATATTGAATATTGAAACCAAGTTTACATTTCATTGTCTTAGCAAAACAAACGGCTAAGTGGTTGGGTGGATCCTGTAGCGCTACAACAGCACAAACACCACCCACCCAAACCGACCACCTATCTGCAGAGAACAATAAGCATTGTTGTTGTTACTGTGTATTTCTGTTGTAAGTGAAGCGTTAGGAGGAGTATAATGCTCTACTCCTTCTACGGTTGTAGCGGTCTGTGTCTCCAGGGGTTACGCTAGATGGAGGGAAGAGGAGCAGGCCGACACACACTGTGGCCATGGACCAATCCGCTGATTTAGGGAGTGTCATTCTCAGTCTGTGTCCCACCTGGAGCAGGGCGAGAAACTAAAACCTAATCATCTTGTACATTTTAACCCTGTTATACCAGCGCTGGGTGTGTTGGTGGGACATAACAATCAGCCACACACACACACACACACACACACACGATTCAGCAGCATTCAATTCTTCCCAGGTTGGTGGTGCCGAGGGCCAAGGGAACGGAAGGATGGAGTAGTGGTGGTGTTACGGCCGAGCCGCACCACACCAGAGCAGGCCGGAGCAACGCGGAGCGTCCCAAATTCACTTCACCGCGACGCCGCAAACTGGCCTCAGGTACATTTCTGTCCTCAAGGCCCTCTCGTTGGACGCCATCGTTAAAACAGAAGAAGGAGGCCACGCGAGCTGGCGGAAAGGGAACAGGGTGCGGTTTGGAACGCGGCCGGACTGAGTGCATGCTGGCCTGTCTGTTTACACACTGTTCTTTGGCATCATCAACTCAGGAGACAGCCAGGTGGTGGTGGTGGTACTGACTGGATACAAGCTAGCAGTACAGTAGTAGTCAGAGTTCAAACAGTGACGCCTTGCCCAAGGAACCGTTTCTCTATACATACCTATTATATGCGTAAAATAGCCTGTTTAATATAGTTTCATATATCTACCATTTAACTTTGATTTCAATACATCTTTAAACCCTTCTTTGTTTTCTTCCGTCATTTATTTTTTTTTAAACCCTGAGAAAATACTGTGGACCGCTTTAAGTATAAAATACAACTCTCTGAGACGAAAAAAACAAGAGTTAAAACAACAAATTTACAAAGAACTAAAAAAGGAAGCCAGAAGTCAGAATCCAGGACTCTGTACTGTAGCTGATTATACCATTTGTCGGGAGCAACAAAGATTCCAGAAGTTGCTTTACTGGGGCAGCACTTTGCACAAATATGGTAGAACTCGAGATCTGTGTGGCTTTGCATGCGGTTGGGTTGATTAATGGCAAAGCTGCATTTACATCCTTTTTTTTAGGCACTACAATTAAGGTTGGAGAAGCCCTCTGTTTCGGTATGATGGATTACCGATACAGCAGGTTTTCCTATTTTGATTGTAACAAATCAGATTCTAGAAGTGATTGATTGATTGACAGATAAACTCTTTAGGGGGAGCGACAGAAGGCACGCGATTTGTAAAATACTGTTTCTCCAAGGATTCCGGCCCACACGGAAGGTGAGAAGTCAATGAAGGGCTGACATACTTCTCAAACAGTATATTTCAACAACTGCTGAAAGCTGAGTGTGTGTCTTGGGAGTACGTGTGTAAACGTGTGTGTTGTCTGGTGTGTTTGTGTGTGAAAGGGTGTCTGTGTGTTTATGCACAATGTTTGTTTTACAGTTCCTGTTAACTATTGTGCTTTGAAAGGCTAATATTTGTGTCATATTGTTCTGTACATTTCTCAGACTGATTGTGAACGGAAAGGCTTTTTAAACATCATATCCCAGGGATCACCTCGAGGGACCCATCTTAGGTCAAGAGAAAGGAAGAGATTCACCTGAACATCTTATAATGCCCACAGAGTATTCAGCCCAAGTCTAGCGGTTAGTTCCACGGACGCCACGCCACTAGAAAGGGTTGATGACAGGGTCTACTGCCATGTTATACATCTAAACCAAACAAACCCTAAATGTAACGTAGTCCAATCCTATTCATCATCGGCTTCTTACGTCATCATACAGCATTTGTAACAAGCACTACTAACATCTAGGTGTTGTTTTGTAGCTATCTGACTAACAGCTACATTCAAATCCCCAGTACAGAGCAGATGAACTGATTTACGACTAGTGAAGTACAGAGATTTGGTTCATTAAAGCGATCTAGAGAAAACAACTGTATGTATAATATAAAGGGCCCAGACTCACTGGGCAGACAGTAGCTATGGTAACCAGAACAAGGGTCTGAAAAGACAGTGGGTTTCCTGGTCAACGATGGGTGTGTGCGCTCAGTTTTTCCTACAACGCCAGCACACTCCTCCTCAGCAGGTCCTCGTTCCCAGAATGCAACTTGGCCAGACGGAGCTTACGGCCGCTGGAGCGAGTGTCCGAGTCGCTCTGCTCGGCGTCAGAGAAGTAGCCATCCGTCTCGGGGTCCTGCAGCGACGACGACGAGGTCTCCTTCAATGGGCGGGTCTCCACCTCCCTCTCCACCACCTCCTGCGGCCCTACATCGCCGCTCTTCCCCCGGGACTTGCCGTGCCGGGGCAGGCGGAGGCGCAGGGCAGTGCGTGGGACAACCCCAGCCACCCCCTCAGGCACCGTCCCAGGACTACCGCAGGGCTGGGTTGGAGAGCAGGAGGCCATGGGGGGAGGTGTGGGGGAGGAGGCCGCTCCTGGACCCGCCGGGCTGTGCTCCTCTGAGATGTGACAGGAGTCCATTTTGGAGGTGGGCGGCTGCAGGCCCTCAGTGCTCCTGGTCAGGGGGAGGTGGGCCTTGGAACCCCGGGTCCTCTCTCCTCTACGAGCCCCGTGCTCTGGCCTCTCCTCCGCCTGCGGAGCGCTGGAGGCAGCCGCAGCGGCAGGAGCCACGGCGGAGTAGGGCGGGGCCGTCGCCGTGCCGTTGCTGGTGGAGTTGTGGCCTCGGCCTCGGGGCTTGGCCCGGGTCTTGCGGCCCAGCTGAGGGGTCTTCCAGGTAGACTTCACGGAGTGGTCCATCATGAGGCTCAGCAGGCTCTCCTCTCCCTGCAGGAGCTGGTCAGACAGCAGGCTGGCCGTCTTGTCGCGGTGCTGCCCGGCATCCAAGGCCCACTGGCTCAGCATGTCGTCAGCGGTGATCTGAACCGACTGGGCCAGCCAACTGTCAAACAGGTTGTTGTCCAGGGGAAAGGTCTTGGGGAAACCTGGGGAAAGACAGGGTACAGGTGAGAGGACAGTCGAGGGCCGGTGAAAACACATTATTAAAGCACCTTCCTATATAGGGCTACATGGCCGCTGGGTCCAAAGGGTGTGCAGACATACAGCAGTCCAGTAGTTGCGCTTGACACACTTGCTAAAGATTCGGTTGATCGATCTGTTCGACCGTGACCAACTACATCCTGTGACCTCAAAAAGTTACAAAAACAGTGGAGAACTTGGCTAGGTAGCTGCTCGGTGAAACACAATACATCACCATTTAACTCTGATTGGCTAAATCGAAAAAAAATTTTTACAACCCTTACAAGTTGGAAACTCCAGCTACTAACAGGAGGTGCTGGAATACAACCAACCTTATTTTAAACTTAGCAGGATCCTCTGTTCCATTCAGGAAGAAGTTTGGAACAAACCTGGAACCCGCAGAAAGTAGGGGTACCGCAGCACAGAGGATTAGAGGTCGGAATGCTGACCCTAAACATGACCAGACTGAATGCTGACCCTAAACATGACCAGACTGAATGCTGACCCTAAACATGACCAGACTGAATGCTGACCCTAAACATGACCAGACTGAATGCTGACCCTAAACATGACCAGATAAATAATGATTGGTAAACTGTTTCACTGCGGGTATGTCCCAAATGACACTGTTCTCCATATAGGGGACGATATTAACACAGAGCCCTATGGGTCCTGGGGAATAGGGAACCGTTTGGGTACGAACCTGTTGGTGAGTCTAGACAATGGTTTAGCCTCATTCTGGGTCTGTCTTTTTGGGCTTTGTCACCACCACCATCAGGGACTTTCACTGTCAAACTCAGCTTCTGGAGACGTGCTGTGTGTGTATATAATTAGAGGATTTGCATGGCTCCTCGTCTGTCATTATGGTCCAGTGTGGGCTGCCAGTGTCTCCCTGCAGCCCGGCAACACCAGCTCTCTCTCACAGGGCCAGGCGACAGCGAGAAGACGCCGTGGTGCCAGGCTGGGAGAGAAGGCGGACGACTCCCAAACTGCACCCCGTCCCCTACGCAGTGCACTCCCTTTGACCAGGGCTCAAGGGGTTTTACAGGGGGCCGTTTAGGACACCACCAAAGAAAGAGCGAGCAATACCCCACCACCCAAGTTCCCATCTCATGTAGCCTGGCCCCTCAGGGACAGCAGGCTGGGAAACAGCCTCCACCTCCCAGCCCCTCCAGAAACCAGACACACACTACACTCCAACCCACAATATTCTCATAGACAGAGCCACTGTTGACAAAGGATTTCCCACAAACACCTGCCAACAACGAGACCGTGAACACACACACAGATACAAACGCGCATGAATGAGATTTAGGCCCTGCTTAGAACGCCGTTATTAATCATGGTCGTGTACAAAGAAGGCTAATTCCACCACAGCCCCTATGGTGGAACACGGGGGGGGGGGGGGTCAAGTTGACATATAAGACTGCTAGATACATCATTTCAAAAGAGAGAGGGTACGCCTCTTGGCTCAGACAGGGAAATTGGGTTGAATGAGCTCCCAATTCGGCAGAAAACATCCCACATCCCTAGGACACAGTTCAATAACCGTCTGGTTGGCCCTGAGAACATCTGGAAGGCTTGCTACATCATGGGCACGGGGGTGAGAACTGGGTGAATGAGGTAAAAAAACTAACATCTAAAATGTGCAGTAGCAGTCAAAAGTTGGACACAAAGTTGGACACCCATTCATGGGTATTTCTTTAGTTACCATTTTCCACATTACAGAATAATCCTAAAGACATCAAAACTATGAGATAACACATATGGAATCATATAGCAACCAAAAGTGTTAAACAGATGAAAATACATTTCATATTGTAGATTCTAAGAACCACCCTTTGCCTTGATGACAGCTTCGCACTCTTAGCCTTCTCTCAACCAGATTCAAGAGGCAGTCACCTGGAATGCCTTTCCAACACTGAAGGAGTTCCCACATATACGGAGCTCTTTTTGGAGGCTTTTCCTACACTCTGCAGTCCAACTCATCCCAAAGCATTTCAAATGGGTTGAGGTCGGGTGATTGTGGAGCCAAGGTCATCTGTCGCAGCACCATCTCCCCCTAAGCTGGTTGAGTCTGCCTTGAATTCTAATTAAATCACAGATAGGGTCACCAGCAAAGCACCCCCACACGATCAAACCTCCTCCATGCTTTACGGCAGGAACCATAGACGGAGAGAAAATCTGTTTACTCACTGTTTCTCACAAAAACACATCAGTTGGAACCAAAAATCTCAAATTTGATCTTATCAGACTGAAAGGCAAATGTCCACTGTTCTAATATCCATTTCTTGAGATTCACGGTCCAAGCAAATCTCGTGTGTACTTCAGTAGTGATTTCTTTGCAGCAATTCGACCATAAAGGCATGATTCATCCAGTATTAGATGATGTTGAAATGTGTCTGTTACTTGAACTCTGTGAACCATTTATTTGGGTTGCACGGGTGCAGTTAATTGTTGACTTCTGAGGCTGGTAATATTAATAAAACAAATCCTCCGCAGCAGAATTAACCGTGGCTCTCCCTTTCCAATGGCGGTCCTCATGAGAGCCAGTATCATCATAGCTCTTGATGGTTTTTCCAAAAACACTTAAAGTTCTTGAAATTATCCAGATTGATTGACGTTCATGTCTTAAGTGATGATGGACTGTCCTTTCTCGTTGCTTATTCTGTTCTTGCATAACATGGACTACTACCATACAGACATAATGATGATCTTCGGTTTAACCCCGACCTTGTCACCCTCTGTACACCCACCCTAACTCATTAAAAAGGAAAGAAAGTAAACAAGGCACACCAGCAAACAGAAATGACGTCCAGGTGTCTACCCCATTAAGCTGGTCTTCAAGCTATCATTGAGACAAAGGGTGACTACTATGATGAATCTAAAATATAAATGTATAAGGATTTAACACATTTTTGGTTTATTGTACAATAAAAGTATATATAGGGAAAAAAAGTAAAATTAAATAAATACTCTTGAATGAGTATCTGTGTCCAAATCTCTGTCTGGTAGCATATTTTGCTCAATCCCTAAACAGACATACTCAGTAGTAATTGCGGTGCAAAATGACTCCGAGGTCTCAGACGCAGTGGACCTTTAGGAGAGAAGAGGAAATTGCGACCGTGGAAACCTTGATTTAAGCGTTTCTTTTCACATACTGTATAAACTGTGGTAAAACATTCTGTATTATATATCGGTCTGAAAATAGGTCAACCAGACGGCTAGGGAAAAAAATTATACATATATGTATAATTGCTGTCAAACTATTAAAATAATTAATCACAAAAGTTAGTTAATCCCAATTTTTGAATGTGTTCAAATTTGTATACATAAACACTTTATATACATTAACACTTTGCTTAAAAGCAGTGCATTACATTAAACACATTGTTTTATTGTTAACTACAGGCAGTGTTTGATTTGAAATTAAATAAGTGCAGGAGCTGTCTTTTTTCAAGTTGGTCCATGTCATGGCCCTTGAATTTGTCCCCTTAAACTCTGAGTTCTTCCTCTGCCCAGTACGTGTGTTCTTTTGCCCATCTTAATCTTCTTTTTAATGGCCAGTCTGAGATACGGCTTTTCTTTCCAACCCTGCCTAGAAGGTCAGCAGCCCGGAGTCGACTCTTCATTGCTGACATTGAGATGGGTTTTACGAGTATTATTTAATGAAGCTGCCAATTTAAATCAGTTTTTTGAAATAGACACTAATGTATTTATCCTCTTGCTCATTTGTGCACCAGGGCCTCCCACACTTCTTTCCATTCTGGTAAGAGCCAGTTTGCGATCTTCTGTGAAGGGAGTAGTAAACAACATTGTACGAGATCTTCAGTTTCTTGGCAATTTCTCACATGAAATAGGCTTCATTTCTCAGAACAAGAATAGACTGATAAGTTTCAGAAGAAAGTTCTTTGTTTCTGGACATTTTTAGCGTGTAATCGAACCCAAAAACGCTGTTCTGAAGATGCTGAACTAGTCTAAAGAAGGGCAGTTTTAATGCTTCTTTAACCAGCATGACAATTTTCAGCAGTGCTAACAATCACAAAGGGGTTTCTAATGATCAATTAGCCTTTTAAAATGATAAACTTGGATTAGCAAACCCAACGTGCCATTGGAACAAAGGCGTGATGGTTGCTGACAATCGATGTAGATATTTCACTGAAAATCATCAATTTGATGTTATTTTAATGGACAAAACAATTATTTAGAAAAAGTGACCCCAAACTTTTGAATGGTAGTATGTATGTGTGTGTATATTATATATACACTCACCTAAAGGATTATTAGGAACACCTGTTCAATTTCTCATGCAGTTATCTAATCAACCAATCACATGGCAGTTGCTTCAATGCATTTAGGGGTGTGGTCCAGTTCAAGACAATCTCCTGAACTCCAAACTGAATGTCAGAATGGGAAAGAAAGGTGATTTAAGCAATTTTGAGCGTGGCATGGTTGTTGGTGCCAGACGGGCCGGTCTGAGTATTTCACAATCTGCTCAGTTACTGGGATTTTCACACACAACCATTTCTAGGGTTTACAAAGAATGGTGTGAAAAGGGAAAAACATCCAGTATGCGGCAGTCCTGTGGGCGAAAATGCCTTGTTGATGCTAGAGGTCAGAGGAGAATGGGCCGACTGATTCAAGCTGATAGAAGAGCAACTTTGACTGAAATAACAACTCGTTACAACCGAGGTATGCAGCAAAGCATTTTTAAAGCCACAACACGCACAACCTTGAGGCGGATGGGCTACAACAGCAGAAGACCCCACCGGGTACCACTCATCTCCACTACAAATAGGAAAAAGAGGCTACAATTTGCACAAGCTCACCAAAATTAGACAGTTGAAGACTGGATGAATGTTACCTAGAACAGCTGAACTTTATTTGTGATTAATCAGAGTCATGTTGATGACTTCTATTTAACATGAATTTTAATGTGATTGGTTAATTCTGAACACAGCCACATCCCCAGTTATAAGAGGGTGTGCACACTGATGCAACCAGGTTATTGTAAGGTTTTCCCCCCTCCAAAATTTCAGTTTGTTTTTCAATTGAATTGTTCATGTTATAGGTCACAGCCCTGGGATCCATACACCCACCCTCACTAATCCCATCAACACAGCCCTGGGATCCGTACCCCTGCCCCCAGGATTCTCGAGGGGGAGAAGAGAGGGAGATATGGAAGGAGGATTGACGGAGGTGGTGAAGGATGGAAAAATTAAGATGGAGAGAGGTAGTGAAGAATGGAGAGGTGGAGATGGAGAGAGGTGGAGAAGGCTGGAGAGTAAGAGATGTAGGGAGGTGAAGATGGAGGGATGTGTTGAAGGATGGAGAGGTGGAGATGGAGGGAGGTGGTGAAGGATGGAGATGGAGGTGAAAATGCAGGGAGGTGTTAAAGGATGGAGAGGTGGAGATGGAAGGAGGTGGTGAAGGATGGAGATGGAGGTGAAGATGGGAGGTGGTGAAGGATGGAGAGGTGGAGATGGAGAGAGGTGGGGAAGGATGGAGGGGTAGAGATGGACAAAGGGAAAATGTATTTGCATCCAGACCAATTAACCTCCCTCTGTCCTCTTACTCTCTAAGGCTGTAGTCACACACAGACATCCACTAAATATATAATTGGGTGTTTTTCTCTGTGGAAAATACCTCATGTCAGCTGTTGTCAGACAAACCGCGTATGCGATAGGGAAGGAACGCTGTTGACCTCCCAAATGGCACAGCATACACTCTCTAACACCAGTCCAATACCTCAAACCTCCCTCTGCTACAGCCCTCCAGTTTGTAGACTTGGTGACTTGGGTGTCTGACCGATATCTTCCTTCAAAGCAAACAACCCCCAAGCTAAGCTCCATCAAAGGGGTCAAGCCACTCACATTGCCAGGTTAGGTTTGCCAGGTATAGTTTACAGTATAGTTTGATAGTTCTAAATAGGTATTTCTTTTGGCAGGGACCGTATCAACAGAGGAATACTGAAAGAAAAACAAAAAGAGCAGTGTGTCCACCAGGAGGCGTTGCTGTGATGTATCAGCATACCTAGACACGCCAATAACATGACGCAGCACCTTCAATAGAGACAGGAGACCAGAGAGTGGAAGAGAGAGGTGAGGAGGGACGAGAGGTGCGGAACAGAGAGGTAAGGAGGGATGAAGTGTGAAAGAGGAGAGGTGTGGAGGATGAGAAGAATGAAGGAGGAGAGGAGTGAAGAATGAGAAAAGGAACAGATACAAAGAAGGGCGGGGTCTACTCATGACCCTGTCAAATCCACCTTTCTTATCCCCTCCATCTGCACCCCAAAAGGAATGTCTGCTGGCTACAGTCTCTCTATCTCAATCACCACCCCACTGTGAATGTCTACTGGCTGCAGCCTCTACTCTGCCCTCTAATCTCCTGCTCTGGGGCTCAGTCTGCTGCTGTATTGTAGCAGCCCATTCCAGGCTAGACCTGGCCAAGGATGGAGATAACACAAAGTAGAGCTGGGAATGTAGGTTAGGATACCTAAGGTAGAACCAAATAGGGAGTGTGGCAAGGTTGAACCAAGGAGAGAGGGAGTCTTGTTAGAACCAAGGAGAGAGGGAATCTTGTTAGAACCAGGGAGAGGAGGAGGTAGGGTGGCTAAGGAGATTCAGAGAGGGAGGCTAGGTTGAACCAGAGAGGGAGGCTAGGTTGAACCAGAGAGGGAGGCTAGGTTGAACCAGAGAGGGAGGCTAGGTTGAACCAGAGAGGGAGGCTAGGTTGAACCAGAGAGGGAGGCTAGGTTGAACCAGAGAGGGAGGCTAGGTTGAACCAGAGAGGGAGGCTAGGTTGAACCAGAGAGGGAGGCTAGGTTGAACCAGAGAGTGAGGCTAGGTTGAACCAGAGAGGGAGGCTAGGTTGAACCAGAGAGGGAGGCTAGGTTGAACCAGAGAGGGAGGCTAGGTTGAACCAGAGAGGGAGGCTAGGTTGAACCAGAGAGGGAGGCTAGGTTGAACCAGAGAGGGAGGCTAGGTTGAACCAGAGAGGGAGGCTAGGCTAGGCTAGTCAGGGCAGGAATGTGCTGGCTGGGGCAGAGGCAGACATGTGTTTGTGCAGGCCCTGATACAGTCTGCCAATTGTTCTCAGGTGCCAGCCGTCGTCTTGACAACCTCACATACGATCCAAGCAAGGAAAGGGGGGAGGGTCAAAAGGGTAGAGTGGGAAAGAAAAGGAGAGGGTGGGAGCACACAACTCTTGAGGTAACAGAAATGGAGTGTTAAATGATGCCCTTAGTATCAGTGTGAGGATTCTGTCCGTTATCCAGCAGCACTCAACATGAAAACCCAGAGGAGCAGAGTGGATTCACCAGGACAACACTGGGTCTGCCCCCCAGCTCTTCCCCTGGTTTAGCCTAAACTTTGAGGGAAGGTCTCTAGGGAATTAAGGAGAGCAGCTCTGCATTAGCAGGGGGAGACACTAGGTCCATGGAGACAGGGTTGTCACCGGAGCCAGGTGATATGGACATCTATAGACAAATGGATCTTACTCTCGATTCCCTCAACTGTCATTATTATTAATATCAGTCAAACCCACCATAATTAATCAGTTTGGTCGCTATTGACCATTTTGGTTTTACTGTCCTCTCTCTTCTCCACAGCAATACGGGTAACCTCTTCAGCGGTAAAGTACACCTGAGAACCTACACTTGCACCAAGACAGGTAAACAGATGTGTTTCCATGGTTGCAGCTGGGATGCTTCTCAGTAACTCTCCTTGGCCATATCTGATCTGGCAGCTTCTCTGACTCAACTGGTCTCCCTCAGCGACACAGTAGATCACACCGGCTGCCAGACGCCTGCAAACAGTGTCCAGGAAGATGAATGGAGGAGGGCTGATAACCGGTAGTAATTCATCATCCATTTAAGTTGAGGAAACTCTGGCCTGGATGTCTACTTTTCCCCATTTTGGGTCGGGTGAGATACATTTATTTAATTGTTTGTTAACTGATGTTCCTTGTGCAGGATGCTTTTAAAAAAATAAAATAATCTACACACTAATACACTGTTCTAAACTCTGCCATCAAAGGCTGGTCACAAAGAGACAGTTCTCTGGTTACTGTATTTTGATTGTTTGTCTTACAACATTTTGTGGGACTGTATCAACAGTGAACTAATGAAACAAAAATCTACAGTACTTCAGGGGTGAATCTTTCCATTAAAATGACAAAAAATACCCATGAGTCCTAAACCACAATGGCGGACAGTTTCCTTATGGATTCCCTACGAACAGATTCCAGGTCTGGTTCCCTATGTACTGATTGCATTTAAACGCATTACCTTTTAAATTATTCTCTCTTGGGGACTAAGGACACTTCCTGTTCAGTAAGACAGCATGCTGATCGTCACGATCATCAGCTGGGTTGACACAGACCTGGTCTCCACGGTGGAGACCTAAGCTGCATCCGGATTCTCCACGTCTCCCAACATGAGCACACTCTCTGTCCCAACTGGACTGGAGAGGAGTTGGCTGGAGGGAGAGACCGACTCGCCTCCTCACATCCTGGACCAGGTCCAGCAGACTTACCTAGCTGCTTGAGGAGGGAGCCGTTGTCAGAACTCCACCTCTCTTTCTTCTTCTCCGGACTGCTTTTCCTCCGCTCCTTCCCCCTCTCCTTCACACCGCTGTTCTGCCTCCCCTTCTGACCCTTCATGGTTTTCTCTGTAGAGGGAAGACAGGCGTATCACAGTGCCATCTCATTATATACTTGTTATGGTTGGCTGTAGCCACAGGGATTAAATAATCGCGGGCCAAATCCAAAAACCCTCACCCCATCTTAGTCCCGGGCTGTGGACTGAAGTAGGAATGGGCTGCCATTGGGAAGGCTGTTGTGTGGACACGGAGGCATCACATACCTACGGTCAAGTAAGCTTATAAAACGGTGTTTGATTACATTATTACAAACACACTCAACCGCGTGGAAAACCTCTGCGTTGCCACTGGCCTGCTCGGCCTCAGGATGTAGCTAAACCTTGTCCTTTAGTCAGACATAACCAGGCAGTGACCCCAAGACGGCTCCCATTACCCCAGCAGCCAGAGAAACATTCCATTACCCAACAGACCCATCAGACAGACTGTCCCCACTTCTCAGAAGCGCTCTGACCGCAGCGAGCAAAGGACATTGATGTGAGTGTGTGTTTGTGCCTAGTTTCCCCGGTCGACAAGTTGAGTAAACGTAATAAATCTGTCCCCTTCAGAACCATCAACATATCCATTGACAGCTTTTCTAATAGGGGCCAGCGAGACACTGGAAACTAACCAACACACACCTACGTAAATATTCACACACACATGTACACTGACGGTAAATATACATTTGCGCCCACATCAATTTGAAAACACACACACACACGTCAACATAAGACTGGCAACAACTATTCCATCCCACCAGGGGGCTTGGAGCTGTGGCCACACCCCTCACACCTCTCCCACCCGAGTTTCATCTTGCCGACGTGCTATAATTACATATTCTACTACATGACTGTCACACAACGTTTTTGACAACTAGCTCAACGTTAGCCTAAGATTTCAAGTGGGACTTGAACCATTTAAACAACATCAAATCTTAATAATTTAAATAGGTTCAAATACACTCAATGGACACTCCAAGGTAGAGTAGGGCATTTGAGGAAATGTTGCAGCAATGCAGAATGGGAAAGTACATATAGTATATATGGTATTGGATAAAAAGTCCCTTCAGTGAAAACTAGGGATATGACAAAATGACAATTTTCCTCACGGTTTATACAAGCATTTTCTTATCTGTATTTGATACATAAAACTCTATGTGAATTAGTACGTTTAGCTTGTTATTGTATACTCACAACATCAAAGATGCACTAGCTAACTTTAAGCACTTTAGAAGATAGATCTCGCTAATCAATAGAACAAACTAAAAGGAAAGGCCACAAAATTAATCAGGTAGAATTGCTATTTGGCAATGAGTCTGAATGGATTAGGAGATTAGAAATTGCACAGTAAAAATAGTTACATTCTCAATCAGCCTGGCCTTAGTTAGCAACTAACGTATATAGTAAGATACTGAATCCAGCTAAGGAATTTAGGCTTGTGCAGATTTTTCTTTTACAGTCTACTTTATTTTAACCATCGTTTTGGTGCATTTTATTTCAAGGCTTAATGTCTGTAGCTCTTACAATAATGCACAGGATATTTTTATTCAGGCAATTGGCAAGATGGCATCCTGCATTTAGTCATTCTTTTAGTGGTTTCAATAAGCTTACCTATATTTTGTTTCATAAAGATGCTAAATGTTTTTTAGTTTTTTTTTTATAGTTTGTTTGAGATGACTGTATCTTATACAATCCACCAAGCCTCCAATCTACTAAGGAATTCCTTCTCGTTCAATTCCCCATACATCCAAATGGTTTTCCGGGCTTTACCAATGCACTGTGCAACTTTGTAGCTCCCCTCAGTAGCTGGAGTTTCCTCAGCACATGGATTCTCTTACATACTGATTTTAATACATGGACACAGCCCTATTGATTTCATCTGCCCAGTCTATCTCACCCCACAATTTTTTTCATGTCCTGTTTCAAAACAACACTGGACACTTGACATCTGAAAAACAAGAGTTTGTCAACAGAGAAGCCAAACATCTTGGCCCTTAAGTAAAACACATCTATATTATTTTGTCTAAGCAGCAATACATGAGCTGACTTGTTTTTTACTATGGTGATGCAGTTTTGGCCCCGAACTTAATAGAAAAATAAAGGAAGGCTTGCCAGCAGGGAGCAATGTGAAAGATTGTCAGCATTGTTTTGTTTTGAATTTAGAGATGAATTTAGCAGGAAATGAGGAGAAAGGTTGTGTGGAACCAAACGCTGCATAAAAGGTCATAGTTAGATTAAGATTGAAATGTTGTTGTGACTACTACAATAATTAGAAAACAAACACACAAAACTAGCAAAACCTCCAAAAGATAAGCTATTATAATGAAATCAATATTTCATTATTTTTTGTTATTAACATTTTAAGCAAGAGCTTGGTGTGCCAAGGCAAACAGCCTGGCATTGCTGACCCCAGTAAATAGAGGCGGATGTGCCCAGGCATTGCAGGTGGACTGGAATATCCTACTGACACAAGTACTGCCTGGCTGCCCTCCTGCGTGGAGGAGCAGGACATGAATGACTGGTAGCTGGCTGGTTTCCTGTGGGTTATGTTTCATTCTGATGCATCATGGTGTGTCTTAAGGGACGTTAGTGAAAGTGTAGGTTTACTATAAGTGCGTGTGTGTGTGAGAATATTAATTTACGTATAGATCTACACACTGGTGTGTCAATGTGGTTATAAAATAAATCTGTTCCGTGTGTGTGTGTGTTATGTTGTCTCTGTTAATGAGTGTGTGTCTGTGTGTGCCTGTGTTAATGTGTGCGTGTGTTAATGTGTGCACGTTAGTGTGTGTGTTTGTGTTAAAATACGTGCGTGCGTTAATATGTGTGTGTGTGGGTGTGTCTGTGTTAGTGTGTGTGTGTGTGTCTGTATTAACGTGTGTGTGTCTGTTTTAATGTGTGTTGTTGTGTGTGTTAGTGTGTGTCTGTGTTAATTTGTGTGGTGCTGCAGCAGAATATATTCTCTCTGCAACAGTGAAACGTGCGAGACATTTGAAATGGTCCTCAGATAAATTGTTTTTCCTCTCGCTCTCCCTTCTCTCTCTCTCTCTCTCCCCTCACTGCACTTTCTCTCATCCTTTTTCTCAATGTCTTTCCTCCTCCCGGTCTTTCTATCCTCCTTCTCTATCTCTCTTTAAATATGTTCTCGTCAGGAAGGTGCTGTGATGCCAAGGGATTGGTGTTTTTCATGTGTGATTCATTTTCTCTCTGAGCGTGCTCAGTTGCACTGTGTATTTGTGGCACTGTGTCCCACTTCTTACCTGCACTCGTTAGCACCTAACCACGGAGCACTTCTCTGCCACTCCCACTCTCACATCCTCTCCCTCCCCCTCACACATCCTCTCCATCCCCCTCACACATCCTCTCTCACGCTCCCTCTCTCTGAAAGACAGATCAAGACCCCTCTCCACAAACATACACACAGCTAAGGCATCAAGGAGCATGGTGAAAACAAGTTAATATAAAGGGAACACTATTAATAATAATAATAGCAGTTTTAATATATATACAGTGGATATAAAGTCTACACACCCCTGTTAAAATGCCAGGTTCTTGTAATGTAAAAGAATGAGAAAAAGATAAATCATGTCAGAACTTTTTCCACCTTTAATGTGACCCATAACATGAACAGAAACAGAAATCTTTGAGGGGGAAATATAAAAAACGTATAATAACCTGGTTGCATTAGTGTTCACACCCTTAAAGTAATACTTTGTTGAAGCACCTTTAGATTTTTTTACAGCACTTAGTCTTTTTGGGTAGGAGTCTATTAGCATAGCACATATTGACGTGGCAATATTTGCCCACTCTTCTTTGCAAAAGCGCTCTAAATCTGTCAGAATGTGAGAACATCTCCCGTCCACAGCCCTCTTCAGATCACCCCACAGATGAAATGTGAACTTCCTCTTCAACGGACGCCTGAAGGTTTTGTGCCAAAATTGCCTGGTATTTGGAACCGTTCATAATTCCATCCACCCTGAACCGGGGCTGTTCCAGCTGAAGAAAAACTGCCCCAAAGCATGATGCTGCCACCACCATGCTTCACTGTGGGTATGGTGTTCTTTGGGTGATGTGCAGTGTTGTTTTTGCGCCAAACATACCTTCTGGACAAAAAGTTCACCCTTGGTTTCATCAGACCATAACACATTTTCCCACGTGCTTTTAGGGGACTTGATGTTTGTTTTTGCAAACTTTAGCCGGGCTTGGATGTTTTTCTTTGCAAGAAAAGGCTTCTGTCTTGCCACCCTACCCCATAGCCAATTCATATGAAGAATACAGGAGATTGTTGTCACATGTAGCACAAAGCCAGTACTTGCCAGAAATTCCTGCAGTTCCTTTAACGTTGCTGTAGGCATCTTGGAAGCCTCCCTGACCAGTATTCTTCAAGTTCTTGGTAATGTCTCTGTTGTGCCATATTTCCTCCATTTGATGATGACTGTCTTCATTGTGTTCCATGGTATATCTAATCCTTTTTAAATTATTTTGTACCCTTCTCCTGACTGATATCTTTCAACAATGAGATCCCTCTGATGCTTTGGAAGCTCTCTGCAGACCATGGCCTTTGCTCTGAGATGCAACTAAGGAAATGTCAGGAAAATCCTACTAGAACAGCTGAACTTTATTTGTGATTAATCACAGTCACTTTAAATGATGGCAGGTGTGTAATGACTTCCATTTAACATGAGTTTGAATGTGATTGGTTCATTCTGAACACAGCCACACCCCCAGTTATAAGAGGGTGTGCACACTTATGCAACCAGGTTATTGTGAATTTTTTATTATAATGTCTTCCCCTTGAAGATTTCAGTTTGTTTTTCAATTGAATTGTTCACTTTCTAGGTCATATTAAAAGTGGAAAAAGACTGACTTGATTTATCTGTCTCATTCTTTTACATCACAACAACCTGGCATTGTAACTGGGGTGTGTAGAATTTTGATATCCACTGTGTATATATATAGTAATAGTTGTTATAGTAGTAGTGGTATTAATAATATTGCTAGTTGTAGGAGAAGTATATATAGTATTATAAGTAATGGTAATAGTATCAGTAGTAAAAGTGGTACAACTAATAATAGCAGTGCTGGTGTGGTAGTAAAAAAATATATATTAGTAGCATTAGTATTAGTGCTGTAGTAGTAATAGCAGTACCAGCAGCAGTAGTGGAAATAGTATTAGAAGTAATAGCATTGGTAGTAGTAGCAGTAATAACAGTATTAGTAGTAACAACAGTATTAGTAGTAACAACAGTATTAGTAGAAGTAATAGTATTATTAGTAGTAGTAACAACAGTATTAGTAATGTATGAGTAATGGCAGCAGTAGTAGCAACAGCAGTAATTGTAGCAGTAATAGTAGCAGTAGCAACAGCAGTAGTAGGGGGAGTGGGGACAATAATACTCTTGACCTTCCTCTTGCCAGTGAACAGGCTTGGTAGTTCTTACTCTCTGACCCAGGTCAAGGGCCCAGGTCAAAGAGGGCCATGTGTCTTTCAGTAGTAAAGAAAAACCAGCCACTCTGATACAGAACAAGTAGCAAGGCTTAGGGAGATGGGAAATGTGTGGTGTGTGTGTGTTGGCCAGGGGGAGTTCTGCGGTACTCAATTTGCAGAGTTCATCATTCCTGAGCCCCCAAAGCCACTTCGTAGCAAGACCTCCTGACTCAGCACTTCTCCCCCGCTACGAGGGGCCAGTGTTGGCCGGCCGGCGCTAAGCAGCTATATCTATTCACATATGGAGATGAGGGTGGGGCACCGAGCTGGAGGGGACAGATAGAACCCACAGCCTCAGGGTACCGATAGAACCCACAGCCTCAGGGTACCGATAGAACCCACAGCCTCAGGGTACAGATAGAACCCACAGCCTCAGGGTACAGATAGAACCCACAGCCTCAGGGTACAGATAGAACCCACAGCCTCAGGGTACAGATAGAACCCACAGCCTCAGGGTACAGATAGAACCCACAGCCTCAGGGTACAGATAGAACCCACAGCCTCAGGGTACAGATAGAACCCACAGCCTCAGGGTACAGATAGAACCCACAGCCTCAGGGTACAGATAGAACCCACAGCCTCAGGGTACGTGTGTCCCCCCCCCACTAGCGCCTGGCTCTTGTTAGACACAGAGTCCTTCCTAGCTTTCCAAGTCCCCATCAGAAGTCCCTGTCTTTCCTGCTGCTAGGTCTCAGATGGCAGCGTCCTGACTGGAGGAATTTCCTCTGTCACCAGGCATAGTGAATCATCACAGCGATACAGGCCCCCCAAAAGACAGGAAGTCCAGGGGACTGAGACACCACCTCGCTAGGGACGTCATGACAACCCGCTACGGTTTACAGGGTCATTCCCGTGTCCCACATTCAGCAGATGGAGGGTCGACAACAAAGTTGGTCAGAGCACACAGCACAGAGAGATCACAAATGGCTCCCTAGTCCCTTCATAATGCACTGTGGAGCCAGATCAGAAGTATTGCACTAGGTAGGGAATAGTGTTTCAGTGGGGAAGCCCGTCAGTGGGAGAGTCCTGTTCTGGGTCTGGTGTCCTTAGAGGAATCCACTACACTGACTCACTGGCTTGCAGGGCTTAACACACAGACAGAGAGACACACAGCACACACACACACACACACACACACACACACACACACACACACACACACACACACACACACAGCAGACACACACACACAGCAGACACACACACACAGCAGACACACACACACAGCAGACACACACACACACACACACACACAGCAGACACACAGACACATACAGACACACAGCCCTGTAGACACTAGAACCCAGGGAGGACGGGCCCTGCCCATCTGCCTGTGACCGGCTCTAGAGGCCCAGCAGTGTCTACTGTATGTAGTGGGACAGTAATGCACTCATACATGTGTCTATTGAATGTAGTGGAAAGTTGATGCACTCATACATGTGTCTACTGTATGTAGTGGGACAGTAATGCACTCATACATGTGTCTACTATATGTAGTGGAAAGTTGATGTACTCATACATGTGTCTATTGAATGTAGTGGGAAGGTAATGTACTCATACGTGTCTACAGTAAGTAGTGGGAAGGTAATTAAATTTTACTTCACCTAATGTGTCACCAAGCTTTTTTCATTTCCAGTGACAAATTCCATTTTATGAACTCACCTCCTGCTAGGTCCTCTTCCAGCAGCTTGACCTGCAGATGGAAGATCTTCTCCTGAAGGTCACACAGGGAACTCTTCATCCTCTCCCGCCGTGTCACCATGTAGCACAAGTTCCTCACCTGCCAGACACAGAGAAACACGCTTTACACAGCCCATTTCACCCCATTATAGCACCCAGGCTGGATCTACAGCAGACTAAAATCTCAGTGAGACCACCTAAATCCCATCTCTCTCTCTCTCTCCAAGAGTAGAGCCATTGGAGCTTTAGTCTAGCCTCTGGGCAGGCCAAATTCTCTTAGCAGAATCCTCCCACCCAACGCCCCATCAAATCACAACTTTCCTATGTTTTTGTGTGTGTGTGTGTGTGTGTGGGGGTGGGGGGGGAGCAGAGTGTCTGTGGTGTTTTACAGAACTTTAGCGACTACCTCCACTTCTGGGAGCTCTCTGGTAGGGCCACAACCAAACCACTGTGGAGTAACTACCAGCAAACCAGGCCGAGTTTAGCTCCAAGCCAGGGAGAGGATACACACACAAAAACACCAGGGTTTCTGTTTGCCGGCTTTAACCAGATAAAATAAACACAAAACCAATAAATAGAACATTAACCACTCAAATTGTCTGGCAAAGCTGCTGTTGTCACAAACACAAATGTCTTAATTCTCCTTAAATGGTTGGTCACATTTTGCCCACGTCTAACCTAGTATACTTAAGTATGTTAGTTATATAGCATTAAATATTGTACTAATGTCATAAAACATTTATAAAGTGCTTTGTTTATTCAAGCGTATCTGAGCTTGTTTTGTTGATCAAAAAGAATAGTCCGGAAACTGCACACTACCAGACGAAGCATAGCTGTTGGTATGGCAAGACGGCATCACCTAGCACCAAAGCACCAGCTTAGCTAAATGAATAGATAACAAAAAGAACCCCTGATATCCCTTCTGTACAGCAGCCATCCTCACAGGGAAGCAGGACCCCGGCTGCCCTAAGCAATTTTCTAACCTCATGTATAATAATTTAATAAAATGTTTTACACCCACTGTGCTCCTGGGAACTTTGAAATTGCTCTGACTAACAACCTTCAACGCATGGCTTGGTTTTTGCTCCGACCAACAACAACCTTCTACGCATGGCTTGGTTTTTGCTCCGACCAACAACAACCTTCAATGCATGGCTTGGTTTTTGCTCCGACCAACAACAACCTTCAATGCATGGCTTGGTTTTTGCTCCGACCAACAACAACCTTCAATGCATGGCTTGGTTTTTGCTCCGAACAACAACAACCTTCAATGCATGGCTTGGTTTTTGCTCTGACCAGCACTGTTAAGTGTGGGACCTGTTAGAGACATATATATAAATCATTGTCCACCCACCTGAGTTTACCACAGGTTGACTCCAATCAAGTTCTACAGACAAGGATGATGAAAGCACACAGGACGCAACTGAGCTCAAATCTGAGTATCTTAGAAAAGGGTCTGGATACTTAGAAACATACATTTGAACAGATCTCTGAAAACACTGTTCAGTGTTTGTCTGCACACATTTTTTTTTTAAATTTAATTAGTTGATTTATCTTTTTTTATTATAAGGTGTAGTGGATTTCTGCAATGTTCAATCAATGTGAAAAAATGAACAACAAATGAGAAAAGTAAATAATGAATCACAATATCAAACTGCAATACTGAGTATACTGCAAAACAAAGATTGAATAATATGGTACTGTAAGGTCCCGGGCCATTCCCACCCTTAGTCTGAACACTTTCCAGAGGCACAGTTAGAGATAACATTTCAAATAATTTGTCACTGTTACACTCCCCACAGGGTTGAAACACAGCTATTCAGGACAGATTTACGCCACAGATTTATGATGACCTGGTTTAAGTTAATGAATGCCAAACCAACCACATACCCACACAGAACAAACAACCAATGCAGGCAGCTACAAAAACATCTCTCCCATCATGGACAGTTTCTGAGCCTTTGAAGTAAAATAAAGGCCTACCTCAAACTTGCTTACCTCACCCCTTGCTTTCTAAAACTTTACAGAATACTGTAGCCCAGTAGCTGACTTTTAAACTCCAAAAGTATCTTTGAAACATACCAATACTGTGTTAGACTATTTCAGAGCCCTGAAATGGCACTGGTTAAAAGATAAAATTACTTCTGCTCTCATTTGACCATGGTCATGTCTCTATTCTTGTTCGTTTAGATTTGACACTATGGATCCTGCTATATTCATTAGGAGGTTAAAATACTTGTCTGATTTACTATTGGACAGGCTCTTAACTGGCTCAAATCATTACTTCCTGAGCGGCATTCATTTATTCAGTTGAATCATTAATATGAACAAGGTTGAATTTGTCACTACACAAGGACATGTGCTGGGACCCCTTTAATTTAACCCTACAGATCTGCCAGTATTGAGCGTTATAGTTGATGAACACTGGATTACAACCAACTTCTGGCTTTTAAAGTCTGTCAAAAGAGAAAGTATTCTATTTGTATGTTTCAAACCTCTCGGTGAACATTAAGGTCTGGTAACGCCAGCACTGAATAACATTTCCTGAACTACTTCGCTCAACCAGATGCATACATTTTTTCCATACATTTCTTTGATCCACTTTAGACAACTGTAAAGCCCTCTTTCACAACTATTTATTTTACCCTTATCTTACCAGGTAATTTTAACTGATAGCACCTTTTCATTTTCAGCAACAACTATGGAACAATTAGTTAAATGCCTTGCTCAAGGATAGAACGACAGATTTTTCTCAATGCCGG
This sequence comes from Esox lucius, assembly GCF_011004845.1. Classification (NCBI taxonomy): domain Eukaryota; kingdom Metazoa; phylum Chordata; class Actinopteri; order Esociformes; family Esocidae; genus Esox; species Esox lucius. The sequence continues at coordinate 26,358,363 of NC_047575.1, read as the reverse complement.
CTCAGGGATTTGATTTGTAGGTTACTTTTGGCTATTGGTAAAATGCTCTAATGACTAGGCTACACTGTGGGCCCTAATAAAAGGCTAACTTGCACAGAAATTAAAATGGGGATACTTGTCAGTTTAATCACAGAGGAGGCCAAACTAATTTCACTACAATTTGTTGCCAAGAATACATGTAAGCATAATCTATATGTGCTTTTTGTCAATGTTATGACCCAGTGGTCACAGGTAAATTAAAATGCTGTTAAATTAAAATGATGCTGGTCAAATGCCAGTTTTCTAACATAAACCCTGAGGCAAACCCAGATAGTCAAAAACCCTCACAACTATATCAACGCGCACGCACACACGCCGCTCCTCGTGTGTCTTGTGTCAAAGCACATATGTCCTGTGTGTTTATCTTTCCTCCAGTGTACTGTGTATGAGTCACCTCTTTCTTAATGTATCTTTTCTAATGTTCCTGAGAGTTGGAGTGACTAAGGCTTAGTCACAGTGATGGAAAAGGCAGCGACAGGGGAGATATGACTGAGGGAGAATGAAGAGACAGAGACCAACACAGAGGAAAGAGAGAGAAACACAGGCAGAGACCAACACAGAGGAAAGAGAGAGAAACACAGGGAAGGAAATAGAGGCAGAGACAGACAGAATGACAGAGAGTGAACAAGAGAAACACAAACGCAGCAAAGCCACGAAGTAGGATGAAGATTACTGTGCTGTCAGCCTGCCCGTTCTTCCGTGTTGTGTCAGATGGATGGTACACCATGGCAGAGCTGGGGAAACTTAAATCCTCAACAAAGACAGATCTGTTCCCTTAGGGTGAGACAATCCAAGCACACCCATAGAACACACACAAATACAAGCACACAAAGACAAACATAGCACACGCGCACACGCAATGTTTAACTCCAGCAGGACAGACATCGCCTGGCAACCCAACCTTAGACGGCACAATTGTTCTCCACACATTCCAGTCGGAGACGTCTTCCATTGCAGTCATTAAGGTGACGAAAATGAGGTGTTGTAGAAGCTGTCAGCGATGGGATCATGTCTAACCAATCAGAGAATCAGCGCCAATTGCACATTTTTAACCGTTACTTTACCCATGAGTCTTAGGGCTACGGCCAAATCAGATTCTGGGACTAATTATACAGAACCCATTGGTTTCATTGGACAATGCACAACGGTCAGACTGTTAATGTGTTATATAGAAATAAATTTCGCCATTGTCGAGCTGTGGCCATAAGGTCTCCAGTGCCTGTCGAGGCAGCAATCCCCGAACCCGGTGGTGGACACCGGAAGTAAGGGATGCTGTCAAGCTGAAGAAGGAGTCCTATCAGGCCTGGTTGGCTTGTGGGACTCCTGAGGCAGCTGACGGGTACCGGCAGGCCAAGCGGACTGCAGCCCGGGTGGTTGTGGAGGCAAAAACTCGGGCCTGGGAGGAGTTCGGTGAGGCCATGGAGAAGGACTGGTCGGCTGGCCTCAAAGAGATTCTGGCAAACCGTCCGGCGCCTCAGGAGAGGGAAACAGTGCCCTACCAACGCTGTTTACAGTAGAGGTGGGCAGCTGTTGACCTCAACTGGGGATGTCGTCGGGCGGTGGAAGGAATACTTCGAGGATCTCCTCAATCCCGCCGTCATGTCTTCCATTGAGGAAGCAGAGGATGAGGGCTCAGAGGTGGACTCGTCCATCACCCGGGCTGAAGTCACAGAGGTAGTCAAGAAACTCATCGGTGGCAAGGCACCGGGGGTGGATGAGATCCGCCCTGAGTACCTCAAGTCTCTAGATGTTGTGGGGCTGTCTTGGTTGACACGCCTGTGCAACATCGCGTGGCGGTCGGGGACTGTGCCTCTGGGATGGCAGACCGGGGTGGTGGTCCCTCTTTTTAAGAAGGGGGACCGGAGGGTGTGTTCCAACTATAGGGGGATCACACTTCTCAGCCTCCCCGGGAAAGTCTATGCCAGGGGACTGGAAAGGAGAATACGGCCGATAGTAGAACCTCGGATTCAGGAGGAACAGTGTGGTTTTCGTCCGAGCCGTGGAACACTGGACCAGCTCTATACCCTCTACGGGGTGCTGGAGGGTTCATGGGACTTTGCCCAACCAATCCACATGTGTTTTGTGGATTTGGAGAAGGCATTCGACTGTGTCCCTCGCGGCATCCTGTGGAGGGTGCTTCGGGAATACGGGGTCCTGGGTCCTTTGCTAAGGGCTGTCAGGTCCCTGTACGACCAAAGCAGGAGCTTGGTCCGCATTGCCGGCAGTAAGTCAGACTTGTTCCCAGTGCACGTTGGACTCCGGCAGGGCTGCCCTTTGTCTCCGGTTCTGTTTGTAATTCTTATGGACAGAATTTCTAGGCGCAGCCAGGGGCCTGAGGGTGTCAGGTTTGGGGACCACACGATATCGGCTCTGCTCTTTGTGGATGATGTTGTCATGTTGGCCCCTTCAAGCCAGGACCTTCAGCATGCACTGGGACGGTTTGCAGCAGAGTGTGAAGCGGTGGGGATGAGAATCAGTACCTCCAAATCCGAGGCCATGGTCCTCAGTCAGAAAAGAGTGGCTTGCCCACTTCAGGTTGGTGGAGAGTGCCTGCCTCAAGTGGAGGAGTTTAGGTATCTAGGGGTCTTGTTCACGAGTGAGGGAAGGATAGAACGGGAGATTGACAGACCGATCAGTGCAGCTTCTGCAGTAATGGGGTCGATGTATCAGTCTGTCGTGGTGAAGAAAGAGCTGAGCCGCATGGCGAAGCTCTTGATTTACCGGTCAATCTACGTTCCTACTCTCACCTATGGTCATGAGCTTTGGGTCATGACCGAAAGGACAATATCCCGGATACAGGCGGCCGAAATGAGCTTTCTCAGCAGGGTGGCTGGGCGATCCCTTAGAGATAGGGTGAAAAGCTCAGTCACCCGGGAGGAGCTCAGAGTAGAGCCGCTGCTCCTCCACATCGAGAGGGGTCAGCTGAGGAGGCTTGGGCATCTGTTTCGGATGCCCCGGAACGCCTTCCTGGGAAGGTGTTCCGGGCCCATCCCACCAGGAGACCCTGGGGAAGACCTAGGACACGCTGGAGGGACTATGTCTCCAGGCTGGCCTGGGAACGCCTCGGTGTCCCCGCGGAAGAGCTAAAGGAAGTGTCTAGGGAGAGGGAAGTCTGGGCATCTCTGCTTAGACTGCTGCCCCCGCGACCCGGCCCCGGATAAGCGGAAGAAAATGATGATGAGTTTTGGAGGTACTCAGGTGACCTCCACACGGAGAAGACACAAATGTGGATGGGCATGGTGCTGTGTTTGGCTGAAGCATGGAGTCTGAATCTGAAACAACCAAACACTGTGTCCCAATGTATTCTACTGGGGAATCAGATGGGGTGTTTCCTCCTTAGAATACATGGCTGCTTTGTGGACTGGGAGACCCACAGGGCTAATGTTTCATATTGCTCCTGCTAGTTCACTGAGATGTCTGGTGGACAACTATCTACTATCTTTGAGTAGGATATAAATAGATTTACGTGGGCCACAATGTTCCCAGTATCTGTGCTTGATTGTGAATTTAGAGGTCAGACTGTTTTCAACAACAAGTTACTCTCTGCCCCTGAGCACAGATAGAGGAATCGGGATAAGAGGCTCCAGGGCCCACACAACAGGTATGCTACATATCAAAGACATTACCTATAAACCCTTCCCATTCACCCTCTTTACCACTCCCATAAAAACGTACAGACTATCCTCGCTCTCCAGTAAAGACTGACAGACTATCCTCACTCCCTTCCTCACTCTCTCCAATAAAAACGTACAGACTATCCTCACTCTCCAGTAAAGACTGACAGACTATCCTCACTCCCTTCCTCACTCTCTCCAATAAAAACTTACAGACTATCCTCACTCCCTTCCTCACTCCCTCCAATAAAGACTTCCTGACTATCCTCACTCCCTTCCTCACTTTCTCCAATACAGACCATCCTCAATCTCCTATACAGACCATCTATCAATGCTTAAAAAAGAACATTGTGCTAAAATAAAATATATAATCAAATATAATGAATAAAACACTTGTACTTAATCCCTGAATAGATTTTGTTTCATTAGAGGGTTCACAGTGATAATCAGCAGATTCATCGATTATCCAAGTCGTTAGTTGCAGACAGTGCACTGCTGTTCCTTCAACCTCCATCTCCCCACTGATCTCACTCCATATTAGAATCCCATATCTCCCAACTTTCCCTCCCTCCATCCCCTCACACCACCTCATCCTCCCCGCCTCTTTAATACGACACATACAATCACCCAGAGATCATAAGAAAGAGATCGAGTGAGCAGCAGAATGAGAGAGTGAGAGAGAGAGTAAGCTAAAGAGAGAGAACACACACATAAGTGGTGTGATATGTCGGCTAAACGCAGCCACCTTCTCTCCTCTCCTGCCAGACACCTGTTGATATAGTTAGGACCTGATGACAGCAGATGCTTAGTTGACCATCCAGGTCCTGGTGACCGCGGTGCGACCGGTTCAGCGTGCCCACCGGCACAGCCCCGACATCACCCCGTTGACAACCAGGGAGGGAACGCGGACTTGCCCCAGGCAGAAGGGTATTGGGAGCATCAGAGCTGATCCAACACTGATCCCAGAGCACCAGGCCAGAGGGGGAAGCTGTCCAAAACAGATCCCCAGAAACGTCCGCTTTCCAAATGGCCAGACAAGTAAAATGCCCCATTCAGTAGTCAACCATCCAGTATAGGGGGGAAAAACTGGGCACTACGTAGGGAAGAATGTGAAGGCCACCTGCCTGGCTAGTTGGTAGAGAATGGCACTTGGAACAGCAGAATGTGTGAAACGGCTGCACCGATGACTTAGTCATTGGGGTGTACAATTTCAGATAAATGGCATTTATTACTATTACTACAACAACAGACTAAATGTAGAGCTACTCTGAAGCATTACATTGAAGCTGACATTCTTAAGGCACCCATGGGGGGGATAAACAGCTTTTAGCCAATCAGCATTCAGAATCTGAACCACCCCGTTCATAATGCAAAACTAAAGAGAAGAGCACGGACGGGAAAGTAGTAGTAAAAATCAGTATTTTTCCAGTATCATCTGATATTGATAAATATAATTTAATGCATAATCAGTATGTAAAATTAAGGTCGTTTTCTGTGAAACAACGGTTTGCTAAAGCCAGACTGATCAGTACATGCAAAATAATACCATTACTTTATCGATTATGGATTGTATCCCTCATATTAAAAGCACTGAACTGCTAATGACTTCACAATGCTGGAGAACCTGAGCTATTTTTACTTTTCACCCTTTAACGTTAGTTAATGTTTTGCAGGTGATTTCTCTGGTAAGCGGCATGACAATGTAGGGCTAGAATATAGCCAGTATCAACTTTCACTCACAAAATGTCAATCTGTTATTGCTGTGACGCTTACTACAGTAACTTAAAACTCCTGGAAAGTCTAGCACCACAGCGGAGACTTCTGATAACACTCCTGGTGCATTTTGGGGCAGCATTTTTTAAATGTAATGCTAAATTAAAACAAGCCGAGCAAGCAGTTTGTCAGACAATGTACAGCTGGCTAGCTAGGTATTTTCACTGAGGAGCAGCTGGTTCTTTCAGTAACACCATTAGCTTCAGCTAGCTAGCTAGCTAGAGAGGGCCTGATGTCACCTGACTTCCTCTGCACCAATAGTTCACATATTTTGCACAACATCAGTCTTTGCCTGATTTAAAAAAGCCACACCAAATCACACATTTATAAAAAATAATCTCAAAAGTTGGACGTTAATATCGCTTTCCTAACATGATCATTTATATTGTTCCATCGCCCTGCCAGTCAGCAGTGTCCACTGGACACTTGGATGCCATCCTGGTGAAGGAGATGGAGGAAACATCTCCCCACAGACATGGGACAACTATAGCTAGGATAGATATTATATTCCCCTCAGGGAAATGTGTCAAAATGGCAAGAGCAGGTGGGAGTCAATGTGTACAGTTGATGAGTGCATGGGTGTAGATAACTACGTCAGCCATGGAGCTCCAACAACAGGACACTATATGAATTTCATAGGAACTATAGAGCAAACTAGTCATGGAAAATACTAGCCAAGAACATGCTGTAATACCATCCACTATGCAGCTCTGCCTGATTGCTAAAGCAGACACAGGAAGAAGTGCAGCATCATAACTTGGGTCTTGGGGATGTAAAGACATACAGCTCACTCCCAGTCAACCTGCTGCTAGTTCTCTGAACATAACAGCAGACAGACGCAGTGGGGGTGGTGGGAGGGACAGAGTGGGAGATGCTGTGACTTGTCAACACACAAATCCAGCCTGCCAAAAGCCGAAGCTCCACATATCAAAAGACACACTGGGGATGGTGGGGGGGGGGGGCTGAAAATTGGGTCAGAGCAGACAGACAGCCCAGACTGTTGCAGCTGGATACGGTAGAGTGAGTGAGGGGGCTCGTGAGACGAGCTTGGTAGAATCATCTGCTTCTCAGAAGAACGCCAAGGCAGGAGAATATTAGCTCCTGTCAATCACTACGTGACACTAGACCCAAGCACAGCTCAACAGGCGTCTATGGAAACGTCCTTGTCCAGTGACTGTTATCAGAATGTTTGGACTGCCGTGACGCACATGGCTGGTATCTGTCTGGAGATCTTCCAAAAGATAATGTAACACTTCTGCTCTTTTCAGTTGGCCCATTCACACAGACAGCCAGTGTCCAAAACAGCAGCTGATTATTAAAATAGTGCACTTCTATTGCCCAGGGCCCAATGTAAGGAAGTGCACTATATAGGGAATAGGTTACCATGTGGAACGCACAGCCTGCTTTTCGAAGCCCTCACCAAGGTTGTATTTGGACGTAATTAAAGTGAAAGCAGCAGTAAAGCATACTATGTGTAATGGCTAACCTGTCTAGATCAAGCGCCGGTTATGAAACAAGCGATTCTGTCAAGGCCTTCAGTCTCTGAGGATTGCAAACGTTACACGTCAAAATGCATTGAGTGCTCAAACGAAAACCGTGAAGCAAGATTACAAGTTGTCAAAGGTGTCCCTTACCGCCTTTAAGGCCAGTGTGAGCACGTGTGCTGGTGTGTGCGTCATTACAGTATTGAGAACCAGAGTCTGTGACTAGAGGAGTAAATGCCAACCACATGGGGAGCACAAGGAACTGCTCTACACCATATATTCACCTTAGCAGCTAGACAGCACGGGGAGGGGTCTGTAGTGGACAGATAGATCAAATTTAAGTATTTTCATCTGCCCCTAAGGCCGCTGTGATGCACTATGAAAACGCAATTCCACTGATTGATTGGCTGACCAAGGCGATTCGCCTGGTAGCATCTTCTAGTGTAGGCACAATGTAGCATTTCCATTAGCCTGTTGGCATCCTCCAATGTGGGAGGACAGCCCATTGACCTGTTAGTGCTGGGCGATAAATATGATAATGTATGTCATCATAAACTGCCAGACTTGACGCAATAATGATAAACAGAATGACTTGGTTTTGATGTATTTATTACCAATTACTACCATTATATTATTGTAGTTATTCACAATCACCCGTAATAACAAATACATAAAAATTTAACACACTCATTTCCCTAGTATAGGCAACATTAATGAACAATATAAATAAAGAATAAATTAAACGGCATGCGTTTCATTAATATTGTTCTGGAATTACAAACATTAATGAAATACCGGTTTAGCCTCCTCCACCGTTAGCAAACTAGCTTCTTCTAGTTTTAGCGTATTAGCCTCATACACTATTACCATGATCCAATCCTCCACTGTCAGCATAATGGCATCCTTTAATGTTAGCATGCTAGCATCCTCCACTGTTAGCACCCTTCACTAATGGAGCATTACAGGGAAGTTCAGCACCACACTCCCATCGCCAGGAAGGATACGAGTTACTCAGGCTGAAATCAGCAATACTCCTGCAGGAGAGGCATCACACAGCTGAGTGATAAAATTTAATTGAGCGATTTTATTGCCTCACTAGTCAGGGGGTAAGTGAGTCTTGAGAAAGATATTTAGAAATCCACACAGGGTGCTGAGCTGTTTAACAGAGACGAATCCTGAGTAATTTGAGGGGATGGCTGGGATCCTGAGGATCAGTCAGATTGGACAGCTCCACTATGATACCCTTTTCAGACATATTGACTGCGGTACCTCGGATGCAGGCATAGATGTTTATCTTTAAGGGTACAGAACATCTTTTCAGATGACGACAAAACCTCTGGAGATGGTTTCCAACAAATGCTGTGACTGAAGTGGGACAAACATCCATCACTAGGAGACCAGAACTGTCAATCTTAGGCGGTGCCGACCCGACAGCTGCCTTGGGCGGAGACCTGTCTCAACTTAAAAAGTACATTACAGTTTATTCATACAACGACTTAAATGCATTTTGCAACCATATTAACCAACTGGAATAAACACATCACACAGCATATCTATTCACCCATTTAATGTTATCAGGGAAACCATGCTAACCATTTGATGCCGGAGCAGAATTTAGTTGTCTGATAGAGCTTCTGATTAGAGTTTAAGCCTTTTTGCCCACCTGGACGATTTAGTCCCTACCTAAGGTATTAATTTCCCCACAAACTCGACCAACAACCTCAAACAATCACAAAAATATTTTCACATCAGGTATTCTAAAGAGCTAGTGAGCCTGGTCAAAAGACCAATAGGCACATTTGTTTTGCATGGACCAATTCCCTTGGTGGGATATATCTTCTTGGACCTATTAAGTGGTTTCCAAAACCTCACCCAACATCAATAGAAATTCACTCATCAACAGATTTTCTTTTGCTTGTTAAAACGTTGCTAGTGAGAACTAATTTAATATCCTGCACAAAACAATTCACAGGATAATGTAACAATATGCAACACTGAATAGAACGGCCACAACCCACTTGATTAACTACAGTTGATGACAAACTGGAGTTGAATCATTTGGACATGCAAGTAGCTAATGCTAGATGGGTCCATTAGTTCAATCAAAATGACAATGCTACATAGTACGAAGCATTACAAACACCATTTTAAAAAAAAAAGCACATTTACAATGTGGTGACAGTCTTCTTGCCCCCCATGACCCTGTCGCCAGTTCACCGCTATTCCTTCCTTGGACCACTTTTGATTGGTACTGACCACTGCACACCGGGAACACACTACAAGGGCTGCAGTTTTGGAAATTCTCTGATCCAGTTGTATAGCCATCACAATTTGGCCCTTTTCAAAGTCGCTCAGATACTTACGCTTGCCCATTTTTCCTGCTTCTAACACATCAACTTTGAGGACAGAATGTTCACTTGCTGCTTAATATATCCCACCCACTTACAGGTGCCATGTTAACGAGATTATCAGTGTTATTCACTTCACCTGTCAGTGGTCATAATGTTATGGCTGATCGGTGTATGCTGACATCACATACCATCACATTTATTCAGCAATCATGATTTAGCAAAAAACAAAATTGTCAAAAAAGAAACCCACAGTAGACAAAAGAAAACTCCACACCTGTCAAACTTGACAAAGTTGTGAACATTTCACAAACAACTGTCTATTACATGCATAGTATATCAAGATAGCCAGATCGGACAAGTGGTTCCAGGACTTGTGTTTTCACCCCAAAAACATCCAGTATAGCAGACCTTAGGTTTCACTGAGGCAAAACCGTTCCTTCTAGTGGGAGATACTATTTACCATTTTCAGGGTCTAGTTCAAACAGGAAGGCAGGGATAACCTGTAGAGATAAAATTACACAACGCCACCATGCAGAGTTGCACCATGTTTAATCGGGTTTGTTCGTGCAGCATCTTCCATCATCCCACTAAGTTGGAGCTCTAAGTTTGACCACTTGCAGCTCTTCAAAAATGGGGGAAAAATAATCCTAACAATTATAACTGCATACAAGCTCTCTCAGGGTTTGACCTCTAACGAAAATAGCTTTAATGACAGAGTTGTGCTGATCTCCGGGAAGGTGCAAGGGAGCATAACTGTTGTCTAAACTGGAAACCTGCCAGGTACATTCCCTACTGACTACATTGTGATTACCTACGTCTTTGTGTTGGGAAAGCTAAATGTCCATTAACTGGCTCTCCAATAAACATCCAGGAGTTGACTATCAAACTGAAGGGGAAACATTGCAATCCTTCAAGAACAGTGGAAGTTCAACAATGCGCCATTTTTTGTGGAACCAGTGCCTTCATCTGGGTTTTTATGGTTAAACACTACTAGTCTGATAAAGATTCTCAAGCCGTTACAACTGCACAACGCAGAATATGCTTCTTAAGGTGACATTTTCTATTGTCTGGCTGCCCAGGCTCCTGGCCCCCCCCGGCCTAACGCTATGCCTTGCCCACCAACATCTGTTTCTTCTCTGCAAAGAGTCTGGATATGTGTAGCTCAAAGACGATCAAGGAGGAAGCGTGCAGATACTGTACTGTATGGGACTATGAGAGCCAAGTCTGAATGGGAGCGCAGTGTCTGGTGCAGCTCCTGGCCATGATATTAGGCAGAGTCCACCTCTAAACAATGGAAGTCTCAAACTGAAGTATGTGGTGAACACGGAGCAGCAGAAATATTCAGACCACGTCATCAGGCAAACATTCTACAGCTGATGCCAAACAGAGTGAAGATAAGATTGGAAACTGTTGCACTTGTCAAACAAACCAAGCCAGACTGCTTACTAGGATTGCACGATATTAGAAATAAGTGACACTGCGATATTTTGTTTTTCTGCGATATATATTGCGATATGAAGAAATACAGGATGTCTTCAGAAAGAGTTTTGGCTGTCAACCTGACAGTCTGTATACTTCATTCTTCCACCGCCCCATCCTCTACAATTAAAATGTATGAACCTCACGAAAATGGTTATATTTCAGAAACAGGTTGCTAGGTAATATGTAACAGTAATAGTATAGCAATAGCAACAGTAGTAAAATAAAATGCGCAGTTGGGAATAACTTACCAACTGCAAAATGCAGTCTGTGGCCAAAGCACTGCAATCTGGTCCACTTGTTCAGGTGCAGCCTTCACCATGTTCACGGCATTGTATGTTGTAATACAGACTAGATGACTCTCATATAGGCCCCAATCAGCTAAAGCTTCTCTCATCCCTGTTGATGTTCTCACTTGTATGATACTCTGGGGGAAATGCAGTTTGCAAACAGCGACTTTTCAGGTGGAAGTCCTCATTAATAAAGTGTACGGTCAGACTTATGTAGGGCTCCGTTGTCCGGCTGGACCACAAGTCCGTTGTTGCTGTATAATATTCCACTTGTGACAGCTCTTTTTCAACTTGTGCCTTGCATTTCTCATACAGCTCTGGGGTGGCAACTTGAGAAGAATAATTGCGTGACGGCATTACATACCGCTTGTCAAGCGACCGGATCATGTTTTTAAAATCCTCTTTGGTAACTGTGTTAATTGGTATCATGTCTTTGGCGATGTGAAATGTTATTGAATCTGTGTTTTTCTCTGCTGTTTGGAACCTTTTTCGTATGGTGTAATACTGGCAAATGCATCCGAAATAGATTTTTGCTTTGGTCGGCATTGAGATGCTTTGCACTCATCATACGAAGTTTTGTGATGCCGCATTAATAGATCAAACAAATTGGTCGTGTTGCCTCGTGTTGTGGCAATAATTGCAAGGCACTCTCGACAAAGTACCTGTTTTTGGTCAACATCATCCTGTCTGTAGTCGAAATATTTCCATGTAATTGATGGTGCATTTCTTTTTGCAACAAATTCAACATTTTAGTATTTTTTGCCTGCCTGTTCATCATTTCGTCATTCGCAAGCAGAGCCTGCATGTCAACTAAGTTCAGCAACGAACCGTGTTTAAAATAATAATAAACTGCTTATCCAATAACCCATAAATCAGAGTAAATTCCTGGTTTTCCTTTTGAAAAAATATATATATCGTAGACTGATAAATATTTACTAAATCGTTCTGCGATGTGACTATTGCGGATGCGTACATCGCAGTGTCGATGCTGAAACGATATATTGTGCAGCCCTCCTGCCTACCCAAAAGCTCATCTCAGGATCACACTTGTAAAACCAAAACTATCTCTCTGCCCCATTTCCACAAACAGGTACCAAAAGATTTCAACCTAACGTTTTCTTCAATCAGGCCCTCTTCTTCATAAAGCACATACAAACAGACAGAGATTCAATGATTAGGTCTCAGAAGACACTCAAAGACAAGGAAACATTCAGCTGTTGGAGGCTGTGTGGGAGTACCAAACGCCATTCTATTCCCCATTTAGTGCACACATTACATGATGGGCCCAGGTCAACAAGAACATACAAATACTAGGGAACAGAATGCCATTTGGGACACATCCTCAGCTTGTTTACAGTTCAGACAAAAGCTAACAGGCTCTTATCTCTCCAAGGCCACTAATGTGTGGGTTTGCTGTGTGCCCCGGCATGGATCAATGCTTCGTCAGTAGAGGCTTTGTGATGGGCCCAGTGATATCCAACCTGACTGAAACACACTGGAGGGAGGTTAACAACTAGGACGCTGGGATGGAGCGCGTAGTGGTGCATCAACTTCCAGAAGGCATGGATGTGGACATGGTGACGTCGCAGAAACGCAGCAGATCCTACTGTTTCCCTGAATTACCAAGGAGGCTACTTGTCAAATGTCGGCAGGGTAAAAACTATATTTTCCCTCGTACCCAGAGAATACCGCATGCAACATATTATTTTCAAGCCCTGAACTGCTCAAGATATTGAGTGCGAGGGGAGCGCAAGAGGACTGCACTATTTCACATTCAGGATTAAGCAGCACGTAAATTGACCTGGCTCTTAAAAAATCTGATTCAAGTGCCTTTACTTTTCCCCAGAGCAATGATTCAATTCAACTTAAGCGCGGGGAGGGGTGGCGTACCATTTGCGTGGAGTGCAGCGCGGTCACATTTCACAGTTCAGCTCGTTTAGTGGCGTGCAGCATTGTCTCAGAACCCCCCACTGTAAAATATTAAAGCAGCGGGTCAACTCCGGGGCGCTTATATTGCTCTCATTATTTATTAACACGCCCCCACCAAGTGTAAGTGAGTTAGTGTGTGGGCGGGCCTGACGACAGAACGACACCACACGTAACCCAGGGAAGTGGGGACTGTCCCGTCGCACTCAGACAACATGGGTCAGCCCCACACAGGGTGAGGAGGCTTCAGAGGGACAAGCTGCTTCACTATTCTGACACACAGCCGAGCATATGAAGAGGGGGCATAGAGACTGTTTGGGCGTAGTGACGTGTGTGTGTGTCTGTTTGATGAAGTCCCCGTCCGGCCTCACTGTCTTATCGAAGCCATTCTGAATTCAAGGTTTCCGCAACTTGAGTTCCGCAACTGGCAGGCTGGTTTTAGAGGGGTCTGTGTGTGATGACAGCTAGGGTGGGTCCTCCCCGTCCTGTGTTGGCTTTCTGAAGGCCCGGGAAGGAATGGAGACAGAGTGTGGCAGCATCCCAAACGGACCCTACAGGGAGTATGGCGGATGCCGGGGCGTAGAATAGAGATAAAGATGGACCGGCGCCTGGACTGTGGCAGAAAGGGATATGAGGGAAGATATACAGGCCCGACACTGAAACCACAGCACTGTCCTGTTCAGACCGGAGTTGGGTACTCTCCCGGGCGAGAGTCGAAGAGGCTTCCACCAGACAGGGAGACACGCTTAGAGACCCCCCCCCCCCCCCCCCACGCAGCAGCAGCACACACAGACCCCTCTAAAACCGGCATGCAGGGCGAGCCCTCTGGCCTCCTGGCAAACCCCCTTCCTGTCATACAACACCTGGAACATAGCGGTGGTGCTGGTGTGGCAATGTGTGGGAACAAATAGCCGGGTCAAGTTAAAGGACATTCAATAGGTTTCCTCTCTCTCTTCATTACCATAAGCCCTCCAACCCGCCCCCTCTGGTCTTTCCAACCCCTATCCCTCCCCGTGTCCCTTTTTCTGCCCAGCCGGAGCAGTACAAACTTCCTGTTCTCTGTGGAAGGCTGCAGAGAGGTGGGGCAGGCTGGCTTTCTGAGACACGGAGCCAAGAACAACTGAACCACGCTCCTCACCACGGACACGGTGTACTTTAGCAGACAGACCAAGCCCCTGGATGGCCCATATGGCCTGCCGGGACCCCCACAACCCCTCTCCCCTACTGTTTCATAAGTCTTCTTTCTGATTGGATCCTCTCTGGCTGGGGCTTCTGAGCTGCTGGTTTGGGTGAACAGCCCAGCAGACCACGGGGCTCAGCGTCACCCGGCAGACAAGGAGGGAATGTGTGTAAGGACGTGTTCAGGACTGGCTGCTAGCTAATTATTTTCATTATCATCTCAACTTGTAGGAGGGAAGGAGGAGAAACACGGGTTCACCTTTCCTCTCTTAGGTTTATTTAATGACTTTTCAATGTTTTATGTAGTACTGCTGCCCCATTTTAATGTGTGCACGTGTCTCTGTGTATGAGCATTACTGACTGATGTGAGTCTGTGTTACTGGCAGGCAGAGTTACGGGCATCAAACTGAGAAAACAGAAAAACATTGACTTTGGTATATTAGTACATGATCGGTTAATAGACTTTAAAAAATATGTCATTGGTTGTCATAACCACTGGTTAATGTAATAAGTCATAGCATGTATCACATATGAGAGAATCTTTTATAATGTTTACTGTGTTAATTATATTTACAGGGTTTATTACACAGTTATTACGGTTACAGATCCTCTTCCCTACGTATATTTACCACTGTTACAAACCCTAATTTTTCAGTACGTATATTTCCCACAGTTACAGACCCTCATCCCTATGTATATTCCTCACAGTTACAGACCATCATCCTACGTACATTCCCCACAGTTACAGACCCTCATCCCTATGTACATTCCCCAAAGTTACAGACCCTCATCCCTATGTACATTCCCCAGTTACAGACCCTCATCCCTATGTACATTCCCCACAGTTACAGACCCTCATCCCTATGTACATTACCCACAGTTACAAACCCGCATCCCCATGTACATTCCCCAGTTACAGATCCTCATCCCTATATACATTCCCCACAGTTAGAGACCCTCATCCCTATGTACATTCCCCACAGTTAGAGACCCTCATCCCTATGTACATTCCCCACAGTTAGAGACCCTCATCCCTATGTACAAGGTCGCTGGGAAAAGGGGGGGAAGAAGACAACATGTGGTGGCCCCTCCCTCCCCCTCGGCAGACGCTCTGTGTGGATGCACACCCTCCCCATCAACAGCACACACCCCCTCGCCCCCACCCCACCAGTCTCTCTCTCCCTCCCCTCGTCACATCTCTCCATCCCTTTCCGTGTCCCCCTCTCTGCGGTTGGGTAATCCTACTAAGCCCCCTCTCCCATTCAGGCCCAGTGTACATATGGAGACTGGCCCGGCAGCACAGCCCAGCTGCGGACCCAAAGCCAGCGTGGCTAATCAACTGGAACCCAAACCAGGCACCAGACTGCCTGGACACTCACTCAGCCACAGAACACCTTCCTCCCTGTACCGCGCCCCGCCACCCCCTCACCTCTCCCCACTCACAGACGCAGCCCGGCGCTGGCTTATCACGCTCTGACGCAGAAACAACAGCGACGATCCACTGCCCATGCCGCCCAATCACCATGCCACACATCGCACCAAAATAGGAGGCTCTGATTGGTGGAGGGACGGGTTGATGGAGCGTCAGGGATGAGGCGGAGGTTTTGGGGTAGTGACGGAAGGAGTGAGCACAAGGGGGCTGGGCGGGTAGCGGAGAGCAGCGGCAAAAGCTCAACCGTGCATTAGTGACAGCGTGGTGCAATTCGTTCCATTCACAGCACTTCAAAGGAGAGGCGGAGATAATCCGCACCAACATTAGCCCAGAATCTTCCATTGGCAGGAGCTCCCCTGAACAGCAAACTAGGATGAGTCGTGGAGCAAGGAGAGGTGGAGGGCTGAGGTTGGGAGATGGAGGGATTTCTCAATTTGCCAGTAAATCAGAGATGATTGGAATGCACTCGTTTCCATGGAAAAGTAGAGCATCAACCGAGGGCAGGCAGACTGCAGAGAGATAGACTCTTACCATTCTATCAAGCAGAGAGAGATAGACTCTTACCACTCTACCAGGCAGAGAGAGATAGACTCTTACCATTCTATCAAGCAGAGAGAGAGCGTCTGAAAAGATCCTGTGACTTATGAACGCAGAGACAGAAAATATTCCCTCTATGACAGAACCAGACATTTCTAGTAAGACCTGTCGTAATTGTCAGGATCACCTTGATGTTGAATGTGATGGACAGAGCAGGGCTCGACAGTTTCCATAACCCATTCTACTCACATGTGGACCTAAAAATTGTTTGCTGCGCCACCTGGAATCTTTATATAGGGAACGAGGGAAATAAAAGATTCTAGCATTAAGTGAAAATCTTTTTGATTGTGCGACAATATATATATTTTTTTTACTAAATTTTTTACACCTGCTTCTTGCAATGAATGTCAGTGTGGAGCCCTGGGGAAGAGGTGTTGCAAACCACACAGAACACACACACACATTTAATCATAATGCCAGTAAGGTGCCAATAACAAGAACAAATGGTCATTACACTGTTGACTCTCCAGGACACTGTTGACTCTGCCCGGCGCTAAGATCAACTGAACCTTCCCTAGGAAACAACTACCAAACAAAGATGTTGATGTCCAAAAAATTAAAACGGACCAAAAACTTAACTACAAGGTGGTGGGAAATGGAATCTACTACTTCATAAAAGCAAATCTTTTATTATTACAATTTCTTAATATATTTTCAATTTAAATTTGTTCTAAAGCAGGTTACTTCAAAACGGGTAAGTAGATCTTAAGAATATCTTAAGGTGACTACTTCAAATTAGGATAACTTAAAAATGTTATTCTATAACCGGGGAAAGCTAAAATAATAAAGTTACAGGAAGAGCCATTCCAATGACATCATTAGAGTTATATGTTTGGGCTGGGAATCCCATCACAGAGGGCAGCCTACGTATTGCAACTATCAAGATTCTAAACGTATCAATACTGTGATTTTATTGGGATTTCTCAAGATGTCTACTACAGAATGACTGGAGACAGCCATGCTAAAAAAAGTTTTGATTATTCATGGAATTACAAGTCCTGAAAACTAATTATTTCAAAAGGATGTATGTCAATTATTTTTTTATTTTTTTACATTTCACTAATGACTGGGCCAACGCTGAATAGAGAGAAATCACATCACGCCAAATATTTCTCATTTCTCAACATGAAGTGCTTGAAAAGAATAACAGAAGTATTTACTTAATATTGTTTACTGTTCTCCACTGGATTAAGATCTGGCTGTATATTTGTTTAGTACGTTCAGCAAACATCAAGTGGCGTTTTGAGATAAATGCATAGCTTTATGAGCCGGACAGTTTACGTGTGGTTAAGAGGAATGACTCCAAAGTCTGGCAAGGTGTATGTGCATAAACGTCCCTGACTTAGATTTAAACTGTCAACGTGCACACTTCTCTCACTTGCAGAGAACGAGGTGAAGCTAGCGCTCATAGAACACAGCAAGTCAATGGCCTTCGAATCGGCCTGAATCTAGGCGTCTTCGTGTAGTTCAGATTCGGTAAACGCAAAACTGACCTCGATTTGGCTTAACCATAGAGGTAATATAGTTGGTTCAGAGTTAGTCGAGTCCCGCCTCGTTTTCAACATACACAGACAGGCAGTGTGCGCAGGGTATACAGACATCGGTCATGCGCCGTTAAGTGAATACTTAGGAAGATTTGCAACAGACCGAAACAAAAAACAGAATGCAGGCTTATTTAGTAAAAGACATGATTGTTTTGGGTCATTCAACTTATATGCCACTTCTTGCTCAGAAGAGATTAAATTGTAAAACACTATCCACAGTAATTATATAGACCCAAGCCTTGGGCCAGCTGGAATGAAGCCACCGTCAGGTGAAAGCTCGTACTGCATGTACTAAACGGACTACATACTGTTTATCCTAACCAGCGGAAACTCAGACGTCACAAAAAAGAATACATTCACCCAGACGTTGTTGGTCTCCAATGACTGCTGTAGCCATGTACGTTGCTAACGAATGAGTCTTTCCTTTTGTTCGTTCTTATGGGAGTTGCCTTTAGAGTGCATGAAGTCTCAGTAACAATTAACTTTTCTCTGACAGAAGACGGCCACAACCCACCTACGTCAAATTCCCTCTACGGGTAAGAATGACAGGGAATAAAACGACCCCACATAATTCAGCTGACCCTATTAACCTGAGGGACTTACAGCACATACATCATTCAGCTTAAACATGTAGGGCCTATAGCAAAACTGAAACATCGACAGAGGAGAGGGGACGAGCGAGCTGTTGGACGGTGAGGTCGATTTGGTCACCTTGCTGTAACGAGGGTCAGAGGTGAAAAGGGAGGCAGAACACTGAACACCGCCACCCTTACGATAAGAACCACAGGAGCGTTAGTGATCCGAGACGGGACACTCGTTCAACTGCCCATTCAAAAGTCCCAAATCCTACGCTGACGGGTAAGAAAACCACTGCTGGACTACAACGTAATAACCACAGCATAGGGCTTTTAGCTGCCTATCAAATCCGTGGTGAAACAGCTGTTAGGTCTCTAGGCATACAAAGACATGAGTCTGGACACAGACACAGCCCTGTGAATTGGGCCAGTTACACTAAGCACTAAACCTTTCAGATACATCTCTATGGGAGGCGAATCACAAAGCCAAACAGCTCCTGAAAATATATTTAATCTTAATATTTAAGCAGCTCATTATCCAGACTCCTTGGGTTAAGAATGTACGAATCAATGAATCTGCCTTATGGACCACTTAACATGGCAGCATCAGCCTGCCTGTTTCATACAGACCGCAAACACCGAAACCCCAGCCCCACAAGCCTCTCACAGCTCCCACTGTCTGGCCGGCTGCCTCATTAAACCAGTGAGCGGGGCATATTAAAACGGGCTCCCTGGCATGCGTAGGTCTAACCCGCTCCGCTCTCAGTCACGTCTGTAGAAGGAGTCCAGGTAGTCAGGGGACAGCAGGAAGGTAGGGGGTCGGCCGTGCTGTCACACCAGGTCACTAAGGGGCAGAAGCCACACATCACAAATGGAACCATTCCACCTTAACAGCCAGCATCCATGGGCCAGGGCCCCCACTGTCTCCTTCCGTCAGGCTCTGGTAGCCCCTAGTAAACTGGGTGTTGGAAGACCGATCAGGCGTCTCTTTTACGCCTGCAACACCAGGTTAACAGCCAGTTAACCTCCATCCCCTCTGTCCACCCACATCATCTCTCCTGCACCCCAAACTGGCGCTCACCACGATCTGGCGACCCAGTTTTGCCGGCTGCAGCGCACACAGTGCTGTGATGTTGAGCAGCGGTAATCGGACAAGGCCCCGCCCACGCACGCAGTGGGGCTCGACAGGAGGGAGATGGGATCCTCAGCGGCAGCGTGACCATCACAGGCATCAGCCAATCTAAGCGGCCGCGGCTAAGAGGAGGGTCCAAATGAAAGAGGAGCTGTGGACATATTGATCCGACCCTGTTCCAGCCTTCGCCACGGAGATGGGCGTGCGGGGCCCAGGGGACCACTGAGTCCGACTGCTCCGCTCAGCCTCTCTCTGCATCCTGGTAATTAATCGTCCATTTGGACGATAGCTAGCAGCCTGCCTCTCTGGACTAAACTCCATCTGACATGGTGCGCCGGGGCCTGTTGTAGCCTCTGATTGTTTTCTATGGGGCGTCCCCAGGGAACAGCATAAGACAGGCTAAGCCAGGTCTCAGTCAAACTACATTATGGCTAGTGGAGTCAGGAGGGTGTACATCTACGGAGGGTGTAGGTCTACGGTGGGTGTAGGTCTACAGTGGGTGTAGGTCTAAGGAGGGTGTAGGTCTACGGAGGGTGTAGGTCTACGGAGGGTGTAGGTCTACGGAGGGTGTAGGTCTACGGAGGGTGTAAGTCTACGGTGTACACATACATGGAGAAGTAATGGTGCTGAAACATCATGCAGCTATCAAGGTCTTTCACTTACAAATGGAGTTACACCGACAGACAGAGATCTCAGTCCCGACATCCTTAGCCCAGACACACACACACGCCCCCCACACCCCAGCGGCCCCAGCCTGTCACTCACCCTCTCCAGGTCCTGCCGTAGGTGTGTGAACAGTTTGAGGCGTCGGTAGAGCACGTCCTGCTCCTGCTGTGCCAGGTTATCCACCTCGTCTCTTTTCAGCGTCACCAGTGGACGGTTGAAGTTGGACTTCCTCCTCAGCTTCCAGAACTGGTACAGGAAGTCCACATGGGCGTCCGGCAGGCCCAGGCTCCTCGCCACGTCTTTGGGGTCCACCAGGCGGTAGAACTCGTCCTCCAGCTCCTGGAGTTTCTGTTTGCGCTGGCTGGCCTTCTCCCGCTCTATCTGGTCCCTGTCCGGGCGCTCGACGGGTGGCGCCGGTCGCTCCACTGGTGGCAGCTCGCTGGTGGCTTGGTGGAGGTCCGGACCGGCGGCGGCTCGGTGCTCATTGCCGAGTCCGGCCCGGTCCGGCTTGGTGCTGGCATCAGTGCTGCCCGGGGCGGTGGTGCTGCTGTGCTCCAGACAGTAGGACTTGAAGCGCACCTCATCGTTCTCAGCCAGGATGGTGCGCATCTCCAGGCCGTGGTCGAAGGCGCAGGTCACGTGGAAGGCCACAATGCAGGAGGGCATGGAGCACTGGGGGGGGGGGGGGGGGAGGACAGAAGAGGAGGGAGAGAGAGGAAGTGTTTGAATTTATAAAAATATCAACGGTCAACGGAGGAAAATGTCACACGGGATTATCAGCAGCACGTCAGTGGAGGACACTGGGAGGTGTTAATGACTGCCGTGTAACACCGTCACTACTCCTTCCACTGGGAGGTGTTAATGACTGCCGTGTAACACCGTCACTACTCCTTCCACTGGGAGGTGTTAATGACTGCCATGTAACACCGTCAATACTCTTTCGTCCGGCGAGGTGTTAATGACTGCCATGTAACACCGTCACTACTCCTTCCTCTGGGACGTGTTAATGACTGCCGTGTAACACCGTCACTACTCCTTCCTCTGGGACGTGTTAATGACTGCCGTGTAACACCGTCACTACTCCTTCCACTGGGAGGTGTTAATGACTGCCATGTAACACCGTCACTACTCTTTCGTCCGGCGAGGTGTTAATGACTGCCATGTAACACCGTCACTACTCCTTCCACTGGGAGGTGTTAATGACTGCCGTGTAACACCGTCACTACTCCTTCCACTGGGAGGTGTTAATGACTGCCATGTAACACCGTCACTACTCTTTCGTCCGGCGAGGTGTTAATGACTGCCATGTAACACCGTCACTACTCCTTCCTCTGGGAGGTGTTAATGACTGCCATGTAACACCGTCACTACTCTTTCGTCCGGCGAGGTGTTAATGACTGCCATGTAACACCGTCACTACTCCTTCCTCTGGGACGTGTTAATGACTGCTGTGTAACACCATCACTACTCCTTCCACTGGGAGGTGTTAATGACTGCCATGTAACACCGTCACTACTCCTTCCACTGGGACGTGTTAATGACTGCCGTGTAACACCGTCACTACTCCTTCCACTGGGAGGTGTTAACGACTGCCGTGTAACACAGTCACTACTCCTTCGTCTGGGCAGTGTTAATGACTGCCGTGTAACACCGTCACTAGTCCTGCGTCTGGGCGGTGTTAATGACTGCCGTGTAACACCGTCACTACTCCTTCCACTGGGAGGTGTTAATGACTGCCGTGTAACACCGTCACTACTCCTTCCACTGGGAGGTGTTAACGACTGCTGTGTAACACAGTCACTACTCCTTCGTCTGGGCGGTGTTAATGACTGCCGTGTAACACCGTCACTACTCCTTCCACTGGGAGGTGTTAACGACTGCTGTGTAACACAGTCACTACTCCTTCGTCTGGGCGGTGTTAATGACTGCCGTGTAACACCGTCACTACTCCTTCCACTGGGAGAGACGACTGCGATCAGAGAGAAGACTGTTGCAGAACAACCACGTCTCAAGTGCTTTTCTGTTGTAGTCTTTCCTCTTTTCCATTGCAGACCTCACCAAAGAAATGTCCCACCGGGGGGAGGGCGAGGCAGCCCGAATTCTCCAAGGGCCTGGGATGTCAAGGGCAAGCATGATCAGCTCCGGGGCTGCGTTCCAAACCACACCCCATTCCCGACAATGTGTGCTAACAGACTCAAGATAGCAGTGCAGTGTGTGGAATAGAGGCCTTTGGAACGCAGCCACAGTGTCCTGGTTCCATCCTGGGAAACGGCCCTCCCCCCCCTCTCCAGCTCCGTCTCCAGAGGCCCAGCTCACAGAAGACATCAGAGAGCGGACGACCTGTCGCTCTGGCCCTCTACTGTCCCCATTCTCTCTTCATTCATCTCCTTCCCACATCACAGTAGACTATTCCATGAGTGTCAGTGTTCCTCTCCTGAGGGCCAGGAGCCCCTCCGGCCCAGTGTGACATGGTGGAGGGAAAGAAAGACAGACGGGGGGAGCAAGAGAGTGGCCAGACCTGGAAATCCCTATTCTTCAACATTTCACCTTGCAGCTTGCTAATGGCTTCAATAAATGCTCTCCACGCCGCACTTACTCCCATCGCCCGGTCATCAGACGATAAGCGGAAGGGGCAGAATATTAACAGCGCTGCTTCATTGCAACCTCAAAGGCCAATGTCCAGGACCCTAGCCTCAGGTGGCATCACAAACAGAATCATATATAACTATATTCATGGCTAGGCTGTTTCGTAACGACTGTCGAGAACTCTCCTTTTGGCTGATTAAGATTTTGTCTAAAGTGAGTTCATCAGATTTCTGCTAGCAAAAGTCAGCATTGCTGGCTATTCTTGACTGACTGTTAGCTAACGATAGCAATGCCATCTGTCAAGTACATTCGATAAACTTATATATAGGAGAGGGACTAACTTGGAATTTGGTATACATCCTTATCAATGAGCTATATCAATTAGGACCAGAATCCTGCAGTAAAAAATGTAATTACACAGAATGTCAAGATGTTAATTAATCAGAATAACAAGTTTAGTTGCTTGGTGTCAAATAGGCACAGCTTGAAATAAGGGGAACTGTCAAATCATTCTGAGCCTCTTCATCTGTCATCTATCAAATTTACACTTTTACGTCCAAAGTACTGAGATTTTAATATGCAAAAAGTGATGTGTGCCATTAATGAGGAACTCATTAACAACATCACACCTTTAGCGCATCTTCAGCACCTGCAGGTGATCTGACAAGCCAATATGAATGGCGGTTGCATGTCTTCACGCATGTTAAGATGTCGTGGTGAAATGCACCCGTGTTCCTGAGTGCACCAGTGAAGTGGTTTGGTTTTCCGCTAATGTGACAGATGTGATAACGTGGCGTCTTATCTGGAGGGTGTTTCTGGACCCAGGAAACAGGACAGAGCCCAACACCCTGTGTGTGTGTGCGCGCGTGTTGCGTGCCTCACCTGAATACAGGTACCAGTGTGTTCTCGACAGAGAGTACAGGACAGGGCCCAACGGCTGGCGGGGATGTGGGACACCTTGGTAATGGGCTCCATCTTCTCTGGGCAGCCAATACTCACCTGTGTACACACACACACACACACACATTAACAAACAACACAATCTGTGTGTCTGAAGAGTGGTTATTCCAGATGGACACACAGAGGCTCCAGTTCATCAGGCAGTTCTGAATAACGTGTTGAAACACAGATGCTCATCAAACACTTCTACTTTCACCCAGTTATTTCATTTCCATGCTTCCTTTGTGACCATCAGACAAAAAATTCAAGCTGACTATTCCAAGAGCCAGTACTGGCCTCATCTCCTGAAGTGCCTTTCCTTTCCGCCCAGTATCCAACACTGATTTGCCTATTCATATTCCTCTCCCCGAAAAGAGTACTTCGAGGGCTCATCCTCATAACAGCCTGATAATCCCAACTTCCTCCACAGAGCCGAGTCCTCTCCCCTCAACCAGGCCTTCTACTCAGGCTGGTTCCTTCCCTTCCACCCCCTGGCTTTTGTCCTCCCTTGATTAGGATATTCAACAGTCTTCACTCTAAAGACGGAGGACTGGGGCTCATTCTGTGTGTCTTTCTGAGTGTGTGCGCGCGTGTGTGTGTGTGTGTGTGTGTATGTATGTGTCTTTCTTGGTTTATGTGTGTCTGTGCAATGCACTTGTATGGCACTCACTCCTCCCCATTCCGGCTCCAATTAGTTCACATTTTGAAAAAGCAATGAATAGCTAAAGTGACAACTGGAAATGTGGAGGAAATCAAAGTCATAAAAGAAAAAAAGGGGAAAATTAAAGTCGGCCTTTTTTGTAAAGAGTGTCAGAGGAAGAGCGGGGGTGGGGGGGGGGGGAGGAGGGCATCTGAGGAAGCCATGGAGCTGCAGGCAGTCAGGCATTTGAGGACAGTGAGATACAACCGTCTCATTGACACAGCCAAAGGCTCCGCCCCTCTGGTGCCCAGGAGGCCTCTTTCTAAGCCACCATTTTGGCTCCGCCCCTCACCACCTGATCCATGAAAAATCAAAGGTGAACACTGAGACCCCCCCCACCCCCCAAGGACCGAGGAAGAACACGAGGCATCAATTAACTTACATTTAAATGCATTGGACTGGATGTTCAGGAAACAAACACAGAACCACAACAACAATTTGTCCAATCACGGGTGACAATCAAAGCTAACAGGCTTTAAGACGTTGAAAGGCATTTCATTAACAGGGATCTAAGCTCCTGATAAGGGCTTGAGTAGCAGGCCGAAGAGCAAGCACATGTCAGAGAACCAGTAACGCTGACATTCAAGGAACATACCATGCGTGTGTGTGTATTATGGAGCTAGACGCTGTGTATTTGTATGTTTATTAATCATTGCTGTGACTAACCTGTGCATGAATGTATGTGGGTATGATTTGTTAGTGTAGGTTAGTGTGTGGGCCCACCTCTGGGATCCATAAGGCACAGCTGACGTGGACCCACTTGGTACCACTGCGTGTGGGCTTCAGGGCCCCGCCTCTCTTGGGGCACAGCAGGCATTTGGGTTGCACCCCCAGGGCACAGGTTCGGCACAGCCAGTTCCCTTGTGGCACCTTGAGGATGCCATAACACGCCTGGGGGAAAATGGGGGGGGGGGGTCAAAACAGCAAGAAACAAAGGCAATTGAGATAGCCATATGACTGTCAGGGAATGGCCATTGGGATAACAGTAAATTGATATAATGGGTCCGCCACTCAGAGAGATCCTAAAGAACACATTTTAGGTTTTCCCAATGTTTTATTATTTTCAATTCATCAGGGGGGTACAAAAGTTCCAGCTACACGGCCTTCTTCAGTGTTTAGGTATATGTACAGCTGCCAAAAATACAATCATTTCATTTCAACTAACCTTATGACACCACGCCCACACAACAAATGTTTCTGGTGGAACATGATTTTTTTCCTTTTTCTAGCCCTTTAACCATCAATATCTAAAGTATTTAATAATGTGAACATTACTTAAAAGATAAGTTTGTTATTTCTTGAGGAAAATGAATGAAAGGATTACAGAATGTGACGCTAGACTTTGGCTGCTTGGGTGAGCTAGTTAGCTTTTTGGCAGAACAGAGCCCAAACATCCTAATGTTATCTAAGGAATGAGGAGTAAAACAGGGAGGAATGAGGTGAAAAACTGAGATTTTAGGAACTATCTGGATAGTAGTCAAAAAAGTCAAAAAAAGGAAGGACAGAATATAGCATCCAATTTCACCAACAAAAACATTGTCAAACAATGACCTTATCTTAACTCTACGGAAGACCTGAACACATCCCCGATCTCCCACTGGCCCAAAAACAACAACCACTAGTACTGCAGAATCGTAACAGCGATCCATCCCCTCGCACAGCAAAACGACCCCCCCGCCCCCCAGTCCAGCCAGGCCTCCCTACCTGATGCACGCAGATGTTACACTTGTCACAGAAGACCATCTCGTTGCCGTCCTCGCCCTCTGGGGATCGGCACACGTCACACACCACGTCCTCGTCGTACTCTATGCCCAGGCCCTCCTCCGTCTCAATGGCCTGCTGCATGTTCTCCTCACACTGGCTCTCCAGCTCCACTAGCACACGCTCCATGGTCAGCTCGTCCAGCTCCGGCAGGGCTGTAGGGACGGACGGACGGACGACAGAGAAGGGTCATTATTAGACACTGGGTCACAGTCAGTTCATTATTGATTTGGGAAATACAGAAAAGGCTGTAGCTAGGGGCTAGAGAGCTAGTAACATAGCTAAACTATGGTCCATGATAGGGTGTTATCCCACCCACTTTGGTTGTAACATATTTATGTAACATCCTTATATGCTGTTTTTGATTCTTCAAGACCTGAATTGCCCTGCAGGTTCTCTCTCTAACATATCATTATAAATATATTACAAAAGATGGATATAGTATGTGAATATAACTGATAAAAAGCACAGAGCTTTTGAAAGAGTGTCGTAGGTTGCTTGCGGCAACTTATGAACAAGTTGTGGTGGCAATCTTCCAAGTTATTTTTCTAATATCACAAAAAGCTGAATGAACATGGCAAGAACCTACACTGAACTAAATTATAAACGCAACACTTTTGTTTTTGCCTCCATTTATCATGAGCAGAACTCAAAGGTCTAAGACTTTCTCTATGTACACAAAAGGTCTATTTCTCTAAATTATTGTTCACAAATCTGTCTAAATCTGTGTTAGTGAGCACTTCTACTTCGCCGAGATAATCCATCCACCTCACAGGTGTGGCATATCAAGATGCTGATTAGACAGCATGATTATCGCACAGGTGTGCCTTAAGCTGGCCACAATAAAAGGCCACTCTAAAATGTGTAGTTTCATTGTATTGGGGGGGTCCGAAAACCAAATCACTATCTGGTGTGACCACCATTTGCCTCACACAGTGCAACACATCTCCTTCGCATAGAGTTGATCAGGTTGTTGATTGTGGCCTGTGGAATGTTGGTCCACTCCTCTTCAATGGCTGTGCAAAGTTGCTGGATATTGGCAGGACCTGGAACACGCTGTCGTATACGCCGATCCAGAGCATCCAAAACATGCTCAATGGGTGACATGTCCGGTGAGTATGCTGGCCATGTAAGAACTGGAATGTTTTCAGCTTCCAGGAATTGTTTATAGATCCTTGCAACACGGGGCTGTGATTATTATGCTGCAACATGAGGTGATGGTTGTGGATGAATGGCACAACAATGGGCCTCAGGATCTCATCGAGGTATCTCTGTATTCAAAATGCCATCAATAAAATACCATAACCATAACACACGCCTGCCCATACCATAACCCCACCACCACCATGGGCCACTCGATCCACAACGTTGACATCAGCAAACCGCTCACCCACACAACGCCATACACGCTGTCTGCCATCTGCCCTGTACAGTGAAAACCGGGATTCATCCGTGAAGAGAACACCTCTCCTAAGTGCCAGAAGCCATCGAATGTGAGCATTTGCCCACTCAAGTCATTTACGACGACAAACTGCAGTCAGGTCAAGACCCTGATGAGGATGATGAGCATGCAGATGAGCTTCCCTGAAACGGTTTCTGACAGTTTGTGCCGAAATTCTTTGGTTATGCAAACCGATTGTTGCAGCAGCTGTCTGGGTGGGGGGTCTCAGACGATCTTGGAGGTGAAGATCCTGGATGTGGAGGTCATGGGCTGGTGTGGTTACACGTGGTCTGCGGTTGTGAGGCTAGTTGGATGTACTGCCAAATTCTCTGAAACTTCTTTGGAGACGACGTATGGTAGAAAAAATTCACATTAAATTCACGGGCAACAGCTCTGGTGGACATTCCTGCAGTCAGCACACCAATTGCATGCTCCCTCAAAACTGGCAACATCTGTGCAATTGTGCTGTGTGATGGAACTGCACATTTTAGAGTGGCCTTTTATTGTGGCCAGCCTAAGGCAAACCTGAGCAATAATCATGCTGTCTAATCACCTGTGAGGTGGATGGATTATCTCGGCAAAGGACAAGTGCTCACTAACACAGATTTAGACAGATTTGGGAACAATATTTGACAGAAATAGGCCTTTTGTGTACATAGAGAAGCCTTAGATAGCCTGTCAAGGAGTTCAACTTAGCTAGTTACCAACACATTTATAAAAGTGAAATACTGGTCAGCCTACCTATGGTACTGACGTGTTTTGTCCTATTTGATAAATACTCTGTGCAATTTAAACCTGGTTATGAATTTATCTTGTACTTCTTTAAATTGGCCGTCCATACAACATGTAAGCTATGGGTCTGGAGTGGGGTTGCAGAACACAATCAGTTATTAATAAAAAAGGATAATCATTTATAAAAGCAAACGAAGAGGAAGCAGCGCTGAGCTATACATTAACTTCTGAAGCCGTGACATTTGCATCTAATGAACAGGTAGAGGCCATAGAACCATTTTGGTCAGGAAAACTGTGTGTACAAGCACCAATCTGTCTGAGTGAGAGAGGACAGAGACACAACGGAAATACACAGCATTATCTATATCAGTGTATCGGCATTGCAATGTAGCCTTATTCCTGGCAGCAATCATGGAAATGTTTGTTTAGTCTAGCCACTGGGGTTAAAAGAAGCACCTTATTTCTGTTGGAACACGGTTGAACGCACATATGGTGGGGAAAACACTGAATAATCCTTTAAAAAGTAAATAAGCTGGGGCTTGAGAGATTTGAAAGCGCAATTATTATTTTTTTATCTGTAAACGCAGGATCAGATTGGGAATAATCTGGTTCATTAATGTGGAGAGATATTACTGTCTGTTTTCAGTCAAGACTGCAATGCAGTTTGTATGATGATGTGGTGCCGATGAGTCAGAATAAGGTTTCAACCTCTGTATTGAGGTTTTAGTATGATTTTACTCACTGGGGTCATCTACAAAAGATATTACAGCTTTACATGCGCCTTCAGAGTATACACTCATCAGCTACAACCAGAAGGTTATACTGTGGCCAGAGAGACAAAAAGCACACGGCTTGCTCATGTACTACCATCTCACAACAGCCTTGAAAGACTTGTTAGACCAACTTCTAAAAATAATACATCTACGAAGGCTACTGTGTTTGGTTTTGTGTCCAAACCAGTCAGTTTATAATGGGTCATCAACACAAAACAAGCACAGCGCAAGGCTACATACTGATAACTGAGGGACAACACTGCCTCAGTTACTTGATACGGAACTAGTAGGCTGGCTTGCACATTCCGAGGGCACGTCACGCCCTCGAGCTGCCCATTTCTTCATGCAAATGACACTGAATGAATCAGTCGTCCCCGGTCGCATTAATGCTAGATATTCACCCAGTTCCTTGAACTCTTGGTTGACCAGCTCCAGCCAGGACACATCGAGGTCATCCAGGTCATAGCGGCTGTGTGGCTCGTCTGTGGTCTTCATGTCTCGCTGGCTCAGGCCCAGGCCCAGATCGCTGTCCCGGCCGCGCCCAGCCCAGCAGAACGGGATGCGTCCCACCTCTGGCAACACCCTGTCAACACACACAGACAAACACAGTTCATTTTCAGTCTCTTTGGATTTGGGGACATCTCAGTGAACAGTTCAGGCCACACGCGGATGGTTTGGACTGATACATAATGAATAATTCCTTCTTTAATCACATTAAGACGAACCATGGTGCGAGCACACACACACACACACACACACACACAATGAGCTCCATGCACAAAAGCGTGCATGGAGACATTACACGCAGGCATGATACGTGTCAGACAGGGAGAAACAGACCCGAGGCTGTGACAGACATCTCGTAGATCATCGTCATTCGCGGAGGCACCATCATCAAAGGAACAGTCGTCAATCTGAGGAGCCTAATTAAAATCTCCATTCAGCTTAATTTTTTAGTCTAGGACTAGGATTAATCTGTGCCCCCGAAACCATCCCAATAGCTGCAGAATCTGTGTTATTCCCCACACTGTGAGTGTCCTAACTCATTTACGTAGCTAGGTAACAGTGTAATGACATCCTACCTGATGGTTCTAAACAGACAACCTGGATTTGACCAGCCCTGACAACCCTCCCTGGCCACCACGCAGATGACACCCTATGAGGACCAATACCAGGGTCCGGGAGTGCACAACATACTAAATAGCCAGTCTGTCCTGTACCGCTCCGGTCTGCCAGTCTGTCTGTCCTGAACCGCTCCGGTCTGCCAGTCTGTCTGTCCTGAACCGCTCCGGTCTGCCTGTCTGTCCTGAACCGCTCCGGTCTGCCTGTCTGTCCTGTACCGCTCCGGTCTGCCTGTCTGTCCTGTACCGCTCCGGTCTGCCTGTCTGTCCTGTACTGCTCCGGTCTGCCTGTCTGTCCTGTACCGCTCCGGTCTGCCTGTCTGTCCTGTACCGTCCCGTATCGTCCTGTTCCGTCTGTTTTTCCTATATTGTCCCGTCAGTCCGCCTCCCCCCATGAGGAAATTGAGTGAGGGAAAACCACTTGGACAGTGGTAGTTTTTGTCTCGCTCGCATACATGCACACACATGCCAACACCTGTTCGCTGAACTGTCAACACAACCTAGCGTTTTCCGGTCCTATCAGTGCAAGCGTGCACACACTATGTCATTCCCTCTACCTGGCTGTTGAGTGGACAGCAGTATATAAGTGGGCAGTGGTGTGATGAACTGACTGACCCGGTGTCCAAGGAGCACAGCAGGCGTTGTCATTGTGAAATTGGAACCACCAACTCATCCTAGACTTGGACATCCAGCCAAATTAAGTAACTGGGCAAGAAGGGCCTTGGTCAAGGAGGAACCCAATGGCCAATCTAATGGCTCTTTTCCAGTGTATGGTACCGGCTCAACTCTACACGCCTGGCCTCGATTCTACTCGCTTTGGGAGCTTTTCCACCACTATGTACCAGCTCGAATCAGCTCTACTCGCCCTGCCTCTGCTTTTCCAAAAGTTAGGATAGTACCTGGTACAAGATACTTTTTTTAGTACCTGCTCTGTCAAGGTTTCAAGCAAGCTGAGTCACTTGGAAAAATATTATCTGAATGTCAATCACTCTGTCTAGTGAAAACAAGGTACCGCACATCACCTGTGTAATACCATCCCAAAGATGAAGGATGGTGGCGAAAGCATCATGTTATGGGAATGCTACTCAGCAGCAGGGAATAGGAAACAGGTCAGGTTTTGGGGGTCAAATTAATGGCGCAAAATGCAGAGGTCCTTGAAGAATACAGAGCCTGATACAGAGCCCACAGGACCTCATACTGGGGCGAAGATTCATCTTTCAGCACGACAACGACCCAAAGCAAAGACACAGCTGGAGCGGCTTTGGGACAAGTCTGTGAATGCTCTAGAGTGGCTCAGCAGATCCCAGACCTGAACCCCATTGTGGGGAGACATGAAAACTGCAGACCACGGACGCTACTCCATCAAATCCGACAGAGCTGGAGAAGATCTACAGGGAATAACGGGACAAAATTGCCCAAATCAAGTGTAAAAGCTGGTTGAGGCACAACCAAGAAGACCTGAAGCTGTGATTACTTCTAAAAAGCACTGAATAAAGGAAATTAATACTTAGGTTGGCCTACTTATGTAATATTCAAATATTTTATGTTCAATGAATTGGCACACCTTCCTGAAAAACTGCTTTTAATTTTGTCATTATTGAGTATTGTGCAGATTAATGGCAAAAAATTTGGAGAGAGTGAAGAATGCTTTCCAAAAGGTACTGCATATACATACACAGGAAACCGGGGCCATCTGGAATGTACATGCGCTGCGCTCTTCACACTTCCTCCAGTTCCCTGGCTGACACCTCCAATGTAAAACCATGCAAATAATGTGCAGCCTCAGAAATCCCCCTCCACCTGCCTCTCTGCGCCCTAGTAGCAGCCGGCTGCCTCCTCCACCGGCTCACGAACTCTGATCTCCATCAAACATCCCACTAAAAACCAAAACAGCCCAGCTGCCAAAGATCAAGTGTGGGCTGTTTACATACTCGTGGGACTCATTTGATACGTTTCTGTGGAGAGATGATGTGGCCGATTACACTGGTTATCTTATCATTAGATAACCCCCTTTTTCTGCAGCCCCCCCCCCCCCCTCGCCGCGGTAACAACAATCAAACCCCCAGTCAGCTTCCGGCCAGCCTGAAGGGGTTTAAAGCTAGAGGGATTTTGGTCGTCTCGTTAGTGGAACTTGCGGAGACGCGGCGAGGTCCGAAAGCGCACAACATAACGTTGCTTCCCTTCCCTCTCCGACATGAAGTGTGGTGTTCCTGTGTACATCGGCTCACTGCAGAGGACTTGTGAGAGTGGACGGAAACCACAGGGGCGAGGTGAAAGAACGGTGTGTTCTCACTGGACAGGATCACATGTCCTGAACACAGGCCACATCAACAACGAGGGAGGGAACAGTGAGAGAAAACACTGAGAGAACAGAGACCAAGAGAGAGAGCGAGAGGGTGAAGAAGGGGAAAGAGAGAGAGGGTCTGAATGGGAGAGAGAATGTGTTACTCCGGGTTGCCAGACTGGGTGGAGTCACAGTGGTGTGGGCACAAGGAGACGAGATGACACAGGTCAATAGAGATTACGAAACAGCAAACCCACACCCTGCTAGGCAGACAGCACTGATAAAACAAGTGTCAATGCATGCCTATTGGCAAAGACCTCCCTTGTAAGCTGACAATGAAGGAAGCAGGACTATCAGCTGTTGTGTTGTTGTACAATACTTACATCACATCCCTGGAAAACAAATGCAAGCCAAGCAGAATACATTCTATATGTATGTATAGATACGTGACAGAATTCCTGAAGGGGGGCGAATGTCGCAGGTCACTACATTTCAGGAGAGCCGTTAAGAAAATTAAAAATGGCATTTTGTCTTTTTTGCAGAAATGCCTTTGTGAAGATGTGAACCTTCACGTGACATAATAAGAAACTAGTATGCAAAGTGAAAATACGTATACAATTTTAAACTCAAACCCTTGTTTAACCAGCGGAAAATACAGGACTTTTGCTAGACATGATTGGCTGAGTAAATTAAGGGGCTGGACATGCTGACATACTGAGTTCTGATTGGTCTGCCAAGTCACTGACTTCTGTCATAATAATAATTTCAAAAACCACATCGCTACCCTGAATTTAGCTGGTGTTATCAACAAATCTCAAGTAGTGAGATACTACAGTACTTTCTGGAGAACAATGATGCCATGACTCAGAATATGAATCTGACGACAATGAGGAAATCCCAGACTTTGATACTATTCAAAACGTTCAGATAAAATTGAGGCATTTCATTGCAGTGCCAATGGTGGAAAGAAAACGCAGGCTTGTCTTGTTTAAAACCACTGTCCACGGATTACATTTATAAGAAAAGGACAACCATGGCAGTTATGATAGCGACAATGAAAGACGCATAGATTCTTGGAGTATTGAACGCCTTGAGTGTGAACGGTAGCGAAAAGATGCATTGTAAACAAGGTCCACGGACTTTGTATGTAATCAGATGATATTCAGTCTGTCGCGAAACATTCCTACATGTATAAAAGTAGGTTGAACGTTAGCTAACTAGCTACAGATAATTCCTTTTCAAAAAGTTTAAGTCATTTGTATTGCTAGTTATCTAGCTACAGCTACTGGCGTTACCGTTAGCTAGCTAGGTAACAACATTAACTAACCAGCTAGGTAACATTTCCTGGTTTCTAGCTTGTTCGTTGGGTAGCTAGCTTTTCTTCACAAAAGTGAGCAAGTCACTTAGTTTGATAATAAGCTACCTGATTGAGTGATCATTCATTAAGGTGTGTGTGATTATGCCTAATCTATAACACGCACTCAAACTATCTACACATACATTGCTTCTACTATATATTAAGAAACCTGCTGCTAAGAAATACATTACCTTTCACTGTACTGTTTATACCTGATGTATCAAGCACATGTGACATTTATTATATTTGGTTTGAAATATGATATGTTTATTAGAGCCAAAAAGGTCCAGTTTAGCACAAGGACAGAGTGTCCCGATTTGAATACTTAAATAGCTGGATGATGTTAAGGCCTAAGAGGCTGTGAACTACGGTGAATGGGCGTAAACAAAGACCAGCTCTCTGGCAAGCATGAATCTTTCAAGCCTCTTTTCTCTGAACTAAGTAGAGCAGATTATCAACTTGTAAAGCAACACATCTTTCCCAAACCCTTTATCAAACAGTATTATATTACAGTTGTCCTCAAAAATCACTTGAACGCAATGATGCCCTGCATCTGCAAAAAGATGTACGCCACGTACTTCTCCAAATCATTTATAAAAAATCGTATGTCTTTTGCCTTGTGCTTACTTTATTATGATCACATATTATGATCAGCTGTACGGACCTAATTTGACTGCTGGCTCAATCTTGTGGCAATATATCGTTTTATGCTAACTTAGACGTTCTTTCTTTTGATTGTTAATGGGGGGAAAATTTAATTATTCAAAGTCACATTAAATGTGTTGTCACGTTAAAGAAGAGTATGTGCTCTTTAAAACAAAGTCAACTTTAACTGTAATTTGGTTTTGGTGCTATGTCTGTTTGTTTGAAATGTGTGAGAAAATAATTTATTTCGAGAATTTTCAGTAATCAACAGCATTCTGTTGGGGTCTAAAGGATGTCTACATTTTGAAGTTAGGGGTTCATTAGGAGTTGCTCATGGGGATTAGCTAAAGATTGTCCTTTCAAGTATATAGCCTAATATTATTTGAGGTTTTCTTAAGCACTTCAATAAGTATCGTGACTCAGTTGTGAGATCATGATGAATCGTGATGTACAGAAAAAAAAGATATGCCAGTCAGTACTGTTCAATCACTTATTAAGAAGTGGAAAATTCAGGGATCTCTTAATACCAAGCCACGGTCAAGCAGACCAAGAAAGATTTCAGCCAAAACTGCCAGAAAATTGTTTGGGAAAATAAATGCCCACAGGTAACCTCTGGAGAAATGCAGGCTGCTCTGGAAAAAGACGGTGTGGTTGTTTCAAGGAGCACAATATGATGATACTTGAACCAAAATCAACTGCATGGTCGAGTTGCCAGAAAGAAGCCTTTACTGCACCAATGCCACAAAAAAGCCTGGTTACAATATGCCCGACAACACCTTGAAACGCCTCACAGCTTCTGGTACATTGTAATTTGGAGTGACGAGACGAAAATAGAGCTTTATGCTCACAACCATAAGCGCTATGTTTGGAGAGGGGTCAACAAGGCCTGTAGTGAACAGAATACCATCCCCACTGTGAAGCATGGTGGTGGCTCACTGATGTTTTGGGGGTGTATGAGCTCTAAAGGCACGGGAAATATTTTGAAAACTGATAATTAGATGAATGCCGCCCGCATCTTATCAGAAAATACTGTCAGAGAATTTGCATTCTTCTGCACGAAAGCTGCGCATGGGACGCTTTTGGACTTTTCAGCACGACAATGACCCTAAGCACAAGGCCAAGTTGACCCTCCAGTGCTTACAGCAGAGAAAGGTGACGATTCTGGAGTGGAGTCTCCTGACCTTAATATCATCGAGCCACTCTGGGGAGATCTCCTTTGTGTGGTTCATGCAAGACACCAAAGATTTTGAATGACCTGGAGGCATTTTGACAAGATAAATGGGCAGCTATACCACCTGCAAGAATGTGGGGCCTCATAGACAACTATTACAAAAGACTACACGCTGTCATTGATGTAAAAGGGGGCAATACACAGTATTAAGAACTAAGGGTATGCAGACTTTTGAACAGGGGTCAGTTAATTTTTTTCCTTTGTTGCCATGTTTTGTTTTATTATTGTGCCATTCTGTTATGACCTACAGTTGAACGTGAATCCCATAAGAAATAAAAGACATGTTTTGCCTGCTCACTCATGTTTTCTTTACAAATTGTACATATATTACCAATTCTCCAAGGGTATGCAAACTTTTGAGCACAACTGTATATTGTCCCACATACACGTCTTAATTGTTTTCCGAATCATCTTTGATCCATGTTTGCCCTGTGGAATGTTTATCTGGAGCAATGGAGAGCTGAATTAAACACAGGGGGCTTCTGACTGCCAGCCCTTTCCAGACTGACTGTCAGCCCCCCGCCCTTTTTGGGTTTTATTGCACACTCTCTGGGCTTGGGGTTCTGGAGGACTGTGTATCTTGTGGCTACCGTACTGACCGGGACCAACGCTAGAGAGCTACTGGGAGAAAGAGGGGCACTGTGTTAGGAGTGGTAGTGAGGGATGAAGGGAGGCAGGGGCGATCAGAGAGGGTCAGTGCATGCGTGTGTGGGTATGCGCGCGTGTGTGCGTGTGTATGAGAAACAGTGACAGAGGCCGGAGCGCAGCACCTCAGGCTGCAGACAGACAGGTCCTTTTTGAACCCTCGCTGACCGCTCCCCCCAATAATCCACTTGGCTGGCAGACATACCGGGCCCAGAGACGGTCCAGTACTGGCTGAGCCTGGCTGGCCGGTCTGGTGTGCTGTGGCCAAGGGGGTGGGAGAGCATGGTACCGGGCCAGAGAGAGAGCACTAACTCAGCCTGTCTGCAGCCCACAGGAACATTTCTGAGGCTGCGTTATGTCAGATCTCATTTCCATATCCTGTACCCACACGAGGCCCACGGCCCCGTTCGGTAGACCTCTACAGGGCACCCTTCCTTGGGCTGATCACTGATGTGTAAAGGGTCGGATAGGTTTCCCACTGTGCAGTTTCCACCAGTCCTGTCATAACGGATCAGTGATTACTACAAGGAAGGAATGTCACACTTTAAAAACGATTTTCAGACAGTTCCCCGGTTCAAACGTTGCCCCTAAGCTGTGATCCAGGGTCAGATGTATTTGCTGTATTTCTCTTTCCCTTAAGGGTTGTACGATGCATGTGCCGGATAACCCAATCCTAGAACCGGTAGACCAGCAGACCTCACCAGGGAGTATGATCTGGGCTAAAGGTGTGAAGAGAGCGGACGTCATGACTAGAAGGTTACCAGCGTTACGGCTTCATGAGCCAGTAAATACACTTCCAATTACAGCAGGTCTAAAAGTCTGCAGCCCAAATGCCACCCTATTCTCTACACAGTGGTTCCTGGCCCGACGGACCCTGGGGGAAAAGTAGCATACTTAAAAGGGAATAGGGTGCCATTTGGGATTCGGCCCCAAAACACCCACAGATTTGTCATCGTCCCGGATAAAATGTTTCCCAGACACTTGACGTGGATGACAGGTCTCTGGGTGGGACAGAAACGGCAGCGTTTTATTCGATCCCGTTAGAACAGAGACACAAGGCCACCAGCAGGAAGGGGAACACAGGTTCCAGTTTCATGTTCTGTTCTCTCTGGTTTCACAAAGACGAGACAAAACACTAAGCAACTGGTGGGCGGGTGTTAGGAAGTGTAGGCAGTTTTACTGCAGGATTTTAGACGTGTGTGTGAAGTCCTAACGAAGGTTGAGAGACTGAACAGTAACACCCTAACTGAGTCAAATGAAACAGTGAGCAAACACAATGGGAAGTCTGGAGAATGGCTGCTATTCAGCCACACCAGTATTTCTCTTTCAATATTAGCCTTTCCTGCCCAAACGATCAGCACCTCTGTTCTCCCCCTCATAACGCGAGCGCACTTATCTTGTTTAAAACGCCTGCAGACCGGCACCATCCACAGCAAATTAGCCGTTCCTAAAGAACCTCTGGGCTGCTTGCGGGCCACTCAATCATGCTGAAAATACATTTTGTAGGCTTTAATAATGCACACAACAGACACGCACAGTGAAGTGCGGCTTAACGTGACCACACCCCAGAGGAGGGCACAAGCCGTGGCTGTACGGCCTATTGGCTACTTCACAAAAAAAAAACGGAGAATATCAGCCAAAGAGCCAGTTACAACACTTTTTCCCCCCCGTTGGTTACAAATCCTGCTCAGATGGCCAAAGGTTGCTGGGTACCTCTTTATTTGAACAGACCACGAAAATACCCCTAAAACTGGCGCCAACTCCGTCAGGCTTTCCGAGGGCTTACACCTTGCCTATGAAACCACCACCAACTTGCTACCGCTAACAGTTTAGCTTCCTCTGCTGACAGATTGCCAGGGGACTGAAACACTGGGCGCCAACTGGCAGGCCTCTGCTTAGCAGCACGCGTAACCACATTCCTTGACGCGTATCTGTTTGGGCCATATGTGAAGTACCCACTATATAACCCCGTCGGTGGCATGTTAAGTTAGCGGGCGGACTGAGCTTACGGTACTGCTCTCAGCTCAGTTACACCCACACCCCCGCCCTTCAGACGACCCCATTCCCAACCCCACACACATTCAGGGGGCAGTCAACCAGAACAATCAGGCCAGACTCCTGGGGGGGGCTTCCTACTCCGGATGAGCCAGGGGCAGGGACACCCATGTCTGGGGCAGGCGTGCGTGCGTGTGCGCGCGCGTGTGTGTGTGTGTGTGTGTGTGTGAGAATGTCTGAGAGAGAGACAGACGGAAACAATGTCGGCTGAAGGGTGTCAGACATCAGAAAGTCATGGCATATGCAAAGTGACAGAAATCGAGAATGAGAGTGGACTCTATGTAGTACCCATTTTCAGTTACCATCCATTTTTTTGAATCAAAATCTGCCCCAGCAGAGAAAATCCCCCAAGATAAACAACACGATCTTCAACGTGACTCATAGCAACACTGTCGGTCAACCGTAACTGTATCTCATAGGTCCCTAAAATATTCCCCAAAACAATTAACACACTAGGGTGCATCTTGAATGGCACCCTAGCATCTACACTTTTGACTGGGTTGCAAAAGGCTCTGGTCAAAAGTAGGGGCACTCTGAAGGGAACATGGTACAATTGGGGCCGCGACCCTGGTGAAAAGACTTGCTCTGGTAGCAAAATAACATCAGAGGGACTCAAGTGGAAAGAGACATTTCATTATTTCTGAGAGCAACATTGCACGTAAGATTGTAATGTTGGACATTCACTGTGAGAACAGAAAACGATTTACAAAAGAATGACCACTGTATCATAAACCTTTCTGAACGCAAGTCTACTCAGATACATACAAAATCCAAAAGGCACGGGACAAAATCTAACACCGAGCTGGCACAAAAAAAAAAAAACTCTGCCTTTCTAAAGTCATCAGACACGGCACACAGAGGGGTAGTTGCCTGACTGAGTCGTTCTGTGTGCTGCCATTTTGTGATTCCTTCAGATGCCACTGCGGTCTGCCCAGGAATGCCAAGGGTGTTGTCATGGATATGACTGAGCCTTATTAACAGCCATATTCCAGTGCCTCTTTACAACAGAGCCACTCTCACAACAAGAATCCGTCTAGCCGGCTGGGGGTTTTACATCTTACTGCACTTTCTACTTGCTTGCTTTTTCGCCCAATTTGTTTTCTCTTCTTCCCAAGACTCTGGCAGTCACCCTGGGTAAATCGCAACCTTCCCTTCACGGCGTCCTTCTCCTCTACTGAAATGTGCACACTAGTATGAAAAACGGCACATAATAATCCTGCTTGGGGGGGTTTTGATTCGGGGGGGGGGTTGTTTTCATTCACATTTTCCACTGAGTCAGATGGGAGCCAGGAGAGGGAGGGGCCTGGCACTGTGCCTCGTTTCAGGTCTGACTGCTCCCTCGGTCTTTGTGTCCACCTCTCCATGCCCCCTTTTCACCCCCCCTCCCTTTCGGCTGCTAAAACACTGCAGCGTGAAGACATTCAGCTAAGAGCTAGCTTCCCTGGGTCTGTACCCATGATGATGAAGCTAAAGAGGAAGGGAGTGCTGGGCAGGCATAAGAGGAAGCAACAAGCTAGTTGCTGCACTAGCTGCATGTTGGCTAACAGTCACGCCGCTAGCTAGCGCATTACAACTAGTAGCATTCACCCCCCCCCCAAAGATTTGTTCAATCTTAACAAAACCATCTACAGGACGAAATGACACCGACATGAACGATTAAGCACAACATAAATCTGCAAAAGAGTGGAAATGGCGAGAGAGAGGGAATATAAGAGAGGGAGCAAAGAAGCAGTGAGGAGAGGGAAACTCCAGATCCTTCTTGTAGGACACCTATTAATGTCTGAAGCAGCTGTGAGTCTCATTTAGATGTATTTCACCATTTATATTAAATAAAAAATGTAGGGAAAAGGGAAGACAGTAAAAAGCATTGAAAAACATTAAGAGGGGTTGTATTCGATAGCACTGCACACAGTGTGAGTGTGTATGTGTGTGTGTATGTATGGGGTGTTTATGAATGTAGAAGTACGTGCGTGTACATGCTTATGTACCACAGGTTTCCATGCAACGAAGCTGCACATTTGAGTGAGCATGTGTCTGTGTGTCTAGTGAGTGCAAGAGAAAGCAATCTATTGCTCATGTTCTGAGAGACCGTGGCCTCATTACATGTCGAAACTGTATTCACAAATTGGTGAGTTTGAGTCTGTGTCTGTGTGTGTGTCTGTATGTCCGCTTGTGTAAGAGATCACAGTAAGTGTGTGGGAGTTGTTTAAAAAGCTCTCTAGAAAGATAAGAGGGAAGGGCAAGAAAGAAAAGCGGGGTAAAAAAGGACATACAAAAAGGGGGGTAGAAAGACACGGCGGTAGAGAGGGGGAAGAAAGAGAGGTAGAGAGAAAGGGGGGAGGGGGAGAGAAAGGGGAGGGGCGGAGAGAGAGAGAGAAAAAAAAAGAAGAGAGAGGCTAAAGGATAAAGTTGCCCTATCCTTGTCAAGGATGATGTCATGACATGTCTAATGCAGTTCCATCCTGTTGTTAAGATGTAGTTAGCTGGCTGACATGTTGCTACTTGACCCGACTTGCTGCCCTACTTAGCTCAAACACAGTGATTCAGACGTCCAATCAGGGACGCATACGCCTCAGTGATTCACCAGTAGCTATCGACTTAATTGGCTGGTTGGTGAGAACATGGCTGAATTCAAAACAGGCCCTTGTATCCCTACAGTGCAGGACCTTTGACGAAAGGGCGTATGGGTGCCGGTCAAAAGTAGGGCCCCATGGGGCGGCCAGGGATGCATGCCAGGGACCAGGTTATAAGGTCCTGGTAGAGAGGATTCTCTGTTCTTAGTAGTGATCTTCTACTAAGGTAAAGCAGTGTTAAACAGCTAGGTGGG
Organism: Esox lucius; assembly: GCF_011004845.1. Taxonomy (NCBI): domain Eukaryota; kingdom Metazoa; phylum Chordata; class Actinopteri; order Esociformes; family Esocidae; genus Esox; species Esox lucius. The sequence goes on along the minus strand of NC_047575.1, from coordinate 26,317,185 downwards.
CGATGTAGTAACACACACACACACACAAATTGCAAAGACATCATTGGAACGTAAATGTATTCCTATAAAACGCTGTTCTGTATGTGGGAAAATAAACAGTTCTAAAGCTTGCACACCCTTGGAGAATTGGTAATATATGTACCATTTGTAAAGAAAACACATGAAAACTCATTTGTAAAGTGAGCAGGCAAAACAAGTCTTTTATTTCTTATGGGATTCACAGTCAACTGTAGGTCATAACAGAATGGCACAATCATAAAACAAAACATGGCAAAAAAGGAAAAAAATTTACTGACCCCTGTTCAAAAGTCTGCATACCCTTAGTTCTTAATACTGTGTTTGCCCCCTTTAGCACCAATGACAGCATGCAGTCTTTTGTAATAGTTGTCCCCGAATCCTTGCAGGTGTTAAAACTGACCATTCGTCTTGGCAAAATGCCTCGAGGTCTTGCAAAGTTTTGGTCGTCTTGCATGAAACGCACTTTGAGATCTCCCCAGAGTGGCTCGATGATATTAAGGACAGGAGACTCCACTCCAGAACCTTCACCTTTCTCTGCTGTAACCACAGGAGGGTCAACTTGGCCTTGTGCTTAGGGTCATTGTCATGCTGAAAAGTCCAAAAGCGTCCCATGCGCAGCTTTCGTGTAGAAGAACGCAAATTGTCTGCCAGTATTTTCTGATAACATGCTGCATTCATCTTGCCTTCAATTTTCACAAGATTCCCCGTGCCTTTAGAGCTCACATACCCCCAAAACATCAGTGAGCCACCAACATGCTTCACAGTGGGGATGGTATTCTGTTCACTATAGGCCTTGTTGACCCCTCTCCAAACATAAGGCTTATGGTTTTGACCATGAAGCTCCATTTTCATCTCGTCACTCCAAATTACAGTGTGCCAGAGGCTGTGAGGCATGTGAAGGTGTTGTCAGGCATATTATAACCAGGGTTTTTTGTGGCATTGGTGCAATAAAGGCTTCTTTCCGGCAACTCGACCATGCAGCTCATTTTTGTAATCAAGTATCATCGTATTGTGGTCCTTCAAACAACCACACTGTCTCATACCAGAGCAGCCTATATTTCTAATGTGGTTACCTGTGGGTTTTTCATTGTATCCTGAAAAAATTTTCTGGCAGGTTTGACTGAAATCTTTCTTGGTCTACCTGACCTTGGCTTGGTATCAAGTGATCCCTGAAATTTCCACGTGATTGAACAATACTGACTGGCATTTGCAAGGCTTTGGATATCTTTTTATATCCTTTTCCATCTTTATAAAGTTCCATTACCTTGTTATGCAGGTCTTTAGTGCATCCACGTGAGAGCTAACAAACTAATTGACTATTTATACACAGACACTAATTGCAATAAAAAAAAAACACGGGTGTGGGAAATTCACCTTTAATTGCCATTTTCACCTGTGTGTGTCACCTTGTGTGTCTGTAACAAGGCCAAACATTCAAGGGTATGTAAACTTTTGATCAGGGCCATTTGGGCCATTTCATATGATCACTATCTTTAAATAAAATATGTTTTTTTGCATGATCAGTCATATTTTCAAAATCAAAGCCAAAATGTCAATTTCTGCCAGGGTATGCAAACCTATGAGCACCACTGTATCTTGGTGCCACTTGCTAACTTGAAGCAGACGTCTTCACTAGAAGTTGCAGCCTTAACTTAAACTAACATTGAAAAACCATCAAGCATTTAAACAAAATTAGTAAAGGGATTTAAGCAATCTACAAAAATTACTACAGCACCCCCAAGAAAACCCACTACGGACGTACGACGCATGCCCAATGCCTCGCGTGAAGCGCATATCATTCACCTTTTTTGGAGCTGAAAATTGCTCAAGTTGCTCATGCCAATACTGCAATTTTGATTATAATAAGATTAACTGTGCAGCCATACTGCGCAGCTCATAACATAACTCTCTCACTAGAACAATGTCACACACCATTACCATGTCAATGGTCAGTAGAGTATCAAACCAATCAAACACATTTCTTTATAAAGCCCTTTTTACATCAGCAGTTGTCACAAAGTGCTTTTACAAAAACCCCAGCCTGAAACTCCAAGGAGCAAGCAACAACAGTGAAAACAGTGAAAACACCTTAAGAGGGGCCAAAATTTAGGAAGAAACCTAGAGAGGAACCAGACTCGGCAGGGTGCCCAGTCTTCTTCTGACTGTGCCGGGTGAACATTTTAAGAGTACAAGATGTAATAATTAATTAATAATAGATGATTAAAATCTATTACATGAACATCGGTAATACACTGTATAACACGGGTAGAGCCAGACCAATTCAGCTGACCAATGAAATCAGACAATAATAGCCATTTAAGATCACTTCTAATGTGTTCTTAAATGTCATAAATTACAGGAAAAGTCTAAATGCTGTACTCCTTGCAAGTGGAGGGCGCACAAAGTACTGAAAACAAGGGTGACAATAAATAGGGAGAGAAATAAAAAATGTTGGTGGTACCCCTATATAATTAATGAATTCCACATCAGAAAATTACAACTGGGTTGTTTGTTTCGCAGCCTTTCTTGGTCATCTTCATCAAGGGTACCAATCACCTGGGAGGTGGCTAAAAAGTGTATCTGAAATAAACGCTGGGCTGTGAATGGCCCCCCAAGTAAGAGTGTTGCCGTTTAAAGGGGACATGGTGGCCTTTGGCAGTTGGCACCACACATCTTGTGACGAAGTAAGACAGGAGGAGCTCTTCTCAACACTTCCTAGGCTCCGGCTTGGAGGGAACGGGGCTGCTCATTTGGTGCTGTAAAACATACAGCCATCATGAATATTAACCGACGGGGGAGCTCTGAACATTCCCCGGGCTTATCATGTCAAAGGCATAGTGCACAGGGGGAGATTCTGGAGGGAAAATCTAACCATCCACAATAAGCTGTCCTCCTTAATTGCTTTATTGTGAACACTTTAACAACTGGTTAAAGCCCTGGGGAGCACAGGAGGGTGAGGAGCGAGACGCTAGCTCACACAGCCCAGAGTCACGCACACAACCTACATTTTAACACACACAAATAGCACTAATCAGCAGAATAACCGCCAGGATTCTGACAGCAGTGTGTGTGTGTGTGTGTGTGTGTGTGTGTGTGTGTGTGTGTGTGTGTGTGTGTGTGTTACTATACTTGTGGGAATCTGTGTAGCACCTGACCATGGCAAATCTGGGGAAGTGAGGACTGACCAACTATCTGCCTCGTTTTCAATCTTCCTCATTTTCATTCTGCCTTCATTCCTCAATAACAATATGCCTCAATTCCATCTGCATCACTGGTAGCCATTCATCTGGTTTGTTTCAGTTTAGCAGGCTAATGATTCCTTAGAGCAAAGTGATGTAGCATGACCTCTCTCCAGACCTTGGCTCAAATAATTTTCTCTGAGCTTAATTGAGCTTACCTGGCTTAATGACATACCAACAGAACATTCCAAAAATGGATAACCCCACTCATAGGGCACATCAGGCAGGCTAAAACTACGTTAAGTATTTACATGATTTGAAGAACCTACAGTCATTTGAAAAACTTTGAAAGTTGTCTTTTTCACATATTTGGACACATGGATTATCCAGCAAAATTCTAGCTCCATTCAATGACTAAGGTAAACCAAATGAACAAAACACCAAATAAAAACTTTGAAACCATTTATGCAGCCTTCCATAAAGATTACAAACTTGATTTGGTTTAGTCGTAACCATGTAGACCCGTGGGAACATCATGTATGAATACATAACCATAGATAAGAACGATTATTAATGCACCAGAGTTTGGAAGAGGTTAAAAATACTAGTCATCTCCTAGTCATTTGAAGTGAATAATTTCACTGTCCGATAGATCATCTACAACTGGAGAAAATCCCACACCACAGGCAATCTACATAGGACTGGTCGTTTTACCAAATTCAGCTCAAGAGCTGACCGAAAGTCAAAGATCAACAGCAATTGAGTTTGATCCTTAATGCCAGACGTTGTGTTTGGCAAAAACAAAATACAGCTTTTGAACAGAAGAACCTCATACCAACCATAAAGCATGGAGGAGGTGGCATTATGGTTTGGGGCTGCTTTGCTGCCTCAGGGAAACCGGACAATCTTGCAGCAGGACAATGATCCAAAACACAAAAGCAAAGCTACAGCAGAATGGTTCAAAAAGACGAAATCCAGGGTTATGGAAGAACCATGTCAAAGCCAAAATCTCAATCCTATCTAAATCCAGGGATGGCGGGGGGGGGATTTAGATGTGAGCTTATTTTTCCCACAATAAGAAAACGCATTTCTGGTGAATAAACGATTGCAATCTCATCAGTGTTGAAGTGAGGAACACTGATGACCATGTCCAAATATGATCCCACCCATCATCTAACTGGCTGCCTGGAGTTCTGTCACAGAATTTCTAAAAAATCCCGCTAATAACAGGCCGCAGTAACTACACGTCTAGCCCACATGCAGCCTCGTCACACATTGCTTAGTGTGTGTTTTTGGTTCCCCCACCGACTCTTCTCATGCAGCTGTGGCAAAGCACTCCGCAGTACACAAAAAGCAGACATTCAGACACATTGCACACGAGCTGACTGCCACCTGGCCTGTGGTGAGAGGAGAGGGTAAGAAGGGGTCCAAGCAGCAGTCTATGCCCCCCTTTCCTGAATTCCTCTCCCTGTCTGAGACACTTCCAGGCAGCCAGCCCACCAGCATCCAGCCAGCCCACAACGCCACACAAGACCTTCTGGGTCGGTGTGAGTTTGGGGGGGGGGGGGGGGGGGGGGCGACCTCGTTTAAAACTATACGGCATTTTACTTTATTGGTCAAAAGAAGCATTTCTGAATGGACACTATGTGGAAAGCAAACCACTTTCAAGACACTGCGATGAAAACCACCCGAAGAAAACTTCTGGGCCTGGTGCCGCACGTTTGGACTGGCATGGGTTTAGTCCGTCAGGGCTGACTCAGTACTGCATGGGTTTAGTCTGTCTGGTTCAACCCTGTGTGGCACATGTTTAGACTGTCTGGGTTGACTCAGAATGGCATGGGTTTAGTCCGTCAGGATTAACTCAGTGCGGCACAGGTTTAGTCCTTCTGGGTCGACCCTGTATGGCACAGGTTTTGTCTGTCTGGGTTGTCTCAGAATGGCATGGGTTTAGTCCAACAGGATTAACTCAGTGCGGCACGGGTTTAGTCCTTCTGGGTCGACCCTGTATGGCACAGGTTTTGTCTGTCTGGGTTGTCTCAGAATGGCATGGGTTTAGTCCTTCTGGGTCGACCCTGTATGGCACATGTTTAGTCTGTCTGGATTGACTCTGTATGCCATGGGTTTAGTATGTCTGGTCGGTCTCTATATCGCACCTGTTTAGTCTGAGTTTACTTGTTTTAGTGCAATCATGCCATTCCAACTCTTCACACACGTACATACTGTACAAACATACAAGATAATGAAGTTGCAGGCAGGCAGTTGTGGAATTCATGTAGGAGAGTAGCCTAATGTGAATGCTCTGATGTTAACGGAGCAAAGCACAGTTCTGAGAGGGAGCAAAAAAAAATTATGGTTAGCCAAGTTAAATACAGTATTAAGCTCCTTGTCGTAGCAGTTAGCCGTGAGCATGGTACGCTCAGTTAAAGCATGACCATATTCAATTAGTGGGAGACAACTTGTCAATATTAGAGACAGAAAAGAGCAAAATGTTAACTAATCACTTTTATGTTTTGCTCCACAAAGCTCTCCTGTGGTGATTCGTTGATAAACCCAGGTTATTGAGATAAACTAGTTTAGGTGTTGTATTCGCCATTGTGTTGGTGACTTTTTCTGTCCTTCTTGCAAAGGTTTGACAAATTTGTGACAACTGTGTGCAATTATTCTACTCTTAAATAGGTACTACCGAATGTGCGAAAAATGGATAGTTTTCTTTTGGCACCAAATTGTAATTGAAGTATCGATTCTCGTGACATCCTTACTCCCTTGTGCCTCCCTTTCTACTCTCAGTCCAAAAGCACAGCGAGAGGGGGTTGATCTCTCAAAACGAGGTCATCTAAAACCAAGCAGCAGACGGGCAGTAGAGCAGAACAGCCATCCACAGGAAAAAGAAACAACAACAAAAGATTACGCCACAATGTCAACATAAAGAAGAAAATACATTTAAAAAATCAAGTGGAGAAGGATGAAGCAAAGACTAGAGAACAAAATATGGTAGAGTGTAGAGCCTGGGCCATTAAGGACTGGAGAGTAGAGCATATGAGCTGGGTTTATATAGACTGAAGAGAAGAGTGTGTAAACCTGGTCTATATAGACTGGAAGGTAGAGCGTGTAAACCTGGTCTACATAGACTGGAGGGTAGTGTGTGTAAACCTGGTCTACATAGACTGGAGGGTAGTGTGTGTAAACCTGGTCTACATAGACTGGAGGGTAGTGTGTGTAAACCTGGTCTACATAGACTGGAGGGTAGTGTGTGTAAACCTGGTCTACATAGACTGGAGGGTAGTGTGTGTAAACCTGGTCTACATAGACTGGAGGGTAGTGTGTGTAAACCTGGTCTACATAGACTGGAGGGTAGTGTGTGTAAACCTGGTCTACATAGACTGGAGGGTAGTGTGTGTAAACCTGGTCTACATAGACTGGAGGGTAGTGTGTGTAAACCTGGTCTACATAGACTGGAGGGTAGTGTGTGTAAACTGGGTCTACATAGACTGGAGGGAAGTGTGTGTAAACTGGGTCTACATAGACTGGAGGGGTAGTGTGTGTAAACTGGGTCTACATAGACTGGAGGGTAGTGTGTGTAAACTGGGTCTACATAGACTGGAGGGTAGTGTGTGTAAACTGGGTCTACATAGACTGGAGGGTAGAGTGTGTAAACTGGGTCTATATAGACACGAAAGTACAGCATGGAGGGCTGGGTGTTTAAAAACCGGAGTAGAGCGTAGAGGCTAGGTCTATACAGATCGGAGAGTAGAGCAACAGAAAGAGAGACAAGCACAGGGACTGGCTCAGAGAGAGAGCGACAGCAGCTCAGACAGAGAGAGACACTGGCACAGAGAGAGAGAGAGAGAGAGACACACTGCACACAACTACGGAAACTCTTATCTACGTATGAACTCAGAGGGTGGCATGTCCCTGGTCCCTAAAGAGCAGGAAATGGCGTCATTTGTGAGAAGGAGTGGGAAGTGAGTGAGTGAGTGATGACGATGACTCACTCACCCAGGCAAAACACAGCACTGTTGTGTCCAAAATGGTTGCCAATGGTATTTATTAAGGAAGAGGGTTTTATTCCAGACAACCTGCAGGCCCTTTGAAGTCACCTGCATGGCCCAGAACAGCCTGGGAGAGGTCATCAAACCACAGAGGACAAACACCACAGAGGACAATCACCACAGAGACATCTGTGCCACAGGGCAGCCAGGACACTTGTAGTAGCAGGGCTGCCTAGTGGTTTGTGTGGGAGGATCAAGACCCAAGCACTTCCCAGAGAGGCTATCTTCATGGGTGAGGTAGCATGCTAAACAACATGCGATACGCACGCAAGGCAGGCGTACCCAAAGGCACGCAAGGCAGGCGTACCCAAAGGCACGCAAGGCAGGCGTACCCAAAGGCACGCAAGGCAGGCGTACCCAAAGGCACGCAAGGCAGGCGTACCCAAAGGCACGCAAGGCAGGCGTACCCAAAGGCACGCAAGGCAGGCGTACCCAAAGGCACGCAAGGCAGGCGTACCCATACACACAGGCAGGCGTACTCATACACACAGGCAGGCGTACTCATACACACAGGCAGGCATACTCATACACACAGGCAGGCATACTCATACACACAGGCAGGCATACTCATACACACAGGCAGGCATACTCATACACACAGGCAGGCATACTCATACTAGGGCTGCACAATTCATTGAAAAATAATCATAATAATGTGCAATATCCAAATCGCCAATTTACGCAATTTTGTTAACATCCATGTTTGAAAATTGCAATATGTCTAAGAAATTGCAATTCAATATTTTATCCAAACCGTGCATCCCTAACTCACACACAGAAACACTCAAATGCAGACAGACATACTCATATACACACAGACCGAACACACAGGCAGACCGAAACTCATACACACACACACAGGCAGACCGAAACTCATATACACACAGACCGAACACACAGGCAGACCGAAACTCATACACACACAGGCAGACCGAAACTCATATACACACAGACCGAACACACAGGCAGACCGAAACTCATACACACACACACAGGCAGACTGAAACTCATATACACACAGACCGAACACACAGGCAGACCGAAACTCATACACACACACACACACACACACAGGCAGACCGAAACTCATATACACACAGACCGAACACACTGGCAGACCGAAACTCATATACACACAGACCGAACGCACAGGCAGACCAAAACTCATATACACACAGACCAAACGCACAGGCAGACCGAAACTCATTCACACACACACAGGCAGACCGAAACTCATATACACACAGACCGAACACACAGGCAGACCGAAACTCATATACACACAGACCGAACACACAGGCAGACCGAAACTCATACACACACACACACACACACACAGGCAGACCGAAACTCATATACACACAGACCGAACACACTGGCAGACCGAAACTCATATACACACAGACCGAACGCACAGGCAGACCAAAACTCATATACACACAGACCAAACGCACAGGCAGACCAAAACTCATATACACACAGACCAAACGCACAGGCAGACCGAAACTCATTCACACACACACAGGCAGACCGAAACTCATATACACACAGACCGAACACACAGGCAGACCGAAACTCATACACACACACAGGCTGACCGAAACTCATATACACACAGACCGACACAGACACACACACACACTCATACACACACACAGGCAGACCGAAACTCAAACACACACACGCAGACAGACACACACAGACACACTCAGACACACTCACACAGACACACTCAGACACACACACAGACACACTCAGACACACACACAGACACACTCAGACACACACACAGACAGACACAGACAGACACAGACAGACACAGACAGACACAGACACGCACAGACACGCTCACACACGCTCACACACGCTCACACACGCTCACACACGCTCACACACGCTCATACACGCTCATACACGCTCATACACACTCATACACACTCATACACACTCATACACACTCATACACACTCATACACACTCATACACACTCATACACACTCATACACACTCATACACACTCATACACACTCATACACACTCATACACACTCATACACACTCATACACACTCATACACACACACACAGGAAACATGCAGGAAAGAAGGTGGGCAGATGGGAATGGGAACCCTTAGAAGACCCAGATGTTTGTCAGCCTGCGATGCCTAACACACAGCCGTGCTTTGATCTGCCACACGGGTTGAACCACCGGCGCTGCTGGAGTGTGTGTGTGGTGGATTTATAGCTGTGGCATTCACACTGCTTTTAGTGGGAGGACAGACTGCATTCCCTTGGGAATAGAGCCAGCTCCACCCCGCAGGGGAAAACTTACAGGCACACTAACACACACACACACACACACACACACACACAATACCCTGGGGAGAATTAACGGGTGCGCGCGCACACACAGGAAAACTAAGCACACACACAAACACATATAGCCGAAGGGATCCCCACAGTAAGACACACACACACAGGGGGCAGCTTATACACACATCCCTTAGAGAGTGTTGTGCTTTAGGATGTAATTCAAATGACTATGCAGGGCTGTATGTGCTTAAGTCTCCAGTCACTGGATTTCATCTCCTGTTTCCCATTCAACAAAAAAGACATGGCGGTGTACTACATTTGCCTAACCCGTGGACCTGCCACCCCGCCCCGCCCGTGAACCTGCCTCCCCGCCCCGCCCGTGGACCTGCCTCCCCGCCCCGCCCGTGGACCTGCCTCCCCGCCCCGCCCGTGGACCTGCCTCCCCAGCCCGCCCGTGGACCTGCCTCCCCAGCCCGCCCGTGGACCTGCCTCCCAGCCCGCCCGTGGACCTGCCTCCCCGTCCGTGGACCTGGCCGTAGACCTGCCAGTAGACCTGCCTCCCAGCCCGTGGACCTGCCAACCCGTCCCGCCTGTGGACCTGCCTCCCCGTCCCGCCCGTGGACCTGACCATAGACCTGCCAGTAGACCTGCCTCCCCACCCGTAGACCTGCCTCCCAGCCCGTAGACCTGCCTCCCAGCCCGTGGACCTGCCAACCTGCCCGCCCGTGGACCTGCCAACCCGCCCGCCCGTGGACCTGCCAACCCGCCCGTGGACCTGCCAACCCGCCCGTGGACCTGCCAACCCGCCCGTGGACCTGCCAACCCGCCCGTGGACCTGCCAACCCGCCCGTGGAGCACAGTGCTAAAGCCAAGGAATATAACTTGTCCTCCACCAAGAAACAGATTCGGAACACCCCTTCTGAACGTCCCAGGGACCCTCTAGTCTCTAGTTGACCAAACCATCTGACTGGTTGCAGAAACAGAGGGGTTGGACCATAACCAGAACACACACAAGGGTAAAGTGACATTTAGAAAGCATGTCATTGGGATTAACGTACAATCTGATTGGCTGAAAGTGACCTAATCGCAGTTTATTTGGCCCGGCACCCCTCATGCTGAAGTCACATAAACAACCACAATAGAAGCAGTCTCAGACGGCAGGGAGCGACAAGAGTCTAGTGGTCCTGGCTTTTAAAGAGTCCACCCCCCTCCCCCGTCCAGCCACCTTACAGACAGAGGTTAGCAGCCATGCAGTATTACTGGACTCCAACCAAGACTGGCCTGTATTGCTGCTCTGGAACGCTCAGGCACACACCTGAGTTGAAACACTCTTCAAAAGAATGTATAATATCACCCTGAGAGTCGGCATGAAATGGATGCATCATATTTTCAACTTAGCTTCCCTTCCCCCATTATTTTTTTTTTTACATATGTAGAGATTCTGCTCAAGCGTTTCTTTTACACCAGCGACGGTGGGTCACTGACAATTTAGCTGGGCTTCAATTAGCTTCCCGGCACATACTCAAATCATACAGCACTCCACGCACACTAAAGCGAACGCTAAAAGTATTTGAAAGATTTCAAATAGTATTGGAACCATGGTCTGCCGCGGAGATACACAGCTAGACTGCAGGCCCGGGCAGAGTCGCTGTGGTTAGACAGACAGCCGGCTGGCTGCAGCCCGAGCTGCCATCACCAAGCCAAGCAGAACCGGTCCAGCTGAAGCAGCAAGCCAAGCTCTATCAGTCAGTCCTGAACCCAGTGACCCGGGCCAACAAATGCAAGCAGCACCAATCAGCCTGGTAATGATCCAGTGCAAAATAGTGGGTTCTTAAAACCTCCTTGAACCATGCTCATCCTTGGCTGGGAACCTGTTACTTTATACTGCACCATCATAAAGAAAGTCCTGAATGGACGGGAGGAGTTCTGGACAGTTTCCAGGTGTTAAAGTGGACAAAGTACTGTGACTTCAGGTCTGGTCTGCTGGAAAGGATGCAGCTGGGAGCTGGGAAAAAGGCCTGTGTCCCGAATGCAACCCCATTGCCTGAATAAGTACACTTGTTTCTGAAAAAGGTTACATAGGGCTCCTTCAAGGGTAGTGCACTACAGGGAATAGGGTGCCATTTGGGCAGAAGTCTGGGGAGGTTGTCCCCTGGAGAGCTGCAGCTAGTTTCCTGCTCCGCAGCTCTCCAGACCCCTGAACACTCTTCCTTCATCCCTCTGCTTCCCCCTGCGATCCTTCTCACAGCCCATAAGCCATTTCCATGGTGGGGAAGTCTTCCCCTCTCAAGCCAAACCAAAGCCCTCCATGTATGATGGTTTCCAGTTTGCCGCCACTGAAACCAGGGCAAAAAAGCCTCTGCTGCGTCAAGTCTTCTCATTCTTTATCGTTCGGAGAAAAGAAGATCATCTCATACTTGTAATTATTTCTTCCCCCTGCGTTTCAAGAGGGACTGGGGCTAAAGACACCCTGCCAATTCCTCATTCTCTGTCTGCAGAAGGAGACCGTTACGCAACAGCTAATTACTTCCACTTGGCCCAGGGAGCAGGCCTGGTCTGTCTGTCTCTATACCTCTACCACTTTCTCTTGCCATCTCTCTCTCTTTTTCTTACTCCCAGACTCTCTCCCCGACTCACTCTCTCCCTCTCTCTCTCCCCAACTCTCTCTCTCTTACTCTCCCCCTCTCTCTCTTACTCTCCCCGACTCACTCTCTCTCCCCCCTCTCTCACTGCCCCCGACTCACTCTCTCACTCACCCCAACTCTCTCTCCCCGACTCTCCCTCTCTCTCTCCCCGACTCTCTCTCCCCGACTCTCTCTCCCCGACTCTCTCTCCCTCTCCCCAACTCACTCTCTCTCTCTCTCTCCCCCCCTCTCTCACTCCCCCCTCTCTCACCGACTCTCTCTCTCTCTCTCCCCACCCCCCGACTCTCCCGACTCTCTCACTCTCCCCAACTCTCTCCCTTTCTTACTCCCCGACTCTCTCCCTCACTCTCCCTCTCTCAATTTCAATTAAATTCACTTTATTGGCATGACACACGTGTACATATTGCCAAAATACAATCACAATGCTTGATCAACTCTTTCTCTCTTACACTTACTCCCCGAGTCTCTCTCTCTCTTATTCTTACCCCCCGAGTCTCACTCTCTCTTACTCCCTTAGTCTCTCAGTATCTCTCTATCGAGCTGGGCAGCAGATCAGTATGGTGCTGGTTTTCTTCCCTGGGGAGAGACGGGGGAAAGGGCAAACTTAGACCCTCCTGCTCCCAGAACATAGTGTCTATCAGAAAGCACAGCAGCACAACGACCCAGTACAGTGAGGGCCCGCACGGTGGGGAAGAAGACACAAAAAAAAGAACTAGGCTAGCTAAACCAGACAGGCCTTGCAGCATTTCCATTCCACAATTTTTGAAAGATGATGTCATGATATAAAAAAAAGGAAGCTAGCAGTTGGAGACGGAGGTTGGCGCTGAGAGAACAGATGGGGAGATGAAGACAAAGATTTTTAACAAACATACCCACCACTTAGAGCCGTCACCGGGCTATCCCCCCTCCAACACGGCACCTGATCTACCAGGCTATCTATCCCTCAAACACGGCACCTGATCTACCAGGCTATCTATCCCTCAAACACGGCACCTGATCTACCAGGCTATCTATCCCTCAAACACGGCACCTGATCTACCAGGCTATCTATCCCTCAAACACGGCACCTGATCTACCAGGCTATCTATCCCTCCAACACGGCACCTGATCTACCAGGCTATCTATCCCTCCAACACGGCACCTGATCTACCAGGCTATCTATCCCTCCAACACGGCACCTGATCTACCAGGCTATCTATCCCTCCAACACGGCACCTGATCTACCAGGCTATCTATCCCTCCAACACCGCACCTGATCTACCAGGCTATCTATCCCTCCAACACCGCACCTGATCTACCAGGCTATCTATCCCTCCAACACCGCACCTGATCTACCAGGCTATCTATCCCTCCAACACCGCACCTGATCTACCAGGCTATCTATCCCTCCAACACCACACCTGATCTACCAGGCTATCTATCCCTCCAACACCTCACCTGATCTACCAGGCTATCTATCCCTCCAACACCTCACCTGATCTACCAGGCTATCTATCCCTCCAACACCTCACCTGATCTACCTTTACATACTGAGCATCAACTAGTTCACATCCCTGATCTCAGAACGGTTTTGTAGTGAAATCTTCCTTCTTAAGCGGAGACTATAAAAATCTTGAGAAATTGGTAAAAGTATTTTTAGGGGGGTTTCAATCACAAAATAACTCCCTCCCCCACCCCCCCCCCCCCTTTCCGTAGCTAGCCAGTCACTGAAAACCAAACTCCCAAATCTATTGCGGATGACAAATCGAAACAGTCAAAATTAAATTGAATATAAGCTCAGATCGGCAGGCAGCCAGGCAATAGCTAGACAAGATAGAACGTGTAGGCTACTTTAATTACAGTAAAACAAAAACATCAACAGCTCGTTGCACAACCTAGCAAATTAAATTGGTAATTACACAATTGATAAGGCCTGATACTGTGCAAGCCATTTGGGAGGTATTTGAATGCTGAAGGTACTATGTGCATGTAAGATCAGGAAAACGCCAACCACTCACTGACCAGCACACAAAGCTTGGTACAGTGTGATTGACATCGCCTGGGGTTGTTCAGCTTTCAAACGGACTCGTATCAATAACTGCCAAAGCCGTTACATGCTTAGTCCTGCACTAAACGGTGGGACGTGTCGTTTGTCACAAAAGATTAGGCTGATAAAATAACTGTCAATTTGTAAAGTTTAAATTGATTCTCTGACTGATATGTGCCACATTTGGATCTCAGAGACTGATGCACTCGTGTCTTGAACTTTACGCTGATGCATATACCCAAAGGAGAACTGGCAACATTAATAAGACCTAGCTAGATTCAGCTCCTCTCTGACGCCCAAAGATTGTAAACTACCAGTGAACCCGACAACGTGTTCTGACTACAGACAGAATCTTCAGACACCAATTTCAAAGTGGTTTGCAAAGACAGATCTCATGGTGTCCGTCTGCTGATGAGCAACAAACACCTCCATGTTCCCAAAAGCCCTGTGAGCTGTGGTGTGTTTGTGCTCACATAAGCCCTGGGTACTACAGACTTCTTCCCATAATGTTACTGACCTGACCTCTTGAACGAATAATGCAGAGATCACTTCCAGTAAATCTGTACAATGTGTGTGTGTGTACTCTAGTGCTATGGGGCACTGAGTATTATGTTACAATAAGTTGTAGATGCCTGCCACTAGGTGTGACTGAATCTGGAAGGTTTACCTGCATGGTGGTGGTTGGGACGGTCTCATGTGCCATATTCTTAAATAATTATAGCAATGTATAAAAGCAATTTTAAATATTTCTTAAAATCTCTTAATTATATTTGTACATTTATATTTCAGTTATTTTTCATATTTTTTATATATTATTATATATTTGAATATATGTATTTAATTATTCATTAATATAATTTAATATATTTCAATATTTGTGTCTTGTTGCGTTTAGTGAAAAACCAGCAGACATTAAACCCTCTGGGGAATGAGTTGGACAACCCAGGCCTATAATGACACACTGAAAGACCCACAGCCTGTGCAATAAAAAGTCCATTGATACCAAATCAAATGAGAGTGCTGAATATACATTTGACAGAATGACTACGCAAATCTTGGCCGACAGACCAAAGAGGGTGTCTATGGAACGGGGACAGCAACAGTAATTGAGGACCGCATCATAGCATCATCCCTACCTGACCACAGGCTCCGGAATGGCCTCCACGTTGGCAGGGACCTGGACCCCTTTCTCCCACTCCTGCCTCCAGGGGTCTGACAGAACATAGAAGTCATCGGGTCCCAGCTGGGCCGAGTCAGGAAGCTTCATTGCCGTGATAAAATCTGTCCGGAACACCTTACAGGAAATATCGAGGGTTTTAGTCAGAGACATCTAACAATACAAAACAGGCAGAGTAAAAAGAGAGCACAGGTTGAGAGAGAGTGAAAGATAAATCCCATCCAATACATTAACTTAGGGTCATATGGTAGACCAGTCCATTAGGTCAACTTAGGGTCATATGATATGCCTGTCAATTAGGTCTGATTAGGGTCATATTGTATGCCTGACCATGGGGTCTAATTAGGGTCATATGGTATGCCAGTCAATTAGGTCTAATTAGGGTCATATGGTATGCCAGTCAATTAGGTCTAATTAGGGTCATATGGTATGCCAGTCAATTAGGTCTAATTAGGGTCATATGGTATGCCAGTCAATTAGGTCTAACTAGGGTTTTATGGTATGCCAGACCATGGGGTCTAATTAGGGTCATAAGGTAACCCAGACTATTATGTCAACTTAGGGTCATATGGTAGATCAATCCATTAGGTCCACTTAGGGTCATATGGTATGCCAGTCCATTAGGTAAACTTAAGGTCATATGGTATGCCAGTCCATTAGGTCCACTTAGGATCATATGGTATGCCAGTCCATTAGGTAAACTTAAGGTCATATGGTATGCCAGTCCATTAGGTCAACTTAAGGTCATATGGTATGCCAGTCAATTAGGTCTAATTAGGGTCATATGGTATGCCAGTCAATTAGGTCTAACTAGGGTTTTATGGTATGCCAGACCATGGGGTCTAATTAGGGTCATAAGGTAACCCAGACTATTATGTCAACTTAGGGTCATATGGTAGATCAATCCATTAGGTCCACTTAGGGTCATATGGTACGCCAGTCCATTAGGTAAACTTAAGGTCATATGGTATGCCAGTCCATTAGGTAAACTTAAGGTCATATGGTATGCCAGTCCATTAGGTCCACTTAGGATCATATGGTATGCCAGTCCATTAGGTCAACTTAAGGTCATATGGTATGCCAGTCCATTAGGTCAACTTAAGGTCATATGGTAAGCACAAAACAAGGCACAGTGACAGTGCTGCAGGTAGCAGTGGTGTAGATATCCGGTTACAGAGGTCAAATATCCTTTACAAATAACACCATACCAAAAACAAACACAGACAATAAAAAATTATCTCATAGGGGCATCCACATCCAGAAGGTCTACAGCAGAACACGACAGCAGATTGAACTGGCAATATAATGGCGCCTACAGAGCCAAGCTCGGACACACTGTTCCTGGGTTTGCAGGGAGAACATCCTAAATGGAACTCGGGTTCCCTATGGACAAGGGCACCCAAGACCTCTGTATTAGAGTCGGTGTCCTCTGGGAGACACCCCAGGTCTCGACAGAGGCGGAACCCTGTGGCTGGGCAGGTACCAGCGGCGCAGCAGTGACGCCATCGCCGCAGATCCCCAACCCCACGGCAACCGTAGTCAAGGACACCGGGAACAGGCGAGGCAGGGCATTATCCAACCACACTGCCAGAATCGGTCTGTGACATCTGCGTCATCATACACTTCATCATCCCTTTATAAGCCCCGCTTTATTAGCTAGCTGCCCGCACCCCTCCCTTCCTCCCCCTCCATCTCCCCAAGCCTTCACCCCTCTCCCTCCCTCGCCCTCCCCAAGCCTTCACCCCTCTCCCTCCCTAACCCCCTCCCTAACCCTCTCCCCAAGCCTTCACCCCCTCTCCCTCCCTAACCCTCTCCCCCTCCATCTCCCCTAGCCTTCACCCTCTCCCTCCCTTCCTCCCTCCTTCTCCCCCTCCCCAAGCCTTCATCCCTCTCCCTCCCTCGCCCTCCCCAAGCCTTCACCCCTCTCCCTCCCTAACCCCCTCCCTCTCCATCTCCCCCCCTAACCCCCTCCCTCTCCATCTCCCCAAGCCTTCACCCCTCTCCCTCCATCCATCCCTCCCTCCCTCTCCCCTACCCTTCACCCCTCTCCCTCCCCAAGCCTTCATCCCTTTCCCTCCCTCGCCCTCCCCAAGCCTTCACCCCTCTCCCTTCATCCCTCCCTTCTTCTCCCCCTCCCCAAGCCTTCACCCCTCTCCCTCCATCCATCCCTCCCTCTCCCCTACCCTTCAAATCCTCCCACCCCCCCTCCTCAAGCCTTCACCCCTCTCCCTCCCTAACCCTCTCCCCCTCCATCTCCCCAAGCCTTCACCTCCCTCCCTACCTCCCACCCTTCACCTCCCTCCCTCCATCTCCCCTACCCTTCACCTCCCTCCCTCCCTCCATCTCCCCTACCCTTCACCTCCCTCCCTCTCCCCTACCCTTCACCTCCCTCCCTCTCCCCTACCCTTCACCTCTCTCCCTCCCTCCCTCCCTCTCCCTCCCTCCCCCTACCCTTCACCTCCCTCCCTCCCTCCCCCCTACCCTTCACCTCCCTCCCTCTCCCCTACCCTTCACCTCCCTCCCTCTCCCCTACCCTTCACCTCTCTCCCTCCCTCCCTCCCTCCCTCTCCCCTACCCTTCACCTCCCTCCCTCTCCCCTACCCTTCACCTCTCTCCCTCCCTCCCTCTCCCCTACCCTTCACCTCCCTCCCTCCCCCTGCCCTTCACCTCCCTCCCTCCCCTTCACCTCCCTCCCTCCCCCCTACCCTTCACCTCCCTCCCTCCCCCCTACCCTTCACCTCTCTCCCTCCCCCCTACCCTACCCTTCACCTCCCTCCCTCCCTCTCCCCTAGCCTTGACCTCTCTGCCGAAACGCTGAACACCACCAAACACATCAGTACACTAAGGGCACCTATTGAAGAGATAAGAGGTCAGAACTGACAACACCAGTGAGTCAGATCAGTTATGGGTCAGAGTGTGTGAGTATGAAAGTGATACAAAGAAAGAGAGGGAGACTGAGAATGTATGATTGAGAGAGTTGGAGACATGGGGACATTCAGAAAGTGTGAATGAGTTATTGTGAGTGAGAGAGTCAGATAGAGAGGGAGTGAGACATACACACACCCACACATTGTGACTGAGAAACAGAGAGCCCCCACAGACCCCCAGGAGAGCAACACACCCGGGCTCAACCAAATGAGGGAGAGAAAAAGAAACTATTTGACACACTGGAAACAATCAACCTATAAACAATGCAAATTAGAATGAGGGGGGATTTCACCCTAGGTGGTTTGAATAAGGCCCAGGGATTTAAAAAAAAATATCATGTTCTAAAAAAAAAGATGATATTGATGACAAATGTCTACTTTGTGTAGTCCATTTTCCTAAACCTCAAATAGCTTGCCTGAAACAGCAGCAATACGCCATTGGGAGGTTATCAATTGAGACATTCACACTACAATGCATGCAAGTGTATGTTTTGAAATGTACCGATATCAAATTATATAAAAAATAATATTGTGATAATTATTAATACAGTCCTGGAGAAAAATTAAGAGACCACTGCACCGGTCCCTTTCCTTTCCAAAAATGTTTCCTTTCCTTAATTTTAACCCTTCTGTTCCTCACTCAAAACCTTCCTTTTCAACTTTTTTGGAAAGAAAAAGGTGTAGTGGTCTCTTAATTCTTTCTGGAGCTCTATATCGCTGAGCCTAGTTGTCGTGTTTGAGAAATTTCTAGGTCAGTGAAATTAGTTACAAGCATAATTTTAAAAAGGTATGAAAACAGGATTTGTATACTAAACAATACACTATTAGGTCAGAACATGTACTGAAGGTCTAGTGAGATCTGAGGAGCGTGCCCTACTATGACTTAATGGACTAAGCTACAATACCACTCTGTTCTCTATCATTGGGCAAAGCCTCCATGTTATAGAGGTGCCGTCTTTCAGCAATGTTCCCAAAAGCAGACATATTTCTAAAAGCCTACAACTTAGGTGGGGCAGTACTTCATGCTTGGTCTCAGCCCCTCCTCAGCTAGATTTGAAAACATCCAGTTATAGATACTCATTATGGGTTCATTGGGTGCTAGCACCACACAAATGAAACACGTTTCTGTGTTAGCTATTAATTAGTGCAGCCAGGCAAAGATCATCACATGGACATGATCAACATTGGTGTTTAAAAAGGTGGTATCAGCGTTTGCTATCAATGCTAACACTTGTGATACTTTATGAACAAACGAATACAGAGGAAGTTGATCCTATCTATATCTAGATAGTGTTTAGGTGATTTTGTATGTTTACCACACAAATGTAACAGTGCTAAAGTTATACATCCTCAAAAAGTATCTCCTGAATTTAAGATGAAATACCGTCATGCGCAATCAAAGGGCGAGATCTGTGATCCGTTGAATGAGGAAAGAGCCACCACAGGAGCACAAAAAAACATTTGTTTTCCCTCATCATTCTCAGTTGTTACCATTTTTGTTATTTTCCCTCATCATTCTCACTCGTTACTATTTTCCCTCATCATTCTCACTAGTTACTATTCTCACACAGCCTACAAACATATCATTCAAAATGCCCTAATCCTTTTAAATATGCAAAAGCTACTTAGTTGTAAATTGGTTTATTTACACTTTGCTTTGCTTTTGTTATATACATATTATTAAATGTAATATTGTTTCTTATCATTTCCCACTTGCTTTGGCAATGTAAACCAATGTTAACCAACGTAAACCAATGTAAACCAATGTAAACCAATATAAACCAATATAAACCAATGTAAACCAATGCAAACCAATGCAAACCAATGCAAACCAATGCAAACCAATGCAAACCAATGGAAACCAATGGAAACCAATGGAAACCAATGGAAACCAATGGAAACCAATGGAAACCAATGTTAACCAATGTTAACCAATGTTTACCTTGAGCGAGAGGGAAAGGGAGAGTGTGAGTCAGGGACAGATAAGATAGATGGCTGATAGACTGGAGAAGGGAATGGTGATGGAGGGAATAGTGGTGAAGTCACAGGGGAGTCGCCCTTCTAGACCAGAGGATAGATGTCTCTGTAAGAGTCCCAAATGGTCCCCTATCCCCCTCTGAGTTCACTGCTTTTTGGTTAGGGTCAACAGGCCTCTGGTCGGAAGCAGCAAACTATAAACAAGTAGGGCTCCATTTGAGTGGCCGATGGTTGAGGAGTGCTTCCCCTGCTGAGATGAATGCAGAGTGGCTGACAGAGACAGCAGCAGGCCAGCCAGTAAGTCCTGTGCTGTATATGAAAAGGCCATATGTAAAATCCAGGCAGACAGCCGGGGGGGCGGGGGGGGGGAGTTGCCTTGGCCGACGAGTGTGTCTGCCAGCACAAATAAATAATGCAATGTAGTGGGTGTGTGTGAGACAGTGAATTTGTGTGTGTGTGTGTGTGTGCGCGCACGGGACGGAGAGAGCAAAGAGAAAGTACATGAGCGTGTCTTAGACGCTGAGGAGAGGCCAAGACAAAGCAGCCCCCCCTCAGTACAGCTGGGGGAGGACAGTGAGGGACTCTGGGGGATCTCGTGTTCGCTCTCCAACGCCCAGCACAACAGCAGTCCAGAGGACAATGTGTCAGTGATTCACTTTTACTGCCCCATGTTTATACAAGCCAACCACAGCTAATTAATGTCAGGGAAACAGAATTACAAGGTCCCTGCTTTTAATGTCCACTCGTCTCTCGCTCCCTTTTCCCTTTTTCGCATACATCTCTCCTTTCACCCCGCCCTCCCCCTGTCCCACACAATCTCTAATTCAATGCCCCTTCTCCGACCCATTATTCTCCTTTCCCATCTTTCCCTTCGTCTCTTGTATCTGGGATGGTGTGTGTGTCTGTATTATATGTATGTATGTGTGTGTGTCTGTGTGCAGATGAGGACAGGCCAAGTCCAGGCGGGTATAATAATGACAGGGGAACGGTGCGAGCCTGTCCCATCCCCACCACTCATCCTGTACACGGCATTAACAGCCACGGAAAGGGCACCGCAAGGACCCACAACTACTTACATCAGCACCACAAACACACAAAGAAACACACACACTCCCTCAGTAGCTGAGGATGTAAACTTAGGAAGGCTGGGGAGGGATGTGAGATACGTTTTGTAGCTAGCAGGGTTCTCATTACCTCCAATCTAGTGCTTAAGTGATGACATAAGGAGGGAGGGAATGACAGGCGGAGAGAGAGAGAGGGGGGGGAGAGAGAGGGGGGGAAGAGAGAAAGAGAGGGGGAGAGAGAGAGTGAGAGTGTGAGAGAGCTACAGAAATGTCATGAACAATATATCACCTGTAATATAAGCTGGTTCTCATCAAGCAGGAGCGGAGTGTGTGTGTAATGTTTAAATAGAATGGCAAATTTCTTTTATTTAACGTTTTTATTCCCAATTTTCCACTCGTTTGGGCATCGTAAACAAAGGCTCCCCATGCCTATAATGCCCTTTAAAGTGGAACCGAAACGTGATAACTAACTCTAATATCATGTGGTGATATTGGTCTCATCTCAATTCTGCACATCAACAGCAGTACATTTAAAAAAGGGAAAAAGAAGGACCCATCAAAACTGTCCCTGTTGCCAATGCTAACAGTTACTGGATCAATTTCACTCCTGCAAAGATGCAGCCCCACAAGACCTGGGGGTTGGTGGGTCCAGGAAAGTGACTGTATTACCGAGCGCAGGCTCCTCTCTGTACTCAGTGAACAGTGGAGGTGGCAATGCTATCCCTGAAGGATGTTCTGACCCAAAGTTAGGAGCCACCCGCTAGTCTCCAAGGCCAACGCACAAGACTTAGAACACGGCAAAAAGGACCTAAAAACCATGATGCCCAAGCAATGTGGAAAAATGCATATGGCCTGATGAGTTATCTTTCGCCGTATTTCCTGCATCCAGATGGGTTTACATTCAGAGAAAGCCAAAGAATGCCTTCAGCGCACTATGTCTGCAGCGAAGTGTTAAACATGGTGGGGGATCCATAATGGTATGGGCAGTCATATCGTGGGAGTCACTGGGTCCAGTGATTGGTCTGGGGGGGTTGTATAACGGCCAAGGAATATGAGGCCATTTTACAGGACCAGGTGCACCCTATGGTGCAAACACTATTCCATCATGATGTCCCATTACTCTAGGATGGTAATTCCCCCATAAACACTACTCAGTGGTTTTATGAAGTCGTCAAATGTTTTCAATCGCCTGCCCAATCACCAGATCTGAATATCGCTAAACATATTTACCAGTTCTTTTCAATCCAATTTGAGATACCCACTTTAAATGGGTCAATTTGATGTCAAGTTATCGCTGGGTATCTGTTAAAGCCAGGGTTCAATATTACCAATGGCCCGGGGCCAGTAAGACCTAATGTCAGGTCTGCAGACAAACACAGTCACTCTGGGTGTCACAGGATGCTTTCTAGAATAAAAACTCTAAAGCACTATACTACATTGCTCAAAAATATTAAGGGAACACGTAATCATCACAGTTTAACTGTTTTTTTTTAACTGTACAAGTACAATACAATGAAATGCAGTTAGCATCTAACCAGAAGAGCAAATTGGAGAGGGTAGAAAATGTATGTTACAGATATGACATACAGATGCATAAATGTGCAATGAAGGCAAATGCAGTACAAATGGCAATTCTAAATGCCACTAAACATCCTCTGCAATGTATTGTCAATGATGCAGGAAACCATATAAATTTAGAGATTTACATGTTGTTATAGTATAGTTAATTATTATAAACCATCCTTGATATTATTTTATTGTATTGCACGAGAACAATATTTATGTAATGAAAGAATATCCAATCAGCCATTTTGAGCTAGAAACCAGAGTTGTAATTGGGATTGTTATTAAATCGGGATAAAATAGTAAATCGGGATAATTTTGACCAGGAAAACCGTGGCATGAAATTCTCATGTCGTCCCAACCCTACTACTGGTAGCATGAGGCGGTAGCTGCCTGTTATTCACCAGCCTGCTTGAGCTTCCTGATCAGGCCTGCATACCAACTCGCGAACCACCTGACAGTCACCAAATGGTTGGTAAATCTTGCATATTGGCATGCATATTTAACAAACTTAATGAACTCAACTCCTCACTAGAAGACAAAAAAGGACAACTGTTCGTGGCAACTGGGGATTACCTGTCATCCGACCCAAGGGATGCGCTGTTGGAGATGTCCTGCGATCAGACCTTAAAGACAGTTTTTGCCGCAAGCACACTGAATTCTGGATTTTAGTTGCAGAGGAATACCTAAGACTATCCAAAGCAGCGATGGATGATTTGTTTCCATTTGGATCAACCTACTTATGTGAGGCCACATTTTCCACACTGGCATTTTAAAAACAAATACAGATCACGACTCAATGTGGAGGATG
Organism: Esox lucius; assembly: GCF_011004845.1. NCBI lineage: Eukaryota > Metazoa > Chordata > Actinopteri > Esociformes > Esocidae > Esox > Esox lucius. The sequence goes on along the minus strand of NC_047575.1, from coordinate 26,293,438 downwards.
ATCTCCGAGTTGCCATCTCAACGATCAAACCAACAATGCAGCTGTGGCGCTCCAAAAAGATTGCCCACCCATCTCATTAAATCACTAAGTTGTTCAGTCTCAACTTTTCTAATAATAAACATACAGCTCCGGACATTTCTTTGGGACCACCACAGCATTTTCTATCCTTTCCAAAAAAAGTCACAAAGGAAGGTTTTGAGTGAGGAACAGAAGGGTTAAAATTAAGAGACCACTGGAAATTGAATGCTTCAAAACTTTCCTTTTCAACTTTTTTGGAAAGGAAAGAAAAAGGGGCAGTGGTCTCTAAATTTTTGCTGGACATGAGAAGAAAAATATATAATTTTTATGAAATAGTTGATACGAGTTATTTTAATTGTCTTAATATGATCTACTGAGCGTGTCTGCATGGGAGTCCTTCTGTGCGTAGGTCGCAATATTTCAAACCTTTGTTTTTGGGGGTCGCACATGAAAAATCTGCGAACCCTTGTGGTATAGTACCTGTGTCGTCTGTTTTTGGCCGATAACATTTGATGGCTCGTCTGTTTTCACCAATCATAGTTCAAAGTGCATTCTCAAGCAGGACTCAAACATGGCATTGTACGATGCAAATCAAATGTAATCATTTTCTTTTGTGTGAAAAGAACAGGCGTCATGGGTTGAAAATAAAAATAGCAAGAGACACATGTAAAGGGCTTTATAAAATAAATTCGATTGATAATGCTCTTTTCAGTAACAGACATGTTTGAGGTAGCTTGCTACATGAACATTTAGCTTTTATTCCTGTGTGAACACCACTAGGATCACCCCAGGCCATGATAATCCAAAATACTAAGGAAAAAAGACTAATTTTACCCGGGCAGGCAGACATGTTTCAACAGCCCACCATGATGCTCTGTTGCTCTGCATGCCCTAATGAAGGCATAACTGTTCTGCGGCACATGCCCTGATGAAGACACAAACGCTTTATCCCTACTGGTAGAATGTAAAAAGAGGATTTCTGTTTATTTTTTATTTACAATTATCCCGAAGTATATTAATTTCATTTCATCATGTTGGCATACGTAGCAGTGGCCAGCAATCATCCTTCTGGATGAGAGCCAAAAAGCATAACATATTAAACAGAAGTACATAAAGAACCTTCTGATGGGATGAGCACACGGCACATCTAATCAAGACACATCTAGATGCAGGAAGTTGAAGAATATTGATGAAGTGCAAAACTAAACTGGCAACTCGGCAATCTCAAGGAACAGGATCTAGTCAGTGGCCCACAAAGCGTTCCGTGGTGACGGCCTGGGAGGGCTGATACCGCTACAGGGCTGCCTCAAGTCTCAAGGCCATTTAGAATGAGAAAAAAAAAAACTGGAGGTAAACGCAAACAGACAACTTCAACAGATTTAACTGAATTCTGAAAGCGTTACGCATTTCAAAAGGTTTTTATGTTGACTCACCGCTACACTTGAGGCCCACGAGGAAAAAAAAAAAAACTGGAATTCAGTACCGGGAGCCATGACTCCTCTGCTTCAGCGTCACGAAAGATGTCAACACGCAGAGAGGCGGCTAATCTTAGCACCCGCGTGGATTGAATGATTGGGTGTTGTTAAAAGGTCTGAAGGAGTTTGGCGTTTCTCTACACACATTCACCACAGACGCCAAGTGACTGGCCCGGTGTGAGAAGCCCAACAGGAAGGGACACAACATGGGCCAGGAAAGACACTTCCCAACCAAGGTCTGCCTCCTCCACCTCTGTACCATCCCAGGACCGTGACGCTGGCAAGATGCTGCTGCTTTTGCCATACACAACAGGCACTGGCATCACGCACGCAGATGCTTTCACCCAGCACACACCAGACAGGCCATTCACAAAAGGCAACCTGTGCCAGGAGTAGAAAACTACTTTTTAGCCAAGGCCTAATGTTGCAAACGTTCTGATAACTTGCCCAGAAATCCTAGACTGATTAACAACCTCAAGTTAAAAAAAATCCTGGATTAAAGAAATGATCAAGAATTCATAGAATAATCCAAGCCTATAAATACGTTGTTTGTTTTAGAAAGAGCAAACACTGAGATAGAAGCTTCCATATCAAACCAAGAGCCCAAACCTGTAGTTCTCGAGTTCAGGTACTGAGCAAAGGCTTGTTGTATAGACTAGGGTGCTATAATCCTGTATTCAATAATAAACTTACTGGATTTATTCTTGCACCAGCTGATCATTTACAAGTCTACACAGCTTCTGCCTCTCTATTCTGCAAAATATTGTAGTTCAAAAAGAATTAATCAATGCGAATAGTACTGTTATCTGGTTTGGAGTAGGGGTATAAATGTTTAAACATTTTAAAGACATTGAGATATATAACTTTAGGAAAAATAATTCAAATATTATAAAGAACCCAGGCAAGCCTAGCTCACCCGGCCTGCAATAAAACCCGGGTCACCCTCGGGAAAGACAGTGTTGTTAACCACTACGCCACAGAGCAGTACATTTGCCAGGTGCCAGTATAGCCTCTTGACATTATATAATTTTGTCAAGTTTGAATATTTCACTAGACACCATTAAACATTGGGTTAAACTGAGTAATGTTTCTTAAGTTTACCTCCACCACAAATAGCATCTATGAACTGTATGGCTTTTGCCACTGGCCGTTTTAACAGCTTAATAACCATCCGTGAATGACACTGATACAATAACTACTGTATCAATATAGGTGGCGATAACTGACATTTTCGTCAAGTGAAAAGACGAGAGAACCGTGTAGCCAGGGAAGTGTTGGTCTATCCTGAAGAAATCCTAAGACATCATTCAAAAATCCACCAGAAATAGTCGCAATATAACAGTAAACAGTTTAATTTTAGGCTTCCCTTAACATAGCTACTGAAGTTTGTAGCCAGGAAGGTTTTTGTCTATCCTGAACAAATCCTCTTTTGCCACTGGCCGTTTTAACAGCTAAATAGCCATTTGTGAATGACACAGATACAGTATCTATCAATATAAGAGACGATAACTTTTATGTCAAGTGAAAAGACGAGAGAATCGTGTAGCCAGCGAAGTGTTTGTCTATCCTGAACAAATCCTAATACCCACCAGAACAGTTTTATATCAGGCTTCCTATTACGTAGCTACATAAGGTTGTAGCCAGCAAAATTTAGGTTCAGACTCCTCCGCAGTCACAATCCATATTGGCCATGTTATTCTGAAAAGCTGAAGTTCACTGTTCTGAACATCTCTTCCTGAAACAGCACATCCAGATCCTCATTAAAACTGCACTTCCCATCACCCACTTCCAGCATGATGAGCATTAATGAATGCCACAGAGGTACGGTCAATTCCACTTTACTTCATGAACTGACATATTAATAATCCTGGAAGCCCCACATGCCTCAGAGCAGGCAACATCTCTAGTCTTTCCCTTCTCATCCCAGGCCACTCCAGAGCCGATTAAAGCTGATGCCGCTCCAAAGCAGTGATGGGGAGTTGAGGCTCAGTCACTGGACACATCTGACCTTATCACAGAGCCACAGGCCCAGGCACCAGGGCCATCTTGGCAACAGGAGCTACTAGACCAAGAGGCCAGGAACAGGAGCGGTCCACTCTGATCAAATGTCATATGGAACAAGAAGGAGTGAGACAGAATGAGTGAGAGGCAGAATAACATTTCCTCGTTTGCCCGGACATCAGACTCCAACTGGAAACCTTCCCTGCATGATATTCTTCCAATAACTTTTCTTCTGTGTGTAAATCAGAACAAGCTCTTGCACATGAAGCAGAACAGACCAACAGACAAAATATGGGCCAGGACAGACGCACAGCCTAATAAACAAAATATGGGCCAGGGCAGACACACAGCCTATGAGCTGGGCCAGGGCAGACACACAGCCTATGAGCTGGGCCAGGGCAGACACACAGCCTATGAGCTGGGCCAGGGCAGACACACAGCCTATGAGCTGGGCCAGGGCAGACACACAGCCTATGAGCTGGGCCAGGGCAGACACACAGCCTATGAGCTGGGCCAGGGCAGACACACAGCCTATGAGCTGGGCCAGGGCAGACACACAGCCTATGAGCTGGGCCAGGGCAGACACACAGCCTATGAGCTGGGCCAGGGCAGACACACAGCCTATGAGCTGGGCCAGGGCAGACACACAGCCTATGAGCTGGGCCAGCGCAGACACACAGCCTATGAGCTGGGCCAGCGCAGACACACAGCCTATGAGCTGGGCCAGCGCAGACACACAAGACTATGAGCTGGGCCAGCGCAGACACACAAGACTATGAGCTGGGCCAGCGCAGACACACAAGACTATGAGCTGGGCCAGCGCAGACACACAAGACTATGAGCTGGGCCAGCGCAGACACACAAGACTATGAGCTGGGCCAGCGCAGACACACAAGACTATGAGCTGGGCCAGCGCAGACACACAAGACTATGAGCTGGGCCAGCGCAGACACACAAGACTATGAGTTGGGCCAGCGCAGACACACAAGACTATGAGCTGAGCCAGCGCAGACACAGACTATGAGCTGGGCCAGCGCAGACACAGACTATGAGCTGGGCCAGCGCATAGTCAGACAAAGACATAGGCCTGCATTCTGGCCAGGTTGGGATGCTTGTGGTCTGAAACTTCCTAGAGATCCACAGTTCCCTGTTCTAAAGCAAAGTTGTTCCCTCAGGAGGTCAGGGAGGATATCCTTGGGCTGGATGGATAACCCACAGTTAGGCATGGATGTGAGGTGTGTGTGTGTGTGGAGAGAGAGATCAGCAAGGCTATAGCTGTATCCTTTATACAGCATTCTTTGAACAGAACCACAGAAGACCATGTAGGACAGAGAAGATGGAATCAATGGTCGATACAGCCAGTGTACCTTTTGCCTCATGCAGAGTTAGTGAAATGCACATCTGTCGCGAACACATAAAAAAAAAGAAAAGTGATTCAATACTCATTATTGTAACACTTCACTTCTGAAATGAGCCCATTAAGTTCTCCATGAACGACAGGCTCCTTCACAAACCGCCGTAAATGATGGTTGACTGAGCAAGGCTATTCTATTCACTTTAATTGCAAGCCTCATTCAAAGGTCACGTCAATCAGTAGCCTCTCTCAAAATACAGCCGCCTTTGACTGCACACTCAATTCAAACTCCCCATTTGCAAATGTCAACCATCTCCCGCACTGAAGCTTTTCAAAAATGGGTCAAAGTGACTGAGATACAACAATGAGCCAATGTCCCACACAGCACAGGGAATGCAAATATCATAATATGGAATAACGTGGCTCAGGCACTGTCTGTATCCTTTAAATGGCATTGGAATGAGGGAAAGATGACCCAGTTAAGAAAGACAAAAAGAATTAGCACAGATTGTATAACCAAGTTTACCTTTAAGTCAATATGAAGCATCATTGCTGTGAAGACAGGCCAACAAAGCTGTGAAGGTTGACAATCAGTGCTGTGAAGGTGGGCCAAGTCAACTGGCCCGAATACGATGGCACGCTAAACACAAAGGGACACCAGGGCAGTGGTGTCACACATGACTAACAAACAAATGCTGCCAGATTGAAGGTGTGCACTCGGAGCAGCATTTCCATTTTAACACAGAACGAGCCATGGCTGCAAGCTCTTCGGTACCGGGAAGTGGATCCTGGCTACTCGTCTGTTTCAAGTCTTCCTGACGTCAGCCTTCAGATTGAAGCTAGTCATTTGTTTTCTGTGATGAATATTCCTCTGCCCGCCACCAGGCCGGGGCTAATGTTCATGTTAAATAGCAGTAAACGTGGATCTTAAGAATCAGGTTCTTCTGTCAGGTTGGCAACTGGTGTCAACATGCAGAGCAGCACAGACTGATCGGTGGGGTACAGTCTGCAAGGCATGCCACATAGCCAGTGACTGGGTCGGGCACTGACAGACGGGTAGCACCCACTAATTTTGCTCACTCGGGGGGAAGAGGGCACCCTCCTCTGCACATTCCTGCAGTGGTTTGGGTCTGGTAACCAATGGATCCACTCATTTGTTTCTACCTATCGAAAGGAGCTGCAGCGAGCGCCGTACATTCGGTTGGGCAAGGAACAGCAATACTCAAAATCAGTTTGAGATTTTTTACTTGCTTTTGGCAAATGTAAGTCAGGACAATTCAGGTAAACTAATCTTAGAAGGACGTTCTGGGTTGTCTGATATTTACCGTGCAACTATCCCATGTTTAGGCAGGATTTCCTCTGTCATTTCACATGGTTTTTGCGTGCAACATTTAGATTTTGATCAAAACTCCCCCACTTCCTGACGGTAACAAACATATCTATAAAATCATGGCAAAATCCAAACAGGATTTGAGGTGACAGACTGGTTTCATCACCCAAACATTCCATACAGTCAAGTAGTTTATTACCAGCTGGCCCAACCCACTGCAAAGAAATAAAACTTGATGAAACTTTGAATATAAATGTTCTCTATTGTTAATATAAATTGTAAAAATTTAGATTATTCTGTAAGGTAATATAAAATATTCAACCAATATTATTAGCTTGCAAGTTCATACACCAAAACATCCAGATATTTCTCTCTCTAGTTCTTGTACGAAGTTCCATTCATTTCTTCAGGGTTGAAGAGTAGCGAGGTATGTGTGAAGAGGTTTCACGTCTGCATACATTACAAAGGCACTTTGCAAAGGGTTCCCAAAACCTCTCGCACCAGGGTTCCCAAAACCTCTCGCACCAGGGTTGCCAAAACCTCTCGCACCAGGGTTGCCAAAACCTCTCGCACCAGGGTTGCCAAAACCTCTCGCACCAGGGTTCCCAAAACCTCTCCTCTGGGTCCCCAGACGTTTTACATTTTTCTTTTAACCCTAAACTAACACACCTGATTCGATAAGCAATTTTCATTCACTGAGTGATTGGAAATGTGATTGGAAAATCCTACAAAACACATACATTATTTAAAATATCACACACACATACAGTATTCATGCTTCAAACACTATAGCAGACAGAAGCTTTGTGTTTGCAGTGCTCCTCTCTGGGAACATCTTTCAACTAGCAGCTTTATATACTCCTAGTCAATACATGAGCAGATACCGCAGTTATAATAATAAGCACAAGCACAAGCACATCTGGTTCCATCAACTTTTGCCCAATCTTCTCGGCAAAATTACTCAAGCCCTCAAATAGGATGGCAAAACCAAAAAAGGATGAGGTGACAGATTTTCAGCAGTTGGTTTCTCCACACCACCATTCCACATAGACAATAGGTCTTCAACCCTCTCTTGGGTAGCCCCCAGCCATTCCATCTATTCGTTGTATCACAGAGCTAGCACACCTGAATCACCCTTAACTAATTAACAAGCCCTTACCGGTTGAATCAGGTGAGCTAAACTAAACTGTGAGATGGCTGGGGGGTCCCGAAGAGAGGGTTGAAGACCTATGACCTAGACTGAACGAGTAGGTTTTGCGACCAGCTGGCCCAACCAACTGCTGACATATTAAGCTTTGAAATACTTAAACTTTGTCTGGATTGGTCTGGGGGTGGTGATGTTCAAAGTTGATATAAGCAAACTATGGTATGGTAGGAATACAAACTATGCTGTCAACTATATCCCCTCACGATCATCCCTCTACTTGGTAAATGAAAAGTCCTTGGAGACGTTCTACTACTCTTAAATGGTTAACTTGTGATTTTTTCTTTTAATGTGCTGTAACCACATTCATTTGTTTCAATTGTTGCAGTAAAACCATGTGTGTTAATTATGAGAAGAACCTTGAATGTTGATTACAGCTCTATGTAAAGAGTTCCTTAAGACATTGTTTTTAAATGGCAAGACTGGCTGACTACCACAGACACATCATTAGTGTCCACTGGTAAACAAACATGTTTTCTATAGGCTAGAACAATTCAATAATAAAGGCATGTCTTTAAAAGTTATTTAGAAGTTCTTACATTTTACTTACCTCGTAGGCTAATTGTTCTGTTGAAATGAGAGAAAATCCCCTGCTATCAGAATAATCACTTTCCTGACAGATCTAGACCCGGACAGTATTTCACTCATTCGGGCAAGTAGTTTTCATCTTACACTGGCCCGGTGTTCCATTGACTAATTTACCAGAATGTCATGCCCTGAAATATGAACCTGGTCACTTACATTTAACCACACTGAAGACAGATTCACTCTCACAAATGGGGGGGGGGCAATAGTTTGACACTCCATAACCCCGTTTTATCCAGCAGCAATTCATCAAGCAGTGAAGTAGCAGAGTACCCCAAATGAACATGAGTCATATATGAGTTTAAAAAAAATCTGAGCTGGTAACGGGTTGACAACCGTCACTGCGTCCTCCAGAGACGCAAAGAGATTGGGCTATTATACCCCCAGCTTCTATTTGTCAAAACCAGTCAACACACAACAGGTTCACACTGCATCCCAGCCCACGTCCACGGAGCGACACATCAAATCAAAATCCCTCAAACTCAATGACAAGAAACTTGCATGTTTGTCATTGTGGCGTGGCGTCGAATAAACCATACATGGCACAAATACAGCACACCATTGTAGTTTGAATGTTGGGGGGGAAAACTGGATTTGTGTACTTAATTATGGAGTGCTTGAAAGACTCCCTTCTCAGAGCAGACAGTGCCAGTGTAGTTAGGGACTACTTAGCCATCACGCCATCCTCCACACGTCCCTAGCCAAACATCTGAAGCAACAGAGCTGAAATTGAGAACCAGGCATGAGGAACCTTGTAATTACAGACAGTCTTGTGGCAAGAGTTCTACTTAACATATCATCCGAGATGGAACATAGGTACTGCCTTATAACCTTACAAGGTTCACGACATCGGTCCCAAAACGCACCTTATTCTCGGTGTACCGCATTACTTTTAACCTGAGCTCTACGGGTCCTGGTCACGTAAAACTGACCACCTTTCATGGATCTTCATATGGGTTGTCAACCTGATATTTAGCCAACAAACCTATCGTATCATCACTGGATTAACTTGGTTTAGTAAATAGTTAAATTGAAGTGGTGACGATTGTTCTGAAAACCATGGCCTCCTACGAACGACCACCCAGAAAAGCTGTGGTTTTCTGTCCAAAATCGCACTCTATTCACTCAATGATGCAACGTTTTACCATTGTACACCAAATAGGGTTTAGAGTTCCATTTGGCCTTTATCCACTGTGTAAAGGTTTCAACACATCCTACTACACGCAGCTCACAACGACATCTACTGTAGTACCAAACAAGTCATTATCTTAAGTCATTATCCGCAGTGCATTATCATCCACCATTATACCAGTGCCGCCACCATGGCAACAAGATCACACCATAAATCACCAGTCAGTCGTGTACAGTATGGTTATTAACTCAATGCCATAACTCATGCCATGACTTCAATGTCATAACACACAGCCGTCACTCAGCCAGGCAGTGTCCGAGCCCAAACTGACACCATCTCCACTACTTCTGACCAGTGGCCCTACATTCGACCCAAGTAGCACGCTACAAAAGCAAGAGGTTGCAATTTAAGGAAGCTGCCAGCCAAGTTGTGTCTGGAATGAAGCGGCCATCCACTCACCTCAGATGGTTTCTTGTGCTCCTGTCTGACCCAGGTACTGCTGGTCCCAGTGTTCTTGGAGGACCTGGACCAGGACGTCACCTGACCTACAGAGAAGACAGTTCTGACATTGAATTCATTGTTCTCATCCTGTGCATTTTTCACGTCACCAATCTGAATTGGTCTTGCCTACATACCTATTAAAATGCCAGGTTTTTGTGGAGTAAAAAAATTTGACAGAAATCATGTCAGAACTTTTTCCACTTTAAATGTGATCTATAATGTGAACATTTCCATTGAAAAACAAACTGAAATCTTCAAGGGGGAAAAATGAAAAATAAAAACCTTACAATAACCTGGTTGCATAAGTGTGCACACCCTCTTATAACTGTGGATGTGGCTGTGTTCAGAATTAACCAATCACAATCAAACTCATGTTAAATAGAAGCCATTACACACCTGCCATCATTTAAAGTGACTCTGATTAATCACAAATTGAGTTCAGCTGTTCAGGACTTTCCTGACATTTTCTTAGTTGCATCTCAGAGCAAAAGCCATGGCCCGCAGAGAACTACCAAAGCATCAGAGGGATCACATTGTTGAAAGATATCAGTCAGGAGAAGGGTACAAAAGAATTTCCAAAGCATTAGATATACCATGGAATACAGTGAAGACAGTCATCATCAAGTTGAGAAAATATGGCGCAAGAGAGACATTACCAAGAATAGGACATCCCGCCAAAATGTATGAAAAGACGAGAAGAATACTGGTCAGGGAGGCTTCCAAGAGGCCTACAGCAACATTAAAGAACTGCAGGAATTTCTGACAAGTAGCGGCTGTGTGCTACATGTGACAACAATCTCCCATATTCATATGAATGGGCTATAGGGTAGGGTGGCAAGACGGAAGCGTCTCTTCTTACAAGCCCGGCTGATGTTTGCAAAAACAAACATCAAGTACCCCAAAAGTACATGGGAAAATGTGTTATGGTCTGATGAAACCAAGGTTGAACTTTTTGGCCATAATTCCAAAAGCTATGTTTGCCGCAAAAACAACACTGCACATCCCCCAAAGAACACCATACAGTGAAGCATGGTGGTGGCTGCATCATGCTTTGGGGCTGTTTTTCTTCAGCTGGAACCGGGGCCTTAGTCAGTGGAGGGAATTATGAACAGTTCCAAATACCAGGCAATTTGGGCACAAAACCTTAAGGCGTCCGTTAGAGAGCTGAAGATGAAAAGGAACTTCAACTTTCAGCACGACAATGACCCAAATTACCCATCCAAATCCACAAAACCATGGCTTCACCAGAATAAGATTAACGTTTTGGAATGGCCCAGCCAGAGGCCAGACCTGAATCCAATTGAACATTTGTGGGGTGATCTGTAGAGGGCTGTGCACAGGAGATGTCCTCGCAATCTGACAGATTTGGAGCACTTTTGCAAAGAAGAATGGGCAAATATTGCCACATTAAGATGTGCCATGCTTATAGACACCTACCCAATAATACGGAGTGCTGTAATAAAATCAAAAGGTGAATCAACAAAGTATTAGTTTAAGGGTGTGCACACTTATGCAACAAGGTTATTGTGAGTTTTGTTTTTTTCCCTCAAAGATTACAGTTTGTTGTTCAATTGAATTTTTCACATTATAGGTCACATTAAAGGTGGAAAAAGTTCTGACATGATTTATCTTTGTCTCATTCTTTTACATCACAAGAACCTGGCATTTTAACAGGGGTGTGTAGACTTTATATCCACTGTACATACACTACAATCACAAGACAACAAACAAACAGTTGGAGGCAGGACTTAATTGTGGAATGATCCACCATTAATGTTAGATGCAGACTCAGTCTCAAGTGTTTACTCAATACCGATCTCTTCAGTCTATGATTAAGTGTAGTCTGGCCCAGGGGTGTGAAGGTGAAAGGCAAGGAATTGGATTTACACACTATCCTTGCTGACTTTGCCTGGCGGGCTTCCCACTCCACAATGCCATTGGGGGCGGAGTCACTGGCTTACTCGTGTCACCGGATGCCGTCCCTAACCCTTATGAGATGGACGTGACCTCTATGGGCAGTATGCTGCACTCACTCAGGGTGGTTTATAGTTTCTTGGGGTCTGATGCTTGCCAAAGTGAGTGGATTTATTTCCTTGTCCAGGGTTATCTTCGGATGGGTCCACAATGTCTCCAGAACGTCCTGTCTCAGTCCCGAGTTTTACGCTGCAATAGTTTTGTTCCTGGGAACTTGCGTCAGTCAATTCTGCCTCAGCCCCTAATGTTCACGTTGCATTAGTTAATGACACGGGGCATTAGGGTCAGTCTGAATTATATGCGGAGGTATCCATTTGGATCTAAGGAAAGCTCCCTCAAATTGTTCAGTTGTCCTGTTGAATTTTTGGACAACCTGAACCCTGAGACCACCCAACAGAACTACCTGGCTTGAAGACTCATTGTCCTCCTAGTTGTGTAGCAGGTTCAGTTGCTGCCTGATGATTCCTACTGTCACTGCCCACAGCCTACCGGGTTGTCCCTGTCCGTGGTTGTGTAGCTGATTCAGATTCTGCATAAAGATTCAGGACACAGCCCAACTGCATTCATTGTCCCACTGGTCACTGATGTGGCCCAAAAAGGACATTTTATGATCTTCACCGAGCACATCCAAAGAGGACTGACCACCCCTCAGAGTGCCGCTCCTATCTAGATTTCAACACTACTAGGGAGGTTTTGCTAGCCACTGTGCATCAATTCCTTTTGTTACTTGCGCTTTTGAGTTTCAGGCATGGTATCTGCACAAGCACTCTATGATGCACATAGGCCTTTATAAAATAAATTTGAATGATTAATACAAATTTAAAAAAAAGATCTAGACACTGAGATTAGTGGGATATATATCTGTTCAGAAGTGTTTGGGGGAAAACGCAATTAAGGCATTTTGATTTTGTTAATGCTAGCTAGCACTAGTTGGCTGTACTTCCACCATCAAGGTTTTTAGTATATGGCCAATTTACCATGGCTGAAGGCTATACTGGGGAATTTTGTGTTGTCCATTAAACAGCCCTGAGACACAGCAGACAGGCCATATGCCACATCCTGTGGGTCCTCTGCTTACATATCGCTACACTTTTGGCAATTAAAACAATTTACATATGATAGCTTAAAATTGGAATGCTAATCTTTTTCTGCCAGCAAGTCAATTGTGTTTTTTCTCTTGTTCCACATTAGGCAAGAACCCAATGATAATTAACCCTGCAGAAGCAACATCTGAAGGGTTGTGTTGAAAATAGTTCTAATCCCTCGATGGCCAACATGCTAGTACACAATGTCCCAAACAACAATCTCCTATACAGTTCTGAACAGAGCCCTATTGGAACAAGGGCACTAATATAGGGAATCATTTGTAACACACCCTGTTATATTTAGGGATGACAATAAACAAGGCTGGAGGCGGATCTATTGTAACTCTTGTCTTCAGAATCACTCCACCCTTTTTAACATCAGCCGAGTGGAAAGTCTGGCCCCGGCTGACAGCCATGAGTGGGTTTAATGAAAGGCGTGGAATTAATCCCCTGCTTGGCTGTTCTGGGTGACTGTTTCAGGAGGTGTTATCTCTGACTGTTGGGGGAGCGTGTGTCCACGAGTCAGGCAGGTGGAGAAGGGTGGTGGTCGTCATCAAGTCACAGTATTTTTAGACCAGGACCCGACCTCAGACAGCCTAAGTACTGTGCAGCAACACAGGAAAGCAGAGACACTAATCTCCAGAATAACTGGCAGCTCCACTGGTACCCAGTGACATATTGTTGGTTTAAATGTGTGGTGTTTCAGGCACCAGGAGTTCAGAGCCACATCTCTATGTTTGTGTGTTTTGGTAGAAGATCAAATAAGGACCACAAGTTTTACAAGGATAGTAAAACTGCCCTGATTAGGATCTTTGTTGGTCCCCACAAGTAAAAAGTCAACTTCCACTTTAGGACTCAGGTTTAGGGTCAGGCTTATAATTTGAGCTAGTGTTAGACTTTAGGTTACTTTCAGGTTTAGGCATATGTTATACGAGTTTAAGGTTAAGGTTAAGGTGGGCTGTGTGTGTGTATGTGTGATGGAGTGCGTATGTGTGAAGGGGTGTGTGTGTGTGTGTGTGTGTGTGTGTGTGTGCACATGTGCGCGATGGGGGTTGTGTGTGTATGTTGGTGTGTGTGTATGCTGGTGTGTTTTGGGGTGTGTGCGTGTGTGTGTGGGTGTGTGATGGTGTCCGTGAAGGCATGTGTGATGGTGTGCTTGTGTTGGTGTGCGTGATGGCGTGTGTGTCGATGTGTGTGTGAAGGAGTGTCAGTATGTGATGGGGTGTCGGTGTGTGTGTGTGTGTGTGTGTGTGTGTGTGTGTGTGTGTGTGTGTGCGATGGGGTGTGATGGTGTGTGTGTGATGTGTGTGTGTGTGTGTGTGTGTTTGTGTTGGGGTTGAGACGGTCAACATGACGCTGCTGTGGAGGTTCACTTCCCCACAAGGCGACTTTACAGAGAAACCCCAATCAAAGCCACCCATAAAGGCCTGCCCTAATTACAAGCACTGGGCCAAAATTGTCATCGAGACCTTTCAAGAATAAACATAACCATGCTGAACAGATGCAGGCTAGCCCTGACTCCAACCCATGTCAAGAAGTCACCACATACCACAACGCCTGGTGCGCGAACACTACTCAGGGACACAAAAAGCACCTGATGAAATAAGGACTGCGTTAATAAAATAACAAATATAAAACGTGTTGGTGCTGACTTACTCTGACTCATTAGGGGCAAGGATATGTGTGGGTCAGGCAGGTTGAGGCAGGCTCTACCTGGAGAGCATATATTCAGTTTTATGGGTATTTAGGAGCAGATGAAGGTCAGAGGAGGCATGTGGGATGTTATTAAAAGAAAACATGAAATTGCTGTGTTGTCACCACAGAACTTGGTGAGAGGCCAGTTGAACACAGGACAGTGTCATCGGCACAGATGTTGATGAGGGAGCTGCCAGCAGCAAGGACATCCGCATAAATATATATATTATTACAGAGAACAGAGTTGGCCCAAACATTAAACCTTGAGGAACACCAATAAATGAATACAAATATATACAGCATGTTTTTGTACTTGTACTTTTATATTTTGTGGTACAAGTGTCTTGTCCCCCCCAGATGTCACCTTTAAATGAGAAGTTCAGTTGACCTACATGGTTATATACAAGAAACAATATATAATTTCTTCCACAAGAACCAAGCGTGGGTCAATCACTACTGAGGCTCGCGTCATCACTCAGTCAGTCAATTAGTTAGTTTGCGGCGATGCCGGCATAAACATCTGGACACTGCCTGTGCGTTTGATCTGAGCCCAGGCCACTTCAAAGGGCTGTGGCGGGCAGAGAACCAGGTGACAGGAACCGCATGAGAGTAGTGGATGAGGTGACTATCTAACGGCCTGCTATTACCCAGGGTGCCATTTGGGGCAGAGCCAGGGCCTAATTACAGTGTCCCTGGTGCTGAGGATGTTCTACCAAGCAGCTCCTTAGAACCTGGTGTATGTTCTGCCTGGGTGTTTGGCTGAGGAGCGTGCATTAGCCCGTTGGTAAATCGCTCTGGTTTAGTCAGAGCACCGTACAGCTCATGATTCACACCTAACTAATTAGCCTCCACTGGTGAGAAGCCCCCTCCCCCTACTTCTAAGCCTCAGCTTCACCCCCTTCAGCCTGTCTTCACTTCCAACACAGCTGAAACTCACTGTCGGTGGTGTCCGAGTCATTGCTGCTGGTGGAGTATTTTCTCCTCTTCTTCTCACTCTCCATCTGTTAGGGAAGAGATGGGGTAAAATCAATGAGACCGCAGTGTATGTACATCAGCAACAGCACATGGCCCACCGAGTCAAACGAGGCTCCAAACAGAGACAGACAGGCAGAAAGAGAGACAGACAGGCAGAGGAAATTATAGCACAAGGAAAGGTTGACACTGGGGAAGCATCTTCAAATTCACCCACCCATTGATTCACCCACCCATTGATTCACCCACCCAATGATTCACCCACCCAATGATTCACCCACCCATTGATTCACCCACCCACTGATTCACCCACCCACTGATTCACCCACCCACTGATTCACCCACCCATTGATTCACCCACCCATCCATTCACATAGTGAGTACAGCACAGTGAGCCAGAAAAGAGAAGCACTAAAGGAAAAAGCTGGTTATGGCCTTCAGTGACTGAGCACAGATTTATGTGTCCATAAAACAGGGCTTTTCCCTCTTCTATTGGTCTCTTCCTGTTGCCTGGCTCAGAGCGCCCTTAACCAGAGGCATTCAGACTTCCAAACAGAATGTGTCTTCAGAATAACTGGATGTGTAGTGCTGCTACTACATCAGCCACTTCCTCCGTCTGTCTGGCCTCACTCAAAGTTCAGCGGCCAATGCGTCCTTCAGGGATCTGTTGTTTTTTCCTTTGTTTTGCCCTCAGAGCCGTATCAAAGAGGCAGAGAAAGCAACTCCAAGTGGGAGTCATGTTTCACCCGTTAAGACAGCCGCTCATCTCCTCCAAACCACATTAGAGGGTGAAAACAGTCTGACTGGAGTTTGTGACTGGCAGCTTTTTAACTTGGAAGGAAACCTGGTTATTCCCCCCCCCCCACTCCGCCCCCACTTGGCTCCCTCTCTCCATCACATCCATGAAACTAAATCCTTGTCAAGATTGAGACATGTCTTCAGCCATGGAGAGAAAGAAGCCTGTGTAAGGTGCCAAAGAAGAAAGAGAGATGTATGAAGAATGTATTTCCCACTTCAAATAAAAATTTAATAGGAATTTGGTTTGAGATTGGGCTGGGCGATAAAACAATACTTGATTTTTTTTATTACGATAAAAAAAAAGCACACGCTGATGATAAACTTTTGCCGGTACACTTTTCTGGTCGTTTTGTGCATTTGCTTTGAAACACCACGTATAAAACATGTCCTAAGCAGAATGAAGCCAACCCAACCCTAGTTCAAGATGCTTTTTCTACTGAAACTGTTAAATGTGAAGCAGGTGTTCCCCAGAGGTTCTGTACATCTGAAGGAACAGTTCTGCTGGAGTCCCCTTGGTGATGACATCATCCTATAAAACCAATAAAGTGCTTCACAGCACAGGGACAGACAGAGAGAAAGATACATGGACAGCTTTACACCGAAGAACCAACACGACGACCACCTGCCTAGACCACCACCTGCCTAGACCACCACCTGCCTAGACCACCACCTGCCTAGA